>NC_057359.1:73471328-73773550 GCF_016509475.1 Prionailurus bengalensis | reverse complement strand
CCCTCTTCTTTCCCCTCCCTCCTTCAGGAAGCTGAGCAGACAGACGCAGGGCCTGGGCTTGTGGGCCCAGACCCGAGCGAGGAGCAGGATGATCACAACTGAGTGAAGGCTCAGTTCTTACAACCAGTCAGCCCATATTACCTAGCAGCCCACCCCTGACTGGGCCATGATGGTCTGAGCCCACAGAGGAAGGGCCTGCCCAGCGAGTGCCTGTGTGAGTCCGAGTGCAGGGGGGTGGCAGGGAGAACGGTGTGCGGGGCGGGGGGAGCCGGGTATGAGGGAAACGGGGAGGGGCAGGGAAGCCAAGGGCGGAGTCCACTGTAGCTCTCACCTGCCCCCTCCCGTGGGCACCGGGGAGCCAGGGTCCCAGCAGAACTTGCTCAGAGGGTCGCTCCTCACCTCCTTGGTCAGGCCCAGCCGCCCCAAGGAAAGGGCTGCCCCGGGAGAGGCGACTTGCTTTTTGTCCCCCCTCAGGGACTGCCCTGGGCAGTGGGCAGCAAAAGCTCGAGACAGAGAAGGAGAAGTTGTGAGCGACTTCCTGAGCGGGGCAGCCCAAGTGGAGGTTCTCACACCCCCTGGGTTTCTAAGGAGGAAGAACAGTGGGGGCGCCGAACACACAGGAACACAGGACAGGTCTGCAAACGGGCAGGAAGTTTTCCTGGAGCAAAACCCGTCAAAACAGAATTCTTTCGCTGGGTAATATTTTCCTCCCTGCCCCTGTCGCCCATACTCAAACAGGTCTGTTGTTGTTTTCATAATCTGCGAGAGGAAATCGAGCCCCTTTCGGCAGAGACTTCAGGCGCCAAACCAAATCGCTCAACAGATACTCCCAGCTGGCTTCCCCTTCCCCTCTTCCTCCGAGTGGAAAGTTTGCGGGAGACGTTCACGTCATGCTCCCACGCGCTCCCTGCTCCTGGGGCTCTGGCCTGGGCGACGCAGCTGGGTGGCGACAGAGTGGGGCACGCCCATTGGGGTTCTGTGTGGGGAGTGGGGGCGGCAGCTAGCACGGCCTGGGCACCTGGCGTGGGCCGGGCATTCTGCATATGACCTAATGTAATCTTTTTTTTTAAGTTTTATTTATTTTTGAGAGAGAGAGAGAGAGAGAGAGAGAGAGAGAGAGAGAGAGTGCATGTGCATGAGCAGGGGAGGGGCAGAGAGAGGGAGACACGGAATCTGAAGCAGGCTCCAGGCTCTGAGCTGTCAGCACAGAGCCTGACATGGGGTTCAAACCCACAAACCATGAGATCGTGACCTGAGCCGAAGTCAGATGCTTAATCCACTGAGCCACCCAGACGCCCCTGACATAACTTAATCTTCACAGCAACCTACTGGTAGCCCCACTTGCATGTGAGGCAACAGGCTCAAAGAGGTTGAGTAAAACTTGCCCAAGGTCACAGGTGGTGAGGGGCAGGGCCCAGGTTTAAACACAGGTCTGTCTGAGTCCAAAGCTCTTCCCACTCCACTCCACGGCCTCCCTGAAACGTGCCCGGGACAGAAACCTCCCAGCAAAGCTCCGGGGGTACGGTACAGCCTAGAATGGAAGGCAGGTGTCGGAGAGCCTGGCGGCCCGGGGGCAGGGCCTCACCCGACTACACATGCTCAGATACCCCATGGCTGGCTGGCAGCCCCACTGTCGGAGGCACTGATCCGAGCTGGGCATCCGTGCCACCCAGAGTAGTGGGGCTCGGGGCAAGTGGGAGGGAGTCCGGGGCATCTTGGGTCCACACCTACCTTCCTGCAGCTTCACACTCTGGAGGTAGAGGGGGTTCCTCAGGACGTTGCAGCGGCCCGGCTCATCTTCCTTGGTGAAGAGCAGCAGATCCGAGTAGGCAAATAGCGTCACCTGCATCATGAAGGAGCAAACACAAGCGGCTGTTCTGCTGTCCCAGAGGCCAGGAGCCACAGCCTCCCCAGGACGTCTGGGCAAGGGGTCCTTGTCATCTCGGGCAGAAGTAGACTAGATCAGACTCTCAGTGTGGCTTCGGCCAAAGGCAGACACCTGATCCGCAATCAGACTTCCCCTTCTCTCTACGGTGTTCTACACCCCCACTCCTTATAGTGGGGAAAACAGCATAACACAAGACCCTCACCTTTGGTGGCAGATGGCCCCTGCAGGTGTCTCCACAGCCCAACACCCCCCCACCCCCAGGCCATCTTTCTGCCTAACTGCCCCTGGAATCTGAGTGCCACTGGCTCACTGCTGGCTTGGAGCCACCCGTGAGCTGAGGGATGTTTGCACATTTGCTCGGATTCTCCTCTAAACGTCTGGCTGAAAGAGCACAGTGCACTTGGAATCAGAAGTCCTGAGGCTCCTACCCGACTCAGGAGCCGTGAAAACTTGGTTAGGGTCCCTGAACCCTCAGCTTCGGTTTTGTCATCCATATAGACACGGGACAGCCCCTGCCCAGGTCCCTCACAGGCTTCTTTCACGAGCCCTGTGTAGACTATGAATCGAAGCATCATGCAATGTGAGTCCTTGCTGTCACATTCCTCGCGGATAATTTTAACTGCATTAATGCATAATCAGTTCAAGAAAAAGCCAGTTACTTACGCGCCAGTACAGACATGTATGGAACTTTTATCTCTTTTTTATGCACTAGCTGCTCCAAAAATAAAGGAGGAAGCTATTTTTAGACATTATAGGTAAACCAACAGGCATGCTCAGCATAGTTTCATGCTAAAAAAAACCCACTTGATCCCCAAATGCCACTGAAGATTACACTGCTCTCTGTTTCGTAAATCCTGCAGTGGCCTTTAGTTAAAAGCAATAAAGATCCAATTTTACATTCTCCGAAGAGGACAAAATATTATTAGTTATGTGAACTTCCCTTGGAGGTGTCACAACCTGACATGTCACTTCTCGTGGGGTAAGAAGAGTCAGCCAGAGGGCTTCGCATGCATCCCCGAAGGCCACAGCCAGCGTGTACTGGACGGTTGCTGGAGTTTAAACAGTCAACATGTTGACATTTAGCTATCAGACTGTTAACAGACCTAACAGCTCCACCTCTGATGCCCTCTCCTACAGAAATACTTACGAGGATATATTAACGTGAAACCAGAAGGATGTTCTCAGCAGCCTCTTTGTAATAAAAAAGTAAAGAACACAGATGCCCATCAAGAGAGGGTGGATAAAATAAATTATTCCCCCCTTCCCATGGTAGAATTGTATGCAACTGTGAAAAGAATAAAGGAAAGCTGTCCGGGCAGAAATTGCGTGGGCAGAGTGCCCACCCTGCACTATGTAAGTCAAATAGTGCAACGTGCAAGAATGCCTCCAGTTTAGTCCAATCTTGTAAAATGGAACTGTCAATTTGTACTTTTGTCTAAAATACTCACCACCACACTCTTCACTCTGGGGAGTGGAATTTCATACATTTCTGTTTAATTTGCACTGTATTGCAAGAGAGTCTATTACTTTCGAGATTTTAAAAATATATAGGGGCGCCTGGGTGGCTCAGTCGGTTGGGCATCCAACTTCGGCTCAGGTCATGATCTCACAATCTGTGAACTTGAGCCCCACATCGGGCTCTGTGCTGACAGCTCAGAGCCCGGAGCCTGTTTCAGATTCTGTGTCTCCCTCTCTCTATGTCCCTCTCCCACTCGCGCTCTGTCTCCCTCTGTCTCAAAAATAAATAAACATTAAAAATATATAAATATTTTTCAAAGGATCTCTTGGCTTCTTGAGCACAGTGCAAACAGACATTTGAAGGCATCTGGGTCACAGAGACAATAGGGGTGTCCTTGAACAGGAGGCTCCCAGTGGCTCCAGCTTCTCCAATGGGGACCAAATACAAGAGCTCAGGAACCCTGGGCTGGGAGGGATCCTGGAAGTGACTCTTTCCAGCCCCCTTCCAGACCATAGTCCTGACCCACCACAGCCCAAAAGAAGCTCCCATCTGTTCAGTTCTTTCTTTCTGCTCAGTGCGTTTTCACTTGTAAATAACATGACTGCCTTTATTTATAGATGAGGACCCTGCAGCTCAGAGAGGTTAAGTGACCTGTTCAAGGCCACACAGCTAGGGCCATTGCCGAGGTCTAGCTGACCCCAAAGCTTTCACTATACGGAGAGGTAGCAATATGCCTACAGCTGTCCTGCCCCTGAATGTGAAAGAATCCAAACAGAGACCAAAACAGAAAAGCAAAGGAGACCAAAACTGAAGTCAAGGGAGGGGAAGAAGATGATCTAAGAGCTGAGAAGGATCTGAGGGGCTGAGTCTCTGAGCAAACCTGGAGGCTTTCCCACTACAAAGAAACCTGGCAGCCACCTCCAGACCCATGGGGAAGCTGGTCAGGGAAGGGTCGGAGGAGGTGGTCTGTCAGGAACCTAATAAGTCAAAAAATGTCCCAGGCTCTGAGAGAGCTGGGTGGACGGCAACGGGAGAAGAACCACAGGCAAGGTGAGAAAGCTCCAGGCCACTACTCTGGCCCCGATTCCCAGAGCTGAGAATGTGGTCTAGACAGGAAGTGATTAAGGCATGAATGAAGAATTTCCCCAAAGGTCGGGTCAGGGAAAGGACAGAGCTGGCACACAGCAGGAGGCAGGGCAGAGGGGCAAGCGTGCCAGGGGAGGGCGGGTGGGCCTCTCTCCCAGGTCACCAGCACCGTGCTGGCCTTCCTCCAACAGAACCCACGGTGGAGTGATGCCCATCTCCACGGCCCAATTACCCCACTGCCTTCCACAAAAGGCCAGGGGGGCTGCCAGGCGTCTTCCCCACACAGGTTCCAAGGGCACATCTGTTTTCCCAAAGGGTCAAGGGTTGAGAGATTGCTTGGTTAGGAAATCCTTGCAACTTAGAGGGTCACTTCTCCCAAGCAGCCCTAATCAAGTTTTCTCTGGAGATCTTGCCTAAAGGCAGGGTTTGCCGAAAAGACCTCGGTGCCTTAGTTAATGGTAAACTCAGTGAGTCAGTGCATAAAGTGAGGGTGTGTCAATCCTGTGCCCCTGTGACCTCCAGCACCAGGCCTGACTACACAGTAGATGCTCAACAGCTCTTGTTTGAACGTGTAAGTGAGGCTACTCCAGAAGGCTGATTTGATCTCAGGGCCCATTAATCAAGTGTGTGACTTCTGGGAGGAGGTATGATGGGGGGCAGCTCAGTGCCATACTGCATCAGCTCACAGACGTTAGCACACAGGAGGACGCTTGGAGAAGAGATGGGAAGAACAAGGAGGAACATGCCAGGAATAAACGTGAGGGCAAGGGAGAACTCTCTACAATCTAGCACTTTCCAGGAACATAACCCATGCCTGGAGAGGCTGCCTCTTCAGATCCAAAACTGGCTGGAAAGCCATCAGCTGGAAAGTTACAGGGAAGCCATCAGAACGGGCAACTCCTGAGGGCCCAATCAATGCTGCAATTCTACAAACTTATCCAAGCCCCTCTTGAATTGGTTTAGACTTTTGACCTGAAGATACCAAGATCCATGTATTTGCTTCCTAGCATATTTCATGAAAAAGACATGTATTTATTTTACTTGTCTTTGTATCGCTTCTTTCAGTCTTCAAAAGGGATCTCTGAGCTCTAAGGCACCAAAGATTCAGTAGACAAAGATTTTCTGGACAAACCGTGACTATAATCGGACTGTGGCTCCAACCATGTGCTTGCCAGTCTGTTTTTAAACAAACGTGCCGGAGGCAGCATGGGATCATGAAAGTGCTGCTGAGCCAGACAGCAGAGACCCTTGAGTTCCAGTAAATCTCCCTAGAGCCTCAGCTTCCTCATCTGTAGAATGGGGACAACTGCGCCTCTCAAGAGGATACTGCAAGAGCTAATTTAAGATCTACTATGTAAAATGCGTGCACAGTGAGAATACACAGTAAGTGCTCGGTGTTTGAGCACCTAATGGCAAGAGGACAAACAAGAGAGCAAATCCAGACATACGTGTGTATTTCAGGATGACTGTCATTTCTGCCTTCCTCTGGGTCTTGTGGATTTACAGCCACACCTCACTTTCTGACCGTTGGCCACCTGACTTAGCTCCACCACACTTACTCACCAAGCACAGTTCCAAGTGACTTCTTGTTCCTAAAACTCAAATCTCCCCTCACCAAGACGAAGTTTTACTCTCTCACACGCAATTCAGAAGATATGCAAAGGTTCCTAAGAAAGGTCCCCATGAGGAAGCTCAAAGCCCGTGTGGGAGAAATAAGCATGCAGTCTCCCCAGGGAGTTCCCGTGAAAAAGAAAACGCTCATTTGGAACATATGAGTTCTGGTCCCCTTGTTGAACACATACACACACACACACACACACACACACACACACACACACACAAGCAGCCTCCTGCTTAGCCACAATTACACATAATGTCCCAGAATGCCAGAATGCTGAGGTTGAACGGGCCCTTAGAGACCAGCCAACCACAGCTGCCTCTAATACACACACCCTCACTGTTCAGATGAGGGCACGGAGGGAGGACGGAGAAGTCACGAGCCAGCCAGCAGCAGAACAGGAGCTGGCTATATGCTTCCTGCCTCCTCCAAGTTTCCTGATCATTCTACCACCCCAAGCTGTCACTCAGCTCAGCCAAGCCCCACTGCCGGCCTGATGAACAGCAAGCCCCAGGTAGTCCAGTCAGATTCCAGGGCTCCAACTTCTGTGCCACACAGACTTCACAGGACTGAGCCGGCTCTGGGAATTGTGTCGGGGAGGGAGATTCCCCCAGTTAGAGATAAGCAGAGGCCGGCTCCCAGGAAGAATGGCATGATCTCCACACCCAGGCCTCGGCTGGCAGAGCTGGAGCCCAGAGGATTTGGGATTTGGGTTAGTACGGACCAAGAAAACCTGAGTAAGTGATGCTCCTTCAAAGATCCTCTTTGGCTAACAGCTCTAATCTTCTTACCTACAAAGTCATTCATCACAGCTGGGGTGAACTGCCATCTCTCCTGCTCCTTGGGGGAAGTTGGCATAAACAATGGGATGTCTTGAGGGATTGGAAAACTTTCTAACCATCAAAGATGAACCAGACAGCTTTGAGAGGTAGTGAGTTCCCCGTCGCTGGAGATGTACAACCAAAAGCTGGGTAGCCATTCGGTAAGGAGGGGGATGGAAGGGGAGGAGGGTGGGAGACTTCAGGATTTTTCTATCCTGAGACTGTACAATTCTAAGACCACCAGGAAGAGAAAAGTTAGGGGTCTGGAGGATGCCGGTGAAACCCCACCCGGGAAACACGTGTGTGAGGCTTACCTCGACAGCCTTGTTCCTCCCCTCATACAGCAGCAGCTCCTCAGACAACAGGAGTGTCCGGGCAGGGTTACAGAGATCTAAAGGCTGAAAACAATGTGGGCAGTTCAGAGAAGTCCAACGGAGATGGGGTGTGGGGAGAGGCAGCTTGCCAGAGCCAGCCACAGAGAACCCTCTCAACTGACAACGAGAAGCCTCCAGCCTCCCCCCACCCTGGGAGCCCAGACGCCCCCTCACACACAGGTGGAAACAGAAAGACAGATGCTCTTGTCCTGAGCGGAACTGGTGCTGCCACCCTCCCCGCCAAGCCTCACTGTAAGAGCCACACTGTGGCAGGAAGTCCGACCACATGTTTAAGCCCTCACAATCCTTCCCCCAGCTCCCTGACTACACTGGGCTCCAGGGCCCTGCCAGGCCCCACTCTCCTCCATCTGTCCCGTTCAGGCCTCGTGGGAAAGTCCCTGCTGCCAGGCCCAGGCTCTCAGGACACCTTCCTGAGAGCCTCATGCCAGATTTGGTCACTTAAGTCCCTTCAGAGACAGGCCAGTCCCTGCTTGAGTTAACGGACTCCTTTGCAGCCATCAGTCCTCAGGGACCAATTCCCACCCAAAATTCCTACCCACCCCAGCATCCTGCCTCATACCCACTGAGGAGCCCTTTGCCCAGCCCAGAGAAAGCTCCCTAAGATCTGGATTACCCAGCAGGACTTATTCTCTGTGAATGCATATTTATAACGTGGCTTCCGGGTTACCTGAACCAAGCAAGGTGATGGAAGAAAGATAATGGGACAAATGTCATCTATACACAACAACCTGGATGGATCTCACAAGGAACGTGAGGCAGAAGAAGCAAGGCCCCAGAAGAGGCCAAACAAAACATGTGACCTGGGAAAGCACACGTAGATGGTAAAAGGAAGGGAGAGCCAGGAAAGGACTAGTGTGGAGTCAGGCACTACGATCGGGAAGAGACATGTGCAGCCTCTGCAGTGGCAGCAACGGCCTGTAGCTGTCCCTTCGTGGACACCTGCTTTGCAATTATTCGTTACTATACTGGTTCACGCGTTGGCTTGTATACTTTACAATTTAAAAGTTGTTATAATGTTTTGAAAACGAATTTTAAATTTTTTAACAAAGATCTTAAAATGAAAGTGAAAAAGAATCCCTGTGGATGCCAAGACCTTGGTGGTTCCATCCTGAGAAAGAGAAAAAAACGAAAAGAAAAGGCAGGAGTCATCTGGGGAGAGGTAGGTCACCTGCCAGTGATGTGGTGCATCCTGACAAAGTGTGAGTTGTAACGTCCACTGGACAGCGACAGTCCCGGAATGGGATGCCAGGGAGACCAGAGAAGGAAGGCATGGTCAGAAATGAGGCCCTTGGGGTGGGAGGGTTGGGGCACCTGGGTGGTTCAGTCAGTTGGGCATCTGATTCTTGATTTCAGCTCAGGTCATGATCCCACAGTCATGGGATCGAGCCCGCATTGGGGTCCGTGCTGAGCCTGGAGCCTGCTTGAGATTGTATTTCCCTCTACTGCTCCTCTGCTCTCACTCTTTCTCTCTCTCCCTCTCCAAAAAAACAAAAACAAAAATGAAAAAGAAGCCCTTGGGTCTATGTCATCTCTATGTTGCCGATGAAGAGGACCAACTAACACAATCTTTCTAGAAAGCAATTTGTCAATATATATAAAGAGTCTTTAAAATGTTTATGACCCATGACCCTGTCATTTCACTTCTAAAGATCTCTTCCACGGAAAATAATCCGAGGGGCAGGTCACAGGCAAGGACTTTCATCACAGAGTTGTTTCCAATACAAAGGAAGTAAACGGAAGAATATCCAAGTAGAGAACCAGTTAAAGAAAGATGGTATGGCCAGAGAATAGAATAGTGTGCAATCGCCTCAAAAGAAAGGCTCAGAGAGAATTTAGTGATGTGGGAAATGTCTGTGCTACGATTTTCATTTAAAAAAGGCAGAAGGATAGAAAAATGTGCAATGAGATCGGTTTAGCTTTCTTTCTGAAACGTGTATATGCACACACAGAAGACACCTAAATGTTCACACTGCTGGTGTCTGGGTGGTGGAAGACACGAAGGTTTGGAAATGGGGAGGAAGAGAAGGAAGAAGCAGAGGGAGAAGCAGGAGAGGGGAGATGTAAATGAATCTTGGGCCACCAGCGAATCCTGGAATCCTGGCCAGGCACGTTTGTGAAGACCAAGGAGGCCAGACAAGATGCCAGACCTCAAGGCTCTCCCTTGCCCATTTCCAAACAACGAACCACTGGATGAGCCAGAAAGCAGAAGCCTCAGCAAACAGGCCCCGTGACAATGCAACAAATAGCTGGAGTGTGCCTGCCCTGGCCCCAGAGAAAGAGAAAGTCAGGAAAGGGAGCAGGGAGAAAATCCTCCTGGTGCTCCGCTTCCCCGCCCCCACCCTCCTGGAGACCTCTGCCCCCTCAGTATAACCCCTAGAATCCTGAGCACCTGCACTCTTCTTTCCCCAAAGGGGACCCTCCCGGAACGAGGCACCATCCCCGAACCCTGGGACGAAGGACCCTCCTCTTTCTCATCTCCTGAGGGAGCCCATGGGGCCAGCTACTAGCTCACCTGAACAAAGACCGGGAACACCAGGACCTTGGGGGCCAGGGTGACATAGGTGCCATAGCTTGAGTGTGGGGTGTGCGGCCTCATGACCGGGCAGTTCTGGTAGTTCCCATGGCCCTTCATGGTCTGCACTGTCTTCATCAGCCGGGACTTCTTCCCCAGGCCTGTGTAGGACTTCCCTTTACTGGGACCACCTGATTCTGTGGAACAGAAATGGGGGACCATGAGCCATTTCCACACAAAGGCATCCCTGCATCACCTGCAAAGACATCCTTTCCGCAGAAACGGGGAACACAGACTCAGCCAGTCCATCAGCATTTACTGAGCATATGCTACATGCAGGGCCCTATGCAAGGTACTGGGAACAGAGCGGGGCCTCAGAAGGGCCTCAGGCCTCAAGGAGTTCCCTCACACTCTAATGGGAGTTACACATAAACAAGCGACTCCAGGACTCAGATGGAGCTGGCAACCACCAGCTAGGCTAGGGGCACCGTCCAGTGTCCAGAATCCGAATCAGACTTACCAGTTTGGCCTCATACTTTTCAAAATTGGGAAACCTCTCCTATTTGAAAAATCAGACGAGCTGACCTCACCAGGCCCACGGTCCCACGTAGAAGCATCCGTCAGTTGGACTGCCCTGTGTGTCAGATGCGCGCTCTCCCTGCCGCCACCATTCCCACAGCTCCCTAGACATGCCCAGCACAGCTCACCTGTTACATCGCCCCCCAGGTCCCACGGACAAAGGGACTGGAGGTCCAGTGGTAACCTGGGCTTCCCCAGGCTGTATGGGAGCCTTCTCTCTATTAGCCATGGGGGCGGGGACGGCCTGGCTCACGTAAGTCAGTCTACAATGAGCAGTGCACCTGCTGCCCCAGGTCTCGGGAAAGAGTGCCAGCTCTGAAGCCACATGGCTGTGCCCAGACCCCTTTCCTCTCTGCTTACTAGCTCGGTGACCTTTAGCCACTCGCTTCCCCCACCCTTAGAGACTTGCTTTCCTCCACTGCAATAATATTACCAAGTTCAATGGGTTGCTGTGAGCATTCAATGAGATGCTCCAAGTAAAGCCCCACAATGATGCCTGGAACCCGGTAAGTGCACCAGAAAAGTTAGCTGCTAACTTATTGTGGCTCTTGCTGTTGTGGTTCCTCCACTTGGAAAAGCAAGTCAATCAGGTGCCCCACAGGCTGAAAATCCTAGGCTTCACTGCAGCCAGAAGATACTCTGGCTGGCCACCAACTCACCATTATTCTAATCAGGAAAAGGAGAGAGAGAAGGAAGCACCTTCAGGGAAGCGAGCAGAAGGCTGCCCAGCAGGGGACACTGCTGGACATACACCCCCAACGGAGCAAGCGGTAGCAAGCAGGTTTTTCTCGTGCCCTGTCCACCAGGCGGAGGCGCAAAGCACAGAGTAGCTAAAAAGTCAGGGATTCTTAGGTGTGAGCAGGTAGGAAGCCAACTTCAGATCCTCCTGCTCCGCATACACCTGGGCCCCCTCCGAGGGGCTCCTGCTGCCTGGTGGGCAACTGACCTGGATGCCTGGCCCATGTCCCAGGACCCAGGTCCCTTTCCACCACTCCCCTGTCCTGGCAGGCAGGGGGCGAACAGGTGGTCTGACCCCAGCTACCTCTGGGGGAAGTTCCCCACCAACGCGAGGTCCACGGCCTCAAAGGAAAAAACTCAGTTCGGAAGATTTCACACTTATTTCCTCCGCCCACCGCATGCCCCTTCTCCCCGAGCAGGGTGAGAAAAACAAGTCAGCTCCCCCATCACAAGTGACCACCCATCACAGCCATAACTTGGGGGCAGGACTCAAACCATAATAACTTAAACCACTTCCTGCCTCTTTGAGGAGTGGCTTAGAGAAGAGTAGAAAGGGTGGGGGAGGGGGACAGATGCATGGAACTAGTTAGCTAGCTCCTACTCTGGTCTGGCCATGGACCTCAGCCCCAGAGTGGTCTGTGTCCTTTGCTGAAAGAGCCCATCCTGGGTCTCAAGAACTGCACTGGATCTGAGCTGGTCAAGAAACTTGAACTTGAGCCCTGGCTCCCCCAGACTCTGGCTGTGCAACCCTGAACAGTTTCCTCCCTCCTCTGAGCTAGAGTTTTCTCCTCTGTTAAGGGGGGCTGGTGGGGGGCTCTCACGACAGGCCTGAAGGGAAAGGGCTTCATGAACGGTACCAGAGTGGGGAGCACAGGGGATTATCACAAACCCAAGCCGACAGATAATAAACGCATCGGGGCTGGCGTTAGGACAGGGCTGCTGGGCCTCAAACCATACTGTGAATGAGGTCACAGGGCCAATCTGAAACTAGACAGTCTATCTGAACATGACCAAGCCTAGACCAGAGGAGGCAAAACCACACAGGGCTGACAAGTGAGGGACTGGGGCAACACAGACCAAAATTAAAGGGTACCATTTGCTGATGCCAAAATCTGGGCCCTGAAGGTCCAGTCTCAGGCTTGTACAAGAATCTATGTCTTCCCTTCCCTAGCCTAGCTGCACACACAGGGTCGTCACAGCACCTTCGCCTTGGGCCTACAGAGCCAAAAATAAGCCGTGTGACATGCCTCTGCCCTCAGGTAGGAAAAGTCTGCTTAGCCCCGTTTTATAGACCAGGCAACTGAGCCCTGGAGTGGTTGGGTGACTTTCCAGGGACATCTGGCCAGTATATGGTACAAAGCAAGATCAATCCAACCTATGCAACAGTCATGCCTGGGAGCCCCATCTCCACACACC
Organism: Prionailurus bengalensis; assembly: GCF_016509475.1. NCBI lineage: Eukaryota > Metazoa > Chordata > Mammalia > Carnivora > Felidae > Prionailurus > Prionailurus bengalensis. Next base: position 73,761,038 of record NC_057359.1, on the reverse strand, counting down.
CTGGATCACCTGTGATAAATGGGCATGGCTCTCCAAAAAGGATTTTCTAAACTATCTTTTTAAAAAAAACAGTCCAGTTTGCGACTGAGCTGCTGAGCTCTGCAAAGTCAACCCCCTTGACTTCCTACCTGCTACCTCTTAACATCCTCTGGTCCAAGCCCCGACATCGCCCCTTTTTGCTAGGACACCTGCTTCACTGACCAAACACAGTAATTACTCGGCTTTGCTCTGGCTTCCGAGGCGAGCCCTGGCAGCCATCCCACTCTGGCAGTGGAGAATCTGAGGCTGGGCCCCTTTGAAGGGCAGGGGACCATGCTGAGGGCCCCAGCGGCCCTGGGGAACATGCCAGCTACAAGCAGCAAGTGCCCTGGGCCTCGGAAGGGTACCAGATCCCGTTCAACTCTGGACGGCTCCATCCTGCCCCGTGAAAGGAGCCTGGGCAGCCCAACCAGAGGAGGAAGCACGAGTCGGCACCGCGGTGACAGCCCGAGCCTCTGGAGAACCCCAAGTGTGTTTAAGGAAAGGTTCAGTTTCACCCCTTCCTCTGAACTCCAGGACTTGGGGCCATGAAGACTTGATGGTTGACAAAGAGAAAAGATGTTCTTGTATACCAAAAAAAAACTATCGTCATGGAGAATAAATGAAGGAAGGTCAATTCTTAATACAACGCATTCAAAAAGCCACCGTTGTTATTAACACCGTCATCATGTCCTTACTTGTCCCTCTCTCTCTCCACAGCTTTGATGACCGGGCCCTTCTTGGTTCACTAAATCTGTGGATACAGGTTGGGAGGACACCAAGAGGCATCTCTGAGGCCAAGAAGGAATCAATCCCACACCACCAGCCCACTGCTGGCAACACACCCCTCCAGCCCCCTTCCTCTGTGACCAGCCTTCCAGCCCTAGAAGCAACCAGCCAGCGTCATTCTCCTTTACTCAGTCACTCAGCAGAAATTGTACCGAGTACCTGCTGTCTGCCACACCCTGGGTCCGGCACTGGAGACACAGAGATGGGGCGGCCCAGGCCCTGCCCTTAATGAAGTCACCATTTAGCAGTGACATCTCCACTCTAACCTAATGCGCTGACTAAAAGCTTTTTAAGAACTCAGTGTTGAATAACTATCAGACTCCTCTCCAGAAGGAACGCAGATTCATTTCCAACAGACCAGGCCTACCCACCCGAATGGCCTACCCTGGAGAGAATGAAGATGCCTTCCATCAGCAGCTCTGGGCCTGATGGGAGCCCTTTTCCCTCCCGAAAGGCACGGGTACTTTTCCAAGAACCTGCTACAAGCCAGCATCGACTTCATGCCGCTGTTGGGGAGGGAGGCAAGGAAGCGAGTTTGCAAGTGGCTGAGAAAAGGCCCCTCTCAAGGAAGGAAGTCAACAGGTATTCCGTAGGTGCTAAAGGGCTCAAGCATAGGACCACCAGGCAAGGCTGGTCACAGCTTTCCAGATACCAGCTGGACTCCAGTCAGTTGGACCCTGGCAGGCACGTAGGCACATTCCCTATAGGAACGCCCGGTCAGCTGCAGCACCAAGACTGGTATCTCAGGCTTCCTGGGAGAAGGACCTGGGTTTTTTGTGTTTTTTTAAGTTTATTTATTTATTTTGAGAGGTGGGGGAGGGGCTGTGACGGGGGAGACAGAATCCCAAGCAGGCTCCTCACAGTCAGCGCAGAGCCCAATGCAGGGCTCGAACTCACAAACTGTGAGATCGTGACCTGAGCCAAAATCAAGAGTCGGTCACTTATCCAACAGAGCCAACCAGGCACCCTGAGAAGACCCTGGTTTTGAGCTCAGCTTCTTTCCCTGGATCTTAAAAAATAGGGACGGGGGTGGGACGGCGCCTGGGTGGCTCAGTCAGTTGAGCATCCGACTTCGACTCAGGTCATGATCTCGTGGTTTGTGGGTTCGAGTCCCACGTCGAGCTTTGTGCTGACAGTGCAGAGCCTGCTTGGGATTCTCTCCCTCTCTCTCCACCTCTCCCCCACTCATGTTTTCTCTCCCTCTCTCAAAATAAATAAACTTTAAAAAAAGATAGGGTCAGGGGCGCCTGGGTGGCTCAGTGGGTTAAGCGTCAGAGTTCGGCTCAGGCCATGATCTCACGGCTTAAGAGTTTAAGCCCCGCGTCGGGCTCTGTGCTGACAGCTCAGAGCCTGGAGCCTCTTCAGATTCTGTGTCTTTCTCTCTCTCTCTCTGCCCCTCCCCTGCTCACACTCTATCTCTCTCTGTCTCTCAAAAATAAATAAAAACATTGAAAAAAAAATTTTTTTAAAGATAGGGTCAGATTCAAAGGCCAAAAGAGAAGAACCTATCGAGTTCAAAGACAGCCATCTTCTGCATAGCCTCTCTCAGTGGGCAGACAACTGCCCCTCCCAACAACCCTCTGAGGTGGAAATCATCAGCCCCATTTTAAAGACGAAGAAACCGAGGCTCATTGAGGGAATATGAATTGCTCACGGCCACACAGCTCTGATTTGAGCCCTCCCTGCCCCACTTCCGCGCAGGCCCGACCACGGTGCCTGTGGCACCTGACATATATTGGTTGCTCAGTAAAAGTGAGTGAATCCCAGTTGAATGCACTATCTCCTGGGCTGCTGTGGGAAGATCCCTTCTTCGTTCTCAGCTGAGGCTCCAAGGATGAAAGACACTGGTTCAGTGAGGGAGAGCGGGTATGGGGAGGAAAGATGGTCTGTGTCAGTATGCTGGGGATCTTACAACTGGCCTCACATCTCCCTGGGGCTGGGAGGGCACAGCAGCAGAGGACAGACCCACCTTCGGGGATGGCATCCTCCTGGTACAGAGGCCGCAGCAGCTGCAAAGGAAGACAGAAGAATCGCATCAGCTCGGCTCCAGGAACGGGGAGGGCCAACCAGGTGGGCTGCTCACCCACCACCGGGGATAGGAAAGGAGGAAAAACAGCGGCCAGGCTAAGGAGCAGAGGGAGGTGCTTGGAGGGATCAGAGATTCCAGAATCTTCTAGAATGTTAGGGTTGAACAAGGTTTTAGCTTTCATCCAGTATAACCCCTAGGCTGAGTCCCCAACTTTCTGGATGGCGGCTGGTTCCGAAGTGCCTTCCAGGGAACACCGGCACTGCGGGACCCTAAGAGGCCTGCCGTATGGCTGTACCAGCAGGGGAATTCCGAAAATGCTGGGTTAAACCGTCCTCTACTGCAGGATACCCTCAGAGCCTCGAGTAACCTACTCCATCCACATGGGGAATCTTGTCTAGAAGAGGAGAGTTTGGGTTAGTCCTCAAACTTATTTGACCTCAGACACTTCTTTCCCAGAGTATCTCACAGGATTAATGTTTTGGGGCATGAACTCCGACACCCCATCATGCCATCGGGCAGTGTCTGCTTTCACACCTCCCCTGACAGGGGGATCACCCCTATCACAGCGGCCCATCCCCCGTAGAAAAAGCCCAGACTGGCAGAAAGCTCTTCCTTCTTTTGAGGTGAAATCTTCCACCCTATGACATCCCCTGGCCCTGGATCTGTGCCCGGAGGCCACAAAGACCCATCACTCTCTTTCCCCCAGAACAGCCCTGGGGCAGCCAGAGTTAACACACACCCCGCCTCCTCACTGGCACTCCCAGCCCCTTGCAGGCTCCTCCCTGCATGCTCTTGTGTGAGGCCAGCGCATGCCCATCACCTTCTCCGAACCCGCTGTCCATACCTGGCTCCCAGGGTTCAGTGGGGCCAGGATGATGTAGTTGGGGTCAGTGGAGGTGGTGGCACGGGACAGCGCAGGCAGGGTGTGCTGGCCCCCGCGCTTGGCCACCTCTGTGTAGCGTTCCCAGCCACCGAGTAGTAGCCCGTCTGAACTGTCACACACCAGGTGACAGCTGTGGCGCTGCTCAGGCCGTGCCTGGGCCCCGTGGGTGCAGTTCTTCTCCCGCTTATTGGGGGGTGACTGGAGGTCGTGCGTCGACTTGCAGGAGGCTCGCCGCAGGACCCCGCCGTCTGGCCCCGGCTTGACCTGGGGGACCATGCGCCACACGAGCAGGATGATCTCACTGGGGCAGCTCCTAGAGTTGGCGGGGGGAGGGGTCACACAGAGAAGTTGAGTTGAGGGTAGGGTCTAAAGGGCAGAGAAGAAGGGTGGGGGAGGGGGAGAGAAGCCCCGGAGGTCAGGCAGGAAGGGCGGTAAGAGGCCACCTCAAGCCGAGACAGCGAAGGGGTCCCTTAGGTCAACTCTAGTTGACTGGCAGTGGCTGAGAAGGACCCTGAGGCCATGGCCAGGTGAAACGAGAGTACCAAACTCAACCAGTGATGTGGGTCATGGGCAAAGTATAAGCAAGGGAGGAGCCAGCAAGCCACCCACGTGCCACCCCGTCTCCAGTCATTCTAGAAACAAACGTAAAATGGGTCATGAGAGTTTTACCCCAGCGGGTCCAAATGTAGGGGACCCAAACACTCCAAAGAATAATTTCTCAAGTGCGCGAGTGAAACATTCCCCACATCTACACATCCTTTAGAAACAACGGGAAAATAACGAGCTGAAGTAGAAAGTGACGCCCTGGAGCCGCGCCGTGAGCCACAGGGTCAGTTTGAGAGCTTCTTCCCCACTATTTGCCCCGGGATCCAAAACTGCTCCGAGCCTGAACCTTCCATTTTCGGGCCAAGAAACCCATCCCCTGAGGAGCAAAGTGAATTGCTCACAGCTGCGAGGAGGAGGAGGCGGGAGCCGCCTTGTGCCCAGGGCAGGGGGTTTGGGGAGGTGTGCCATCAGCCCGAGGCCCAGAGCTGCCCACCGCCCCTGTCACCGGATCTCATGCGCCAGCTCCACGCATTTCCAGTGCTCCACAGGCCTCTCGTTCAGCTGTAGCACGGTGTCCAGCTGCTGGAGCCCTGCCCGCTCTGCCGGACCCCCTGCACGGACAAAGAAAAGCCGCCTGAGGGCTCCCAAAGCCCTGACACGCCAATGACACGACCCATGACATGACCTAGAGTCATGGCCCCCACGGCGGCCTCAACAAGTCTGGCCCTCTCTGTTTCCTCATCTGCGAAATGCGGGGCCGACCTCAGTGGCTCGTGGGGGCCTCGGAGGGAGGCAGCCGTTCGCCCTCACGTCTTCTCGACCTGCTCACTCCTCGGCCCGTCCACCCTTCCAGCCAGGCCCCCACCTCGCTCTCACTCTCGCTCTCACTCCCCAAGGGTTCCCCCCCTCCTCCCCCGAGAACCCTTCCTTGTTGCCAGGCTCAGACACTTCATTCATTCTTTAACACCATTCCCTGAGTGCCCGCCTTGTGCCGGTCCCCATGCAGGCACTGGGGGGCCACACCCCGATCCCCAAGCCCTGGCTTCCCCTCTGCGAAAAACAGGGAGAGCATGCCTATTTTTAAGTGCTAATCAGGCTTGGAATGGGATAAAGTACCGATTCCAAATAAAGTCCATAAATGACTCTCATTTTCCCATGCAGCCCTTACTGAAAATGTAGGTTTAGTTCCTGTTTAACATGACTGGGAAACAAAATATAAAAAACCTATTTTCATTTTGATAAAAACAAAAAAAAAATGTGAATCTATTTTCATAGACCTCAGTTTCATGTGTGGACATTTAAAAATAGTACTCTTTGGTTTTGAAAAACGAGGACACTGCTCCAGGTTGGGGCTCCCCCTTCAGCTCTCGCATCTTGTTTGCGAAGCCAGGCGCGTGGTGAGGGGAGTGGGACTGGCATCACCCGAGACGCTCACTTACCAGAATCCACAGCCTGGACTCGAACCGGAGAGTCACAGCAGATGGTGAAGCCAAAGCCGTCCTTCCCCCTCGGGATGGTGATCTAGGACACAGCCCCGCCCAGTTACTCCCAGAAGCCACAAGGCTGCTGCCTCTGCTCCAGGGTGGAGAAGCCCACAGGCCCTACCCCAGAGCCACCCTCCTCTCCAAGGGAGCTGGAGCCAAGAAGGAGGCTGGCCAGCTCTTGCCGTTACTATCTTGGCCCAGGCGGCTTGAGCACTGGTTTGTGGGCCAAGCGGGAAGGCTGGGAACTCAGGAGGTAAAGCCAGGCTGACCCAGCAGGGCCTAGGATGGACAGAGCCTTGGAAGAGCAAACCTCACCTTCCTCAGACCCCATAGACACACGGTCCAGTCCTTTACCAAAGAGCCCACTGGACCTGCACATCTCCACCTCGGTCCCTTCCTTCTTCCTCCCCACCACCCGCCCCCCCTCCCCCCGGGGATTCACAGAGCATCTGTCCAGGGCTGGCCCTGTGTGGAAGGCCCAGAAACAAAGCCCACCTGGTTGCCACCCTCCCACAGCACAGGGGAGGGAAGAGAGGGACACATGTACTCACAACCTATGGCCAAGGGTCAGGGGACAAGTGCAAGGGTTCTCAGGGCAGTCCATTGCTGGGACCTCAAGGCATCCAGTGAGGGCTCCCAGGTGAGGGGGCAGGCAAGGGCACAGACAGGCCTCCTGAGTGAACCTGAACTAGCCACTGACCTCACTGTGCCTGCTGCATGGCAGATCCACAACCCTACTTTCAGAAGTCCCAGGAAGGGGCCCAACCACCTGGATCTTTTATTTTATTTTTTTCAAGTTTATTTATTTAGAGAGAGACAGAGAACACTAGTTGGGGAGAGGGGCAGAGAGACAGGGACAGAGAATCCCAAGCAGCCTCCACATTGTCAGCACAGAGCCTGATGCAGGGCTCAAACCCACAGACCATGAGATCACCACCTGAGCCGAAACCAAGAGTCGGACATTTAACCAATGGAGCAACCCAGACTCCCCAACCCCCTTTTTTAAAAGTAGGCTCCACACCCAATATGGGGCTTGAACTCACGACCCTGAGATCAAGGGTCAGATGCTCTGCTGCCAACCAGGCAGCCCTAGGATCTCTTTCCAAAGCAACACAAAATTATCAAGCTCCTGATGCATGCCGGGTTCTGCTGAGGTATCAAGGCATGGGGGGGCCGGTCTTTGGGTCCTAGAGGGTGACAAGAATATGCAGATCTCTCCAAAACGAAGGACACAACATGCACCGGAGCCAAGTATGAGATCAGAGCGGGGAACAGTTCTTTGTGCTTGACTTTGGACGGCAGGCTCGGTGCAAGGCAGGCTCGGTGCGTGGTAGGAACTCAGCAAGTGCTCAGTGAGGACAGCCCAGCACTGTCCCACTGGCAGCAGGAAACTGTCGGGGTGCAGTGCTGTCTGCTAGCCGGTTCAGTTCAGCCTTGCTCCCCCTCTGCATACTGCCAGTTAGACTTTGGGTGGGGTATGGACAGCCCAGACCTTGCCTCCCCAAAGAGCAACTCCAGCTGCTCCGAGCTTTATGAAAGCTACAGACCTAAGAGGGTCAAAGTCAGAAAGGGGTTGAGCGGGGCCCCAAGAGACTCCCTGGGAGAAGTGGACATGGAGGGGGCCTTGGTGAGGCACAAGGGGGGCAGGTGGAGAAAGAAGCCAGCTCGGCAAGCTGGAAAAGGTCGAGGGCCAGTGGCCTTGTCAGGAGACTCATGTCTCCTTCCTTTAGGGGTTGTCTCTTCAAGGCTGGGCACCTGGCATTCACCTGCCAGCTGTCCTGAAGGCCAGGCATGAGGAAGGGGAGGGCCGGGGGACCCAGGGTGACCAAGGCCCTTGGAGGCTGTCGGGGAGGCCCCTGAGGCTCTGCTTCCCACCAGCCCTGGGCCTGGATTCAAAGCGAGTTTGTAAAACAGGAAATCTGACAGACAAGGGGAAGGGGGAGGGGGCAGGAAAATACCCTGTTCCCATAAGAATTCTGGGAAAACACGCAGCTAAGACAGGAAGAGAAAAAAAATGGAAAGAAAGAAAGAAAAACAAACCGTAGAGTGAGTGTGAAAAGCCCAGGCTGGGCTGAGGGAAGATGTCAGGAGCCTGATCCACTCCATGTGACTCACAAGGACTTCAGGGGGCCTCTCAATCCATCCTCAGCCCAAGCAGACTGGGATTACAAAGTCTTTCTAGACCTTTCCCAGTCCTACCCCAGCAAGGACCACAGTCCTCTTGCCTGGGATGACAGCTCTGCAAACAGGTCCTAACACCCATGGGCTCAATGCGAACAGTTTGGGAACTGGCCCCAGAGCTGAATCTGGAGAGAAGGCGTGTGCTCCTACAAAACAGCCTCCCCCTCCCACACCCTCGGCCCCTCCAGGCAGGACTATGGGCTGAGCCCCCTGGGCCTTCCTAGCCACCAGCCTAAGAAGAACCAGCCCAGGAAAGTCTAAGCCAGCTGAGGCTGGGAAGGAAAGGGAAAGGGAAAGGGTGCCAGGAAGCAAGCTCCCCTCCGGGCTCAGTGTGACAAGGGGGACCACACAAAGGAGGCAGAATTATGCTCTGTCCATCATGAGCCCTGGAGACAGTGCCCCGGGAACCCGATCATCACTGCAGCCCCGAGGGGTACTCGGGGCTGGTTTTAGCATGCCCATGGCACAGAGAAGGAAGCTGAAGCTGCAAGTAGCCCTGCTCTCAGTCCTCCTCTGTGACCTGGGGCCTAAGGATCAGGAGGTGAGGGGAGCAGTTCCTGGCAGAGGCCATCCTTCCTGGAGGGGGTTCTTGCTCTTTCCTGTCCAAGGCAGGGACCGTCACTGCTCCCAGCCCTCACCCAGGCTAGCACCTCATCTCTGCCCTCCTGCCTGCTTTCTGATCCCCTGTCCCGCCCAGACTTCCACCCGAGTCCCTGACTGCCACTGCTGACTGAACACTTCCTAGATGTCCATCCCAGGCGCTGCACAGGCACTCTGTACACAGCCTTCCATTCGCCTCATAGCACCATCACTGGATATTACCATCCCACCTCCACTGATAAGGAAACTGAGGCTCAAGAGCTACAGCCAAGGGCACTGTAGAGAGCTGGGGCGCCTGGGTGGCTCAGTCCATTAGGCATCTGACTCTCCATTTCAGCTCAGGTCATGAGCTCACAGTTTGTGAGTTTGAGTCCCGCATCAGGCTCTGTGCTATTGGTGCAGAGCCTGCTTGGGATTCTCTCCCCCTCTCTCTCTGTGCGCTCTCTCTCTCTCTCTCTCTCTTTCTCGCTCTCTCTCTCTCAAAATAAATAAATAAATAAACTTTTTAAAAACTTAAAAAAAAGAAAAAGAAAAAAGAGGACAGGGCTGAGTTTGAGCCAGGTCTAGCAAAAAGCTGGTGCCCAAATACTGTGCTGGCTCCTAGTATAGGATCTGTCTCGAACTTCAGTCCCAGAGCCCCAGGTCCCACCCATATCCATGCCTGGCCCTACTCTGACAGCCAGCGGGCTTCAGTCTTCTGGGCCATATCCCAAGGTGACCAAAAACTTCTCAACCTTCCATCCAGCGCCCTCTGCCCTACCACCCTGCACCCAGCTGCTGGTGTCATAGGGGCTGTTCTGCCGGACTCTGGGAGGGCAGGCCAGGCCCTGAGGCCTGGAGAGCACAGCAGGAAGAACAGGTGGGTCCCACGGTCCAAGCCGAGGTGCAGGAGGCCCCTCTGGGCATCTCCCTAGGACCTGAGGCTGGCTGCCTGCAGGACTCAGGACCCACATTGCAGTCTGGTCATTACAATACACAGAGGGATTTTTCTATACCTTTAAAATCAGAACCATTCCTGAACTCCCCTCAGTTTGGACATTCCCAAAATCTGGACATCCTTTGCCTTCACCCTCCCTGTCCCCATTCTTTGTTTATAAGAAAAAGGGCCCCACGCAGCTCCAGAAGAGCCTTGAAGCTAAGGGATCGTCACTCCCACTCTGCCCCACATCCAAGACAGGAGGCTGAGAGGCCAAGCCTTCTCAGTGAGGATGGGCTGGAGTCTGAGGACTCCGGAACCACCCCAAGGCATCACACCTACCAGGGAGGAAATCATGTGTGCACACATATACACGGAAACGTCCCATCTCACATAAAAGTGCACAGCAACACATGTGAAAACACATAGTCACACACAGACAATGCAGGACAGGCACTCTTGTCCCATCAGAAGTAGGGAAAGTTGGTGAAAGTGTAAAGTTAGCAAAAACACAAAACCCAACTGCTCAGCCATTTCCAATCTCAAGCTTGGGAGGCCTTTTTTTTTTTTTTTTTTTAACCCACACTGCCCCCAGATAAAAATAACAGAAAATCAACTAGATAATCTCACCAAGGACACCACACATCTGTGGTTAGGACGATATAGAGCTGGCCCTGGTCTGCCCCTAGAGAGGGGGTAAAGAGTGGATCTTAGGGCCAGCTCCTACCTCTATCCTCTCCCTAGACTGAAATTAACCTGCAACGAGCAGAAAGAAACAAGGAAGGACTTGCAGGGAGAGAAGTCCTGCTCAGGTGAGCCCCTATCCTCGACCCCCAATGACACCCAATGTGCCCCAAGGGGCTAAGAACCCACCTGGCGGTAGCGACGCTCCGAGCACACCTTGCAGAGCCCATTGAACCGGTTCATGGCTGCGGGTCCTGTCTCAGCTGCCGCCCCATGAAATCCCAGCTCTCCCCCCAGCAGTGGGAGTCCACACTGCGCCCAGTCAGCCTGGCATGACCGCCCTGGGAAGCCCGCCCCGCAGAAGAATGGCAGGAAATCACCTCTCACCTCCCCAAGCCCTGTCTGTGCTGTGTGCCTCTGCACGATAAGCCCGAAGGCTTCCTGAAACCTCAGAATGACAAGGAAGAGGGAGAGTTTTATATTAAAATTCCTGTCAACTAGTTAGTATTCCCCCCGGCCCCCGGCGGGGAGAGGGCGCCTTTGTTCTGGCTGCATTCTCCGCCATGGGCCACTTTGTGATTCCAATGTTCTCACAAACACCCCTGGCTGGACGAGAACCCAGGCAGAAAACACGGCCCGCTCTATAACAACGCCACCTCCCCCTGCAAATCCCAGGGTCCCGGGCAGCAAATCCAGAGGATTAACACAATCTAAAGAATCCAAGGACGCTTTAGGGGGTTGCACTCACGGACATCCCATCTCAAAACAGAGAACACGAAACATGTGGAGTCTGAGGAACAGCCTGCCATTCAGAAGCTGCTTAAAAGTCAGTTTCCTCGGCTTTAAGGATCTGACGACATGTAGACCATAAAGGCAAATCAGGAAGGGAGTTCCAATCACTAGATGATCTGGCTTCCTCGTTTTGCCCATCAAGAAGCTGAGGACTGCGGTGGTTAAGGTCACGCAGCAGGGTAGGGTGGAGCTGGCCCCCAGTCTTGTTCCCTGCCTTGTAGAGCAGTACCTGGTGAGCCCCACGTCCCTTATACCACCTCACCGTCTCTGGGGAAACCCACCCCGCCATTCATGTCCTTGACGCCAGAGAGTGTCCATTGGTACAGCCCAGCTTTGGCTGTCGTGACAGTGGGCAGATCACCCAGGTTTCTGGACCTCTATCTCCTCCCCATGTGTACAAAGGGAGAGTTGAGCAGATGACCTCTGGGGGGCTCTCCCTCAGCCCAACCAAGCTTCTGACGACCACCCCCACTGTGCTGAGTCCTGTGGACATCTCTCAGTGTACAAGCCCGGGAAAATCGAATGGGCCTCAGAACAACGTCCCCACAGGTCAGGGCCTAGGTGCAGATCCAGAATGAAGCCACCTAGAAACGTGCAGTGTTGATGCCCGTGTCCGTGTCATTCCTACAAACCACCAGGAAGGCTCTCTGGTCACTGCCTTCTCTGTGCTGGGCAGGTACAGAGAAAGGGAGAGAGGTCTTTGCAGCTCCTACACTGAAGCTAGAAGGTTTAAACTCCTAGTGAAGCCACAGAATACAGTAACCAGCAAATGGTTTTAATACCGTGCTGTCCGATGTGGTAGTGACAGGACACATGTGCCAGGTAAATCTGAATTAAAGTTAAATAAAATGAAAAATTCAGGTCCTCGGTCACCTTAGCCACTCCAAGACGCTAGTGGCTACCATGTTGGACCGTGCCGTTCTAGATTATATGCTCCATGAGGGCAGGCACCTTTGACTTGCTCACAGCTGTACCCCAGCACCCGGCGCAGGGTCTAGCCCGTGAGAATGTTCAATAGACAATGAATGAAAGAACGAATGGGGGAATGAATTGAGCAAATGAAAGGGAAGATGTTTTGTAGAATATCATGCACCTACATGTAGGATGTTATCGGGGAAAACAGCACCATCATATCTTGCCAGTAGGCCACATGATGCAGCGGTGTGGCACAGTGTATTTAAAGGCAGCCAGGCCTTGCTTCAGGTCCTGCCTCCATCACTAGCTGGCTGTGTGGCCGTGGAGAGGGACCTAACATCTCTGAGCCTTCCATCTGTGAGATGGGGAGGCGACGACCATCACAGAGGCAGCAGTGAGGATTAAATTAGGTAACAACAGCATCTGGCACAGAGCGGCTTCTCAGTCACTGGGAGTTTGTTTCTCCCTCTCTCGGCTGTTAGAGAAAACCATGGTCCCCTGCCATGTTCTGCAAGAGATGGAATGAATTTGGAGGAATTCACCAAAATCCCTATGTGAAGGTTTCTCTCTAGATTCACAGCCTTATGGAGTAAGGACCCACTGGCCTCAGGTTCAGACTCATGGCTGCTCGCTGACATCAAGCAGGCCTAAGCGGAGGGTGATCTGGCCACGGTGTCAGGGGAACCGAGCTGTCTGAGGGTTCTGGGGGGAAAGGGGACGCTCGGATTTAAGAGACTGAAAGCTGGTAAGATCCAGACTCCGCCATCTCCAGGGGCCCGGGCCGGCTCTCTCCCCACCACTGCCCCAAGCAAGAGTAACCTGAGAAAAGCACAAGAAATAATCACTTAAAAATGCATGCCTTGGGGCAGCTGGGTGGCTCAGTCGGTTAAGCGGAGGACTTCGGCTCAGGTCATGATCTCGTGGTCCGAGGGTTCGGGCCCCGCATCGGGCTCTGTGCTGACAGCTCAGAGCCTGGAGCCTGTTTCAGATTCTGTGTCTCCCTCTCTCTGACCCTCCCCCGTTCATGCTCTGTCTCTCTCTGTCTCATAAATAAATAAATGTTAAAATAAAATAAAATAAAATAAAATAAAATAAAATAAAATAAAATAAATAAAAACGCATGCCTTGTGAATTTCCAAGCTCCAAGTGAATCTGAGTGTCAGGCACCAAAGGCGGTCTTAATAGGGGGTCTCCTGGGCCAAGGGACAGACCAGGAGCAAGTTAGAGCCCAGGGTGATGCCCAGGCCCTGTCAGTCCTACCCAGGCATGTCCCCACCTACCTTGAGTTTCTCCCCGCTCTCAGTGTCCCCATATCCTGGAATTCTCTGCAGCGGGCCTGGAAGATGACAGAGAAGAGTTGGAAAGTTCCTCCTGGCACATAAGGGCCCATTCCACAGACCACCCAGAGGACAAGCCAGAGTGTCAGGCCCACAGGGCTATCCGAGTCACTGTTGGCCTCCAGGATGTAGGGGTGCCCGAGCTCAGGCTAACCAGGGAATCAAGAGTCAGGACTACATGTGAGAAGGAAAGAAGAGAAGGGAACATGAAATCCCGGTCCTGAGCCTCAGGACTTGTGGCAGGGCCCACTTGCCCTGCCTATCAAGGTAGACACACTGAGGCCAGCAAGGCAGCCCATGGGAGAATCCTGAGAAGGAGTCATGCAGAAAGTTCCTGAAACACAGCCCTCCATAAGCTAGAATGGAGGTTGCTGAACTGCATGGCGTCAGGCCTATAATCCTCTCCCAGGAAGGTCCAACCATATAAATAAAGGTGTTGGAGGCAAGAGGCTGCCTGCAGCCTGCATCATAGCAGGTGTTTGTGAGACCTGGACCCCTGACTTGACTGCAGCCAGGGGTGACAGATGCCACAAAACACCGGGGCGATGCTACTATGCAGGAAGGGAGGGAAGGGAGAAGCCAAGGGGGTGAGTGGAGCAGCGTGTCTGGGCAGAAGCCAAAGGTGGTGTCCATGCACCTCTCAGGGGCCGCAGTCGCCGCCTGGCCACCTTCAGGTGCTTGGTCCGGCCCAGGTGTTCCCCCAGAAGGTAGTACCAGCCGTTGATCTCCTGTCGTGAGAGAAGGCATGACATGCTCAGACAAAGGAGGCAGAAGGCACAGGTCAGGCAGCCAACAACCCCCCTCAAAAAGCAGCAGCTGGAGAGCCTCCCTCGGGAGCAGCGTCTCTGTAGAGACAGACAGTCCGGCGGCCCTGCCCCAAAGGGAGCTGCCATGCCTGCACCTCCAGGAAGCCTTCCCTGATGCTCCAGGCGGAGTTGGTCTCCCCTCTGCTGAATTCCCACAGCCTGTCAGCCCTGGAGAACAGTGGTCTATTTGGATGTCTGTCTTCCCACTAGGCTGTGCACAGGCTTTTTGATGTGCCTTGCACTGTGCCTGGTATACAGTAGGAGCCCAATGGATGTTGACGGAACAGAAGGGAGGGAATGGAGGAGGGACGGAGAGGCCAGAGAGTAGGTGTCCTGAGGCCCCTGAGCAGTCCCATGGAGGGAACATCTTCCCCCAGGAGGGAAGGAAGCCACAGCTGCATCAAGAGAAGATACTTGGCGCCCACGAGCACCCACGTGCAGGATAAAGGTTCCTCAGCCACCTACCCCCAGACTTCACTTCCAGGACACCAAGTGGCACCTGGCAACTCCATGCAGAGGCCACCAGGACATCTCTGGGCATGTGCAAAAGGAGCATGTCTCTCGCCTCCTCAAAAGCCTCCAGTTTGGCGGTAGGGGGAGGCGGTACGGTGCAGAGGCGGATAAGGGACCCGCTACCCAGAGGGAGGGTCTCAGGATTCCAGAGAGTCTTCACTCAGCCTAAAGGAAAGCTCCACAGGGGATGTCGCTGCTCACTCCATCCCTGAGCACTTGCTAGACTCAAAAACATGAGACCTGGTAGATCACGTCAGAGGGGGAGAAGCACCTGGCCCTCCTCCTCCAGGGCAAGCCCAGCAGTGCTGAACTCCGAGGGAGGGACCTGCCAGCATCCTTCATGGCAGACAACAGACCCAGAGCCCCCTGGAAAGCCTTGGAGCTGCCTGGACAACTGATTTCTGACAAGAAGGAACCAAGAAGGGGACCCAAACCCTTGGTCACTCAGATGATAAAGTGTTGTTATTCAGGTCGTGAAGCACACAAGACAGAAGCCCCACCCTATGCCCGTACTAGTCCTGGCCTCCATGGGATGACCTTGCCAGAGGCTTCTCTGGGACCCACCTTGTCCGGAGTCAGGAGCGACTTCACCCCAAAGCTCATGCAGCCGATGAATCCACTCTGTCTGGGAGAACAACAGAGGCTTGAGTCAGCACCTTCTCGAGGGCTCTGTCGGGAGGCCAATTATCAAGTGCAACGTAGGTTTGCCTGATACACTGTGGTTTACAAAGCACTTTTACCTGCATCACCCAGTTTGTGCTTTCCAACTTTGTGAGTGAAGCTGGAGAGGGTTTATTCTCTCCATTTCACTGAGGAAAAGGCTGAGGCTCAGAGCCAGTCCTCTTCCCAAGGCCACAGAACTAGTTAGTAGTAAAGTCCCGTGGGAAAGCCAGGCATCCTGGATCAGAGAACAGCACTCCCTCCACCAACCACAGAAGCTCAGAGCTACCCATAGGCCTTGGGTCTGTTTTTTTTGTTTTTTTTCTCCTTTTTTAAAATATAATTAACATACACATATTAGTTTCAGGTGTACAGTATAATGATTCAACAACTCTATACATTTCTCACTGCTCATCAATATAGGGTATTCTTGGGGCACCTGAGTGGCTCAATCAGTTAAGCATCCGACTTCGGCTCAGGTCATGATCTTACAGTTCATGAGTTTGAGCCCTGCAATGGGCTCTGTGCTGACAGCTCAGAGCCTGGAGCCTGCTTCGGATTTTGTGCCTCCCTCTCTCTCTCTCTGCGCTCCCCCCCCCGCCCCCGACTAATGCTCTGTTTCTCCATCTTTCAAAAATGAATAAACATTAAAAACAAAGAAAAAGAAAAAAAGCTGGGGCGCCTGGGTGGCTCAGTTGGTTGAGTGTCCAACTTTGGCCTAGGTCATGATCTCACCGTTCCCAAGTTCAAGCCCTGCGTCAGGCTCTGTGCTGACAGCTCAGAGCCTGGAGCCTGTTTTAGATTCTGTGTCTTCCTCTCTCTCTCTCTCTCTCTCTCTCTCTCTCTCTTTCTCTCTCTCTGCCCCTCCCCCACTCACACTCTCTCTTTCTCTCAAAAATAAATAAACATTAAAGAAAAATGTAACAAAAAAAAAAAAAAAAAGCCGTCCTGGGAATCCTGCAGGGCACCCGCCTGTGCCTGCCCCAGTCAAGGACCAGCGGACTAGGTCTCTATAAATACATATTGTTTGCATTCTCCGGAAAGGGTGGCAGCTTACCATCTGACAGTCCTAAGCAAAACAAAACTGGCTTCTTGCAGACAGCCAAGTAAAGTGAGGGGCTGGGGCTGCAGACTGGTAGGGACTGATCCTCGTAACTGTCACACCTGCCCTGCTGATGCACACTCCACACCTGGCCGTGCCTCACCAGCTCCTGCCACTCTGCTACTCCCCCTGCTCTCTCCCCCTGGCCCCATTTCCTGTGGCCTGGGCTCCACCTGCTTCCCCTCTTCCTTGCCCCCTCCCATCAGACAAAGCCATATTAATAATCTACCCAAAGAGGCCAGTGTGCTCACCCTGGGTCAAGCAACCCTTCCACACCCATCTCGCCAGCCCCCACCATCGGAAACAAACGTGCCTCCCTCCTGGGAAGCGGCCAAGTCAGCACTAAGTGGCGGTGACCCTGGCAGACACTGATCAGAGCTGCCATTCCAGAAAAGCCTTGTCCAGACTTTACCAACGTCCTCACCGCCAATTTAATTTTGTTTGTCAACACATTCAAGAGCAACCCAGCTGGTATCGAGGTGCTCACACTGCCTTGCTACACACTTTCCTTTCACACTGGCTATGGCTGTAACTCTCTGAATCTCCAGGCACAATGCTTTAGCTGTAATACAGGCTGCCTCTCCTCTTGCTCTTCAATAAGTGGAATTTTTATTCCCTGGTGCTTAGAGAATGCTAAACGGTTAATAGCCTCCCATGAGCTTTGCTTCCTGCTAAGGGGCCTCCAATGATTTCATGCTAATTCAGGCCAAGTAAATTGTCACAATTAATGTCCATAAGCAGGAAACTCTCTCTAAGTGTTCTTCAATTAGCTACTCCTTTAAGCCTGAAATCTTTGGAGGAAGAAAGACTTCTTTTACATGTAATCTGAGTACACAGCAATATACCAGTCAGCTTATAAACTTGGGAACTAGGGCTCACCCTGGAGACTGCCTGAAAATTTCACCAGCACAAAGTCTCAGGGGCCAAGCCTTGGTTACTTCTGAATGCTAAACCCTGAGCTCAGGGCTGGGTGCACTCAGTGAAGGCCTGACAAATGGATGAATCCATCATGCCCACGGTTGGTTGGCAGGCACTGGGCAAGGAGCCGCAACATTAAGGAAAGAAGACAAACATGCAGGAATTTAAATAGCAACCCAAGACAGCAATACAAAGGCTGTAACTAGACAGGGCGAGATGGACAGATGAACAGCGCAGGCAACAAATGCTGAAAGCTTGGGGAGGCAAGAGCTGGTTTAGGGCTGAAATGCAGGACGAAGGCCTGAAAAGTTAAGCCAAAGAGAGTAAGAAGAAAAGCACCTCAGGCAGAGGGAACAGCCAGCACAAAGGCTCAGAGATAAAGCTTCATGGAACACTCATGGGGAATGGTATTTGGCTCAGTTGCCTTTTGAGCAGAGGATTAGAGACCCACTACAAGATGAAACGCAGGGACACCTGGGTGGCTAGGTCGGTTAAGCATCTGACTCTTGATTTTGGCTCAGATCATGATCTCACAGTTCATGAGTTCAAGCCCTACATCGGGCTCTGTGCTGACAGTGCGGAACCTACTTGGGATCGTGTCTGTCTCGCGCTCTCTCTCTGCCCCTCCCCCCACCTCTCAAAAAATAAACTTAAAAAAAACAACAAAATGAAAATGCATTATTTTGAGGGAATGCATTTTAATTCTCTTTCTCAGGGGCCTTAAACTATTTCTGTTACACGGTTACACCATTTAATATCAATTTTATTTTTAATTGGATGGCTTAAATTGAACACATACTTTTCCATCCATTTTTTTCTTTCCTTTTCTTTCCCTATGTCTGGTCACAAGCTCTCTAACATTATGGCACTGTACTTGGCATGAGAGTCCTGTTTGGAAAGTAGATTAAAGGACAGAGAACACTTAGAGTACCCAGGACAGGGCATGACACACAGCAGGCAGACTCCCCATAAATGTACATACTCTTCGCATAAAAGATGATGTGTTTCAAACACGTGTGTGTGTTTTGTTCTTTTTTTAACTTGGTGCGTGACATTACAACCCTAACACTGTTCTCTGGCCACAGATTCTGAAAGCACTATGATTGATACTAGAAGCTTCAATCTGTTCTGCGCCATATCACCAAACAAAACTTTTAGTTTTTTTTAAAGGACACTTTTTAAAATATTTTTTTTTTATTTTGAGCGAGAGTGTGCATGCACGCGTGTATGCACAAGCAGAACAGGGGAAGAGACAGAGGGAGACAGAGAATCCCAAGCAGGCTCTGCACTGCCAGCGAGGAGCCCCATGCAGGGCTCAAACCCATGAACCGTGAGGTCACGAACTGAGCCGAAACCAAGAGTTGGACGCTTAACCGACTCAGCTATCCAGGTGCCCCCAAACAAAACTTTTAAATAGCCAAGTTCCATAGTCAGTGATATTAAGGAGTTACTGTTAATTGTCAGGCATGATAGTGGCATTGTGGTTGTCTTTTTAAGCCATCTTTTAGAGAGATATATATAGATGAGATGATGTCTAGGATATGCTTTAAAATAATCCACTGGAGGAGGGGAGAATGCGTAAGATTGGCCATACATTGATAATTGCTAACGCTGGACTATGAACATATGAGGGTTCATTATATGATATTTTCTATTTTTGCTTATGTTTGAAAATGTCTATAATTTCTTGAAAACCCACAAAGCCTGAAAGCTGAATATCTTAGCATTTTTCACTGCATTTCACAGTTGAGGAAACTGAGGCCGGGAGCAGGGAAGGAACTTACCCGAGATCTCATAGTGAGTTGGAGCCAAAATCTCCGCTCTAAGGCCTGGTTCCCCTCCCCTGGTTCCCACTGTGTCCCCATGACATCAACCAGCCCTTCCCCAGAACGTCTCTGTAGACCATTTTGCTCCCCATACACAAGTTTATGGCCATCACTGAAAGGATCGTGAGAATTCGTGAAACAGATGCTTCCCTTCTATCTCCCGTTTCGAAACATAACTGCCACATGTTCAGCTGGATGACTTACGTACAACCGCGTTATAAATGCCACGGGAAGCAGCCCAGCCTCCGAGGAACAAGTGTCCTGACACCGACAGGGTACAGCTTCAGAGTCATTTATCGCCTGTGCGACACAGTCAAGTGTGCTATAATGTGGTTACGACCACACAGGTTTGGCGCCAGGCTGCCAGGACTTGAATCCTGTTTCCACCACATCCTAGCTGCATTAGCTTGGGCAAGTTACTTAACCTCTCTGTGCCTCTGTGTCCTCACGTGTAAGAGAGAGACAACAGGAATACCTATTTATACCGTGTTGTGAGGACTAAGTTGGACAACGCCTAGAATATGGTATGTAATGTCCACACACAGTGCACATTAAGAGCTTAATTGATAACCTCAGGGAAGTTCCTTAACCTTTGTAAGCCTCAGTTTCCTCTTCTATGAAGAGAGGGACAGTAATAATTCCTACCTCTCAGGGTTGTTACAAGGATTAAATGAGATAATGCATGTAAAGTGCTTGGCCACAGAGTTCAATAGATGTTTGTTTCCTTTCTTCTGTAATTGTCTTTCGTGTTGGTAAGTTGCGTGTCCGTCCTTTGGGGAAGCACAATGTGATCTGAGAGCGTTCCGCAGGGCAGAAGCTTCCTGCCATTGCTCTGCCTGCCTCCCCCAGCTCAGAGGTCTTTCTCGCTCAGAGACGGGTCAACACTGCGCCTCCCTGCGGCTGAGCGGGCCTCCGTGGGGCTGGCGATCTGTTCCGTGGCAGGCCTGTCGGAGCCTGCCCTGCCCCTCTTGAGCTTTGGGTTGGGATGGTGACCACGAGTTCAACTGTGTTTGGTTTAATAAGGAATCTCACTTTCCCAAAATAGGCAACAAGTGGAGACACTGCCTCTGTCACACTGCCCCGCTGGGCGCTGACTCACTTTCCCCGGCCTCGCTTTCTTTTCCAAAAACCGTGAGCTGCACTCTGCCTGGCTCGCTCTGGTCTCCCAGGAGGGCAGACCTCAGTGGCAGATCCCAGGGTGGTGCCTGCCTCCCGCACCTGCTCCCCTCCTTGCCTCCATCTGGTGGGCTCCCCAGGCATGCTCTGTCCCGCCGACACTCCTCCTCTGTCTTCTTCAGGCTTTCCTGTCAACATGGGCTTCTGACTCTTGAGCCTTGGCACTCACAGTCATCCTAGGTGGTCCCACCTACTCAGCCCTTCACCTTGGTGGCCATGGCTCCCACACCTGTACCCGGCACAGACCTCTCTATCCCCTGAGCTCTGTGTCAGCAAGGCTGCCCCCCTACACAGCTCCTATCTGGCTGCTCTCCAGCCCCTACATCTCTGTGTATCCGAAGCTGGTTCCCTCCCCCTCCAGGGCACACTGGTTTGGTTGGGGACACCACCCAATACCCAAGAATGATCCCTGACTTCCCCTGCTGATGTCACAGCCAAACCACCGCTAAGTGCCGTTCACCTAATCTCCTAAATCTGTCCTGGGTCTGTCTCCTTCCTCTCCATCCCTAAAGCATCTCTCTCACAGATTACTGCAAGGATCAGCTAGCTCCGCCCCAGCCTTCCAAAGCCCTACCAGGATGACAGATCTAGAACACACAACTGTCATTCCCCCTGCTCAACACCCCTCAGTATCTCTCCACCACCAGCTTCCCAAACACCAAGCTGGCGGCATGAGGTTCCTTCAAGAACTTGTGTAAATGCACATCCCTCATCCTGCCCATGAAGATTTGGGCTGAGTCCATCTGATGTGGCACTTGGAAACCTGGGTTCCTTGCAAGCATCCCAGGAGATGCTGGCGCAAACCTGGGATTAAGAACCACCGGCCCTTAGGAGGAAGCTCATGCACCAAAGAACACCTACAGAATCATGTGATTTGGCTGACATCAACCCTTCGTCTTATCTCTAGCTGGTCCCGGCTTTGTACTTGACCCTCCTACAACACCAGTGAGTTTGGCGATTCCTCCCCACTCTTGCCCTGCCCTGCTCTCTCTACTCTGCTGGTTTTCTTCTGTCCTTTTGCTCGTACGCCAGGAGGCAGTATAGTGTTAAGAGTGAGGACTCTGGGGTCTAACTGTCTGGGTCCCCATCCTGGCTCTACTCCTCACTGGCTGTCTGACCTTGGGCAAGAGACTCCCTTTCTTCCCTTCAGTTTCCTCTTCTGAAGATGTAGGGCAAAAACATACTCTTCTTAAGAGTTAAAAATTAAATGAGATGACGCACTGTCATCTCCTGGCTTGTGGTCGACACCCAGTAACTGGTTGCTCTGGTGAATCAACGTGATGCCTTCCTCCTTACCCACACCTCCAAGTCTCTACCAGTGATCCTCTTAAGAGCAGGACAGTCTCTGACTGACCCTCTGTGTCCCCGGCATCTAGAACAACGCTGCCACATTGGTACCCAGGAAATGGCAGCTGAAGGAGTGAGTCCTACAGCACCATAAGCCCCATTCCATGAGAAAAAGTAAATGCTCTATTAAAAGAAATATCCTTCATTATGAAGGTTGAATAAGGCTCAATTTTGAAAAGCATACCAGCTATAAAATAGAAGATACTAAAAAGCATTCAACCCCAGGGGTGCTTGGGCGGCTCAGTTGGTTGAGCGTCCAACTCTTGATCTCAGCCTGGGTCCTGATCTCACAGTTCATGGGATCGAGCCCCACATCAGGCTCTATGCTGACAGCATGGAGCCTGCTTGGGACTGGGATTCTCTCTCTCCCTCTCTCTCTGTCCCTTCCTCTCTCTCTCTCTCAGAATGGAGAAGCTTAAAAAAAAAAAAAAAAGAGGCATTCAGGGCACCTGGGTGGCTCAGTTGGGTAAGCATCCAACTTCAGCTCAGGTCATGATCTTATAGTTCATGAGTTCAAGCCCTGCCTCGGGCTCTGTGCTGTCAGCTTGGAGCCTGGAGCCCCTCCCCCCACTCACTCTGTCTCTCTCTCTCTCTCTCTCTCTCTCTCTCTCTCTCTCTCTCAAAAATCAATAAACATTAAAAAAAATTTTTTTAAAGCATGCAACCCCAAAATAATTTTCTAGTCTAAGCTGGTGAGTGGAGCTGATTTTTATTCACCAAGCTACTTTTCCGGTCACCAGTTGGTTCTATGATTACTCAACAAACGCTCTAGTCATAGGGTCCCCCAGATTCCTTGGACTGCACCGGGTGGATGAACCCCTACTGCTCACAATGGGCCATGGCACTCAGTCCACGTGCTCTCACCGCCTTTGTCTGGAAGCTGACTCTCCCTGTCACCCAGCTCTCCTCTGCTGTGCTGTACGAAACCCCATGCTGGTGACAACATCCGGCCTCCTGTACCCTGGGCAGCAAGACCAGCCTGCTTGGACTCTCCTACATAAAACCTCTGCACCTCCTACGCTGCCTCCTCATAGCAGCCTGAGCCCAGCATGCATATCCCTGCCTCCTCACCTTTGCTCATGCAAAACCTTCTCTCCTCGTCTTATTGATCTCTGCCCCAAGTTCCAAATCCCATGTTTTCCATTAAGATTTCCTTGGGGCGCCTGGGTGGCTCAGTTGGTTAAGCGGCCGACTTCAGCTCAGGTCATGATCTCACGGTCTGTGAGTTTGAGCCCCGCGTCAGGCTCTGTGCTGACAGGTCAGAGCCTGGAGCCTGTTTCAGATTCTGTGTCTCCCTCTCTCTGACCCTCCCCCATTCATGCTCTGTCTCTTTCTGTCTCAAAAATAAATAAACGTTAAAAAAAAAAATTAAAAAAAAAAAAAAAAGATTTCCTTGATCACCTCAGCCCACGATGAACTTCCCTCTTCCTCTTCCCATACTTACTGTCCTTATTACTTATTCATTCTTTTATTCGTTCAAACAATATTTACATAACATCTGCGTGCTAGGCACTGGGTACAGCGATGACTAAGAAAGAAATGGGCCTGTTTTCCTAGGAGCTTTGCTCCTGTGGAGCTGAGCCTGTGTCTATTGTTACTATAATTTGTATCTGTGAAGCACCTGGCGTCCCTTCCTGAAAGTGGGCACCTGGAGAGCAGAGTCCACATGGAGGCTGGCTGGCGTCCCTGGTGGCCAACCCAGTGTCTTGTCGACGCCAAGGGCACAGCAAATGATTTTGGACAACGCGATCCTTAGCGTCGCCTGGAGAGACAGGGACCCAGGGGCCGGCAGCCTCTCAGATTTAGCGTTGCCACTACTACTTATTCATCCAACAGATATTAACCGAGTCCCTGCCGTCTGCTGGCCGCCCGGCCACCGGCAGCCACCCGCGGGCTCACAGCGGGCTCTCCCTTCCGGCTCAGCACCTCCCCTCACCTGGAGTCACCTGCCCTGTTCCACACAGTGACCAGAAGGCGCTTCTGTTCATCTTCCTCTTGGACAAGACTGCAAAGCAAACCACACGGCCAGGGTGTTAGTAGGGCCGAGCTCCAGGCTAGACCCCTGGAGCCTGTCAAATTGCAAAATTTACCAATAACCTAAACACAACCATAAGAAGCTGGTTAAGGAAGCTCAAATGCCAGTAGCGTGGGAGGTAGGTATTCACATGCACAGAAGAGTTTACATTATATGGTTTGGGACAAAAGGGAGGTCACCGTGTAATACTATAGAACAATTCCATTTTTTTGTAAACACCTACACATGCCCAGACATACACACCCACACAGACTCAAAGATCTGAAAAGAAAGAAGCCGAGGCGTGTCATGAGTCGTAGGGCTTGGGGCGTCTTCTCGTTTCTTTGTTTATGCTGGCCTATTCTTCTACCATAAGCAAAATTACCTCGTGTAATTTGAAAAAAAACAGAATAATCTTAACTTTCACCAACAAAATATGAAACGTCCATTTCCTTCCCAGGGCCCCAGAGTTCATGGATGGGGGAAGAAATAATAATAACAGTAGTAGTAGTAATAATATTAAACAGCAAGAGCGGACACTCTGTTACACTGTCGCATTTACACCTGAGCTCTCTGAGGAAGGTAGTGTCATAAGCCCATTTTACAAACACGGAAGCTGAGGCTCAAGGAAGTTAGCAAATTTCAAAAGGGGGAGGGATCCCTCAGCTTGGAAAATTTCTTCTACTGAAAGAGAAGGCTTGGCCCGAGGCACACTGGGAAAATGCATCCTCTCCAGGGGCTGCCAGCCTCAGGCTGGGCACTCTGGCTGTGAGAACCAGCCAAGTGACACCTTATCACCGTGGACCTCGCTGCTGGGCCGGGTGCCAGGGATGCAAGGACATACGTGAACAAGAAAACAAAGGCATCCTTTAGAAGTCCCTGTTTTTCTGCTTAGATAGACTTCTAGATTTGGCAAAGAGAGCTGTTTCCAGATAAACACTCCTTCCCTCTCCTCTCGAGGGCCTGGCTTGCCCCAGACTCTTACAAGAAGAAGTGCTCGCGGAAGACCGGCTCTCTGCAGTCTCGAATGGTCTGCGTCTTCTGGCGACGGAGTCGATGATTATCTTCAGGGATCAAAGAAATCTTGAATTGGGGAAAAGTAAGCGTGAGATGATTACTTGTGGGACACAGAATCACAAAAGTCCTGCAGTGGACTCTGCACATCTCCCAAGTGAAAACCTTCCCAGGTGTCCTTCAAACCAGCCTCTGCAGAGGACAGAGGGGAGTCCTCAGTCAGATGCTGGGGAACAAAGAGAAACCCCAGCCGAGGCACTGGAGTCAGATGCGGGGACAGGGCCCCGCAGCCGGCAGCCACAGGCCCAGCCATAGATGGGGTATACCTCAACCGGCTCTACTCTCCAAGTGTGGGCCTCTCTTATAAGTTCCCTGCAGCTGCTAGGTGCTCCCTCACCAGAGGCTCCGGGTCGGCCTCTGGTAAGGCCCCAAATCCACACTCTCGCCCTCTGGCTGCCCTTGCCCTGCCTCTGCTCCTGCCCTGCTCCTGACCAAGTCCTTGCCCCCAGGGGCCCTGACCAGGCTTTGGGGAGAACATGGAAGGGTGCATCAGGGCCGGCACCTGGCATCCCAGCTGCACACTCTGGGAGGCGCCTGGCCTTTGGTTCTGGCTGGAAGTAGGCCCTCCACCCTTCGGGGCCTCTGTCTTCACTACAAAGGCCCCACTCGGATGGATCTTCTAGGCCTCAGAGATACTCCCTCCCCTCCACCACCCAAACCTGCTGCCTTGCCTCCGGTTTTGCCAGGGAGAAGTGTGAAAACATTCCTTTTCATGAGAGGGCTTGGGATTTTCTGTGGATTTCCATCACCCACACATTCACGGTGCTCACCCACGTGGATGACCAAGATCACCTATAAGATTCCAGCTCTGGCAGGAAGGCTTAGGCACCAAGCTGGGCGAAGGGAAGGGCCTATCCTAGCTCAGGGCCTCATCACTGGCCCTAATAAATGCCTACTGACCAAAGAGTGAGGCGGTCGCTGCCACTTCGAATGGCACCGGGCCCACAGATGTGCTGAGACCTTGGGACTCAGACTAGTGACATAGTCCCTTACCGTCCCCCATGCCACCCACCCCCACCCCCACCTCCAGCTCAGCATACCTTCACGTAGGGATCACAGATGCCAGGCTCTTTGCTCATCAGGCCTTTGCCTTCTATAACTAAACAGAGAATGAAAATATTGGGGTGAGTGGATAGGAAGGATTATTACTAGCCCCTACCATGTATAACAACCACTGGCTATTAACCCCTCTCTGGTCTAGTCCATTCCCACCATCTCCCACACGCAGGCGGCACCCTCACCGAGACGTGGCAGGGTGCACTCAATTCCCTGAATCTTACAGTTGAAAGAGAACATAAAATTTATTGAGTTTAACCCCTCATTCAATGGGAAAGATGAGACTGCCCGGGGACCCAGAGACTGTAAGAAACTTGCCCAAAGTCACAGAGTAATCAGAGCGATAGGAATCACACAGCTGGGTTTAGATCCATATCTCCTGACTCCCAGTCTGGTGCTCCTTCCTCCACACGAGACTGCCTCCCGGGATGGAGGGGCCAGGCTGGAGATCTCAGTCTGCCCCGTCAGCTGCGCTGTGGCTGGTGGACAGTGTAACACAACAGGCAAAAGCCTGGGTCCAGAGACAGCCTGTGGTCCTGGGTCCACAGACCAACGCAAATGCCAACTCACCACTTAGGAGACAGGAGAGCTTGAGCAAGTTGCTTTGTCTCTCGGCAACTGAATTTGCGATTTAAAAAAAAAAATTTTTTTTAAGCTTACTTACTTATTTTGAGAGAGAAAGAGCAAGGGAGCAGAGGAGGGGCAGAGGGAAAGGGGGAGAGAGAAAATCCCAAGAGGGTTCTGCGCTGTCAGCACAGAGCCCGATGTGGGGCTCACGCTCACGAATCGTGAGATCCTGACTTGAGCCGAAACCAAGAGTCAGATGCTTAACCGACTGAGCCACCCAGGTGCCCCTGAATTTGCTATTTTTTAATGGTGGAGTGATAATAAGACAATGGTTAGTGATTATAACATCTGCTTCATGTGGTAGTGGTGCTGGTTACATGAGAGAATGTATCTAAAGTGCTTAGCAGAGTGTCTGGCAAGCAAGGAACTGCTCAAGGAAGGTTTGCCAAAGGAAAAAATCGCACTAAATAAAAGCCAGGGGCAGGTGGGAGGTGAGGAGCAAGACTGATCTCGAAAGCGAGCACCTCAGCCCATTTGCCTGAGGTCTGCAGAAATCAGGCAGCAGGTCCGACAGAAGCAGAGCCTCTTTGCTGTTTTCTTCTCTGTTCCGTTTGGGCTGGGCCCTGGGGTTTGGTTCCAATGGGGCTCCCAGAGTCTGAGGCATGAAGCACATGAAGTCAAAGGAGAGAGAGGAACAGGCTGGAAGGGATGAAGAACTCTAAGACTGGGGTGAAGCCAAAGCAAACGGCGCAGGACAAATGAAGTGGCGGAGGCCAAGATGCATTTTGCAAAATCTGTTTGCACAGCTGTTGTCAGGCTCTGGTTGGCAAAGAACCCCCTTCTGCCGGTCGTTGGGAACTTCACCTTGGGCCCTCCCCAAGGCCAGGACCGGAGGACCCCAGGCGCCTGCTGGTCTACTCTGCCTGGTGTCCCAGCTACTGTCCCTGTGTGCACCCTGCCCCTCGAGGGCGTGGGCCTGGGGGGCAGGCTCCCCACCTGAGGAACCCTTGGGTCTCCCTGGCCCCCAGAGCAGGTGGGGCAGACATGGCTGCTGCCCCACTGCACTTCTCGGACAGACCAGAGTGACACAGCGTAGTCAGAGCTGCGATAAGGACACAGAGGGGGAAACAACATACTCAGGTAGGTCAGGCGGTGATTCCCAGAGGGAAAAAAATGAAGCAAAATGAGCCTTCCTTCCTGAGTCTTAATGATGATGAAGGCAGGCATGTATCTTGCAAAATCAGAGGGAGGGAGAGCTGTTTTTCAAAAGACATTCAAAAAGAAGGCAGCCTATTTCAGACACAAGAAGTAGTGGGTACAAAGGCACATAGGCATGAGCAAGCTTGATGCCCTCAAGGGGGACACAACACGAGGTGGAGGGAGATTTTAACAGCAAGAACCACGAAGGCTGGAGAGACAGCCAGGGCTTGCTGGGCTAAACGGAAGAGTCCAGGCAGCAAAGGCCATGGCAGAAGCCCGGTAAGAACTTGAGTGCTGGATGGAAGGACGAACAAATGGATAAATGGACAGGTACAGTGTAAAGTCCTCTGCGTGGCATTTAGGACCTTCATGGCCTGGCCCCATACTCACTGTGGAGCAGCAGAACCCGGTCCTGAGCATCGATCGACAGCTTCAGCTGACCTAAGGAAACAACAACAGAAACAACTTCACCTCGTCTCCTCGCTGGGTGAGAAATGGGGTACAGAGATGGGAATGTTCTTTTGTTCATGTGAAGCAATTCGAAGATCCATTCAGTCTCTGGGTTGGAAGGGAGCTCAGAAGCCTCTTAGTTCAGCCTCCTCAGAACATCAGAAGTCCCTTCTGCAATACACCCAGCAGTGGTTCTCCAGCCCAGGCTTACACCCCTCTGGTGATGGGGAGCTCACTACTTTACAAGGAAGTGCAGGCCAGTGCTGGAGAGCTCTCGCCACTGGGACAGTTGGAAAAGTTATTGCATCCACATCATCACAAGCCTAGATTGGAGAGTTAAGGAGCCTGGGCCTTGGTCAAGAGTCCATGGGAGGGGGTGAAGAGGTGAAGGGGGAGGTCAGGGAAAGCCCTGCACCGTGACAGACAGTTAGCTGTGTTCTGGTAGGGCAAAAACAACACAAGGGCAAGGAACAAATGATTTGGGGGGAAAGCAAAAGAAATGAGATCAAGTGTGGGCAGAGAATTCCTTCAAAGTTGATGCTATCACCTCCAGTCATTCCACAGAACCCTGATCTCCCTAAAGAAAAAATAAGGAGGCTTTCTGTGGCATTGACATAGAGCTATGCTACTCAAAGTGTGGTCTGAGAACCACCAGCACCAGAAGCATCTGGATGAGAGTTAGAAATGCAGACTCTCAGGGCACCTGGGTAGCTCGGTCGGTTAAGTGTCTGACTCTTGACTTGGGCTCAGGTCATGATCTCAGGGTTCATGGGATTGAGTCCCGTGTCGGGCTCTGTACTGATAGAGTGGAGCCTGCTTGAGAATCTCTCTCTCCCTCTCTCTTTCACTCTGCCCCTTCTGCCCAAAAACTAAACATTTTTTTTAAATGCAGAATCTTAGGCCCCACCCCAGGCATACTGAATCAGGATCTGCAATTTAACTAGATCCCCAGGGAGGCACAGGTACATTAAAGGCTGAGGAACCCTGCACTAGAGCTCACCAAAGAGCCTCTGAACATGTCTATAAGCCTGGAAAAGACCCTCTTAAGCATGAGACAAAATGCAGAGGCAACAGGGAAAGAGAGAACTCTTAACTCCATAAAAATTTTCAATGTCCATTACAATTAAAGATATCATAAACAAGGTTATGAGAAAATACCATAGAAAAATAGACAAAGGTCATGATCCGGAAATTCAGAGAAGACAAAACAGCCAATAAACATACAAGAAGATGCTCAACCTCACAGAGATCTGGGATACGCAAATTAACAAAATACCATTTCCCATCAATCTGCTCGGCAGGTCATTTAAAAGACAGATAATGTTGGGGCGCCCGGCTGGCTCAGCTGGTGGAGCATGTGACTCTTGATCTTGGGGTTGTGAGTTCGAATCCTATCTTGGGTGTAGAGATTATTTAAAAATAAAATCTTTTTTTTTTAATTAAAAAAAACATTTTTGAATCTTTTTTTCTTTTTTTAGAGACTGAGAGAACATGCACAAGAGGGGGACAGGGCAGAAGATGAAAGAGAGAGAGAGAGAGAGAGAGAGAGAGAGAGAATCTTAAGCAGGCTTCACACTTAGCGCAGAGCCTGACACAGAGCTCAATCCCACAGTCCTGGGATCATGACCTGAGTGAAACCAAGAGTCCAGATGCTCAACCAACTGAGCCATCCAGGCACCCCAAAAATACAATCTTTTTTAAAAATTAAATTAAAAATAAAAGATAATGTCAAACGTTGGTTAAAAATGTAAGAAAACAGGTACTATCACACCCTGGTGGAAATGTAAATGGAGGATAATTTCTGGCAGCATTTGCTAGAATTTAATTGTAAATGTCCTTCAGCCTAGGAATTCTACTTCCGGGTAACTATCATAGACAAAAACGCACACACGAGCACAAGGCTGGCTCTCCAACACTGTTTAAAATAAGGAATAACTGGAAACACCTGAAATGTCCATCAATATGAAAATGGTTAAAAAAGCTATGTCTAGCTGTGCTATAGAATGAGGGGGCTGTTATAAAAAATGGGGGGCTCTTTATTTCCCAGCATGGGAACATTGTTGTGATAAGTGTTTAAGAAAAATAAGCAAATTGCAGAACAGTACAGATGGCATAAGGGTGTGTGTGTGTGTGTGTGTGTGTGTGTGTGTGTGTGTGTGTGTGAAATTAAAAACAGGGATCCCCTCTAGGGAAGGGACAGAATTAGAGGGAGGGAAGTCAAGAGGAACTTAAATCTACCACTATTGTTGCTTCAACAATGCAAATTATATGAACTATCGCACTTCTATAATTTAAAATAAGAAGAGGGAACACGGAGAGAAGGGAAGGAGGGAAGAGGAGAGGGAGGGAGGGGGAAATGTAAACATAACAGAAGGGCCAGGGCTGGAAAGCAGGGGAAGAATCAGGAGCTGGTTTTTCCCCCAGCTTTTCTAAATTTTTTTAAAGACAATATAAAAACAAAACAAAACATTAAGTCATCCTCACAGATGCCCAGTGGCCCTTCAGCATGGACTGAGGAGAGGAGGACCATACTCCTCTTCCGCAATGACGTGCTGAAAAATTTCCCCAGTCCAGTAGACTCTTCTTAGAACCTCAAAAAGCCACTGAACTCAATCTACCCAGTGGACACCACTGGGGAGGCAAGGAGGATGCGGCAGGGCCTCCCAGCCTGCAGCAATCCCACACATCAACCAGGAAGCCCTTGCATCCATGACAACCCTGTCGCACAGCCATCAGCCTCTGCTTGATCACCTCTGGTGATAGGGAGCTCACTTCCTGCAGTGGGAGCCCTTTTTCTTTTGCGATAACTCTGATGGTTCAACGTTCCATCTCATGTTGAGCCAGGAGTGGCCTCTCAGTAACTTTCATTGCCCAGCTGTGGTTCTGCTGTCAGTCTCTGGGCTCTCTCCTCTAGATCTAAAGCCTAAAGTCCTTTCACCGCTCCTCGTGCCACAGTGACACCCCCTCAACATCCCAACCGTTCATCTCTGGACACGCCCCGTGAAACTGGGACTGTGGCTGGGGCTTGTGCTTTGCTGCCGGCTGGAGGAAGGCCAGGCAGGGTTTGGAAGACAGAAAGAAGGGAAATTGTGCAGCAGTCCCCCGACCACTGTGACCTGGAAACCTCTTGCTCCTCGTACTTTGGGGTGCTGAAACTGCAAGCCCAAGCAATCCAGGCTCCAGGAAACCCCTGATCAGCTCCTCGCCCATCAGAAATTCCCGCTGCTCTCCTGCCCAGGACACGGATCTCAGAAGCCCGGAGGCCTGCTCCAGTTCCAGCCCCGACTTAGCCTCCTCTCTCTGAGAGCCACATTGTCCCCAGTTGTGAGGTGGAGCTAATAACAGGGGTTACTGCACTCGCCAAGCTGTGTGCGGATCAGATAATGCTGAAGGGTGAGGAGGTGAAAGGCGCCAAGAGAACCCATGGTGTTATTAGCTCAAGATCTGAGCAATTATCACTTTGGCGCTCTCTGGGGCTGAGAAATCTCCTACAGAAACTGGGCCGGATCCAGTGTGGGGTGGAAGGTTTTGAAACAGACAAAAATGGCCAGCGGTCACAGATCGGATTTCGTTAACCCAAAGGCAACTCTGTTTAACACCAAACATTTTTTCTGAAATGATTACCAGTGCAAAGCCGGCTTTGGCCCACACACATTTGGCTTTCCGAAGTTGTAAGAATCACTGAGCTGCACAACACCATCACCTATCAACAACCCTCTCGCAGAAATCGGGATGGAGAAGCCTCCCAACACAAGTGCTCGCTAAGTCCATTTGACAAACATTTGCCAGGCACCTGCATGGGGACCTGAGTCAGGAAGATCTGAATGGCCCAGTGCCCGCCCTCAGGGAACTCACAGCAAGGCCAAAAGTGGAGCTGGAGCACAGGACAGGCCTGGAGCAAAGTCTGACTCAGACATCAGAGGAGTCTATGCAGCTGCCCTTCCAGATCTTGCCGTGCAGGTCTCCTCGGGGAGGATCAGCATGCTCTGTACCCTGTTACAGCACAGAAACCAAGCCCAGCAGGCCAGGCTCAGACCCCCAGCACAGGACACACCCTCCCCCAACCTATCCTTGGGCTCACAGAGAAGGGCAAAATCAAGAACGAGACGATCCCCGCCCCCCACCGATACATGGCCATGCCTGTCCCCTCTGCTTCTCCCATTCCATCAAATGGTTGTGCCTCAAGGGCCCTGAAGTCATCTTACCCAGCCTCCTCAATTGGAAGCCAGAACGGTCATGCCTACATATGGAAGGTGACTTTGCCCTGGGCCCAGAGTGACCAGAGTAAGGCAGGCCGGAACGGGAGACCAGAATCCTGCCCCAACTCTAGTACTCTTGCCTGTATACCAAGTGGGTCTTCTGGAGCCACCAGTGTGCCCCACTGCATCTGTGCAGTGCAACCCTGGGATTCAGGAGCAGAGAGAGACATCAGGCACAGGACAAGGTGCCACAGCTTTGCTGGAGAGGCCAAGAGGAAGCCAAAAAGGAGGGCAGGCTCAAAGAAACATCCCCAAGTCTAAAGAAATAAACCACTGAGGGCGGGTAGGGGGTGGGGTGCCTGGGTGGCTCAGTCAGTTAAACGTCCAACTAGATCTCATGGTTCATGGGTTTGAGCCCCACGTCAGGCTCTGTGCTGACAGCTCAGAGCCTGGAGCCTGCTTTGGATTCTGTGTCTCCCTCTCTCTCTGCCCCTCCCCCATTCGTGCCCTGTATCTCTCTCCCTCTCTCTCAAAAATAAACATTAAAAAAATTTAAAAAGAGGGGAAAAATAAAGAAACCACTGGGTAAAGGGGAATTCAAGGGGCTCCTGGGTGGCTCAGTTAGTTAACTAAAGTTGGCCCAACTCTTAGTTTCGGCTCGGGGCATGATCTCACAGTTTGTGGGTTTGAGCCCCGTGTCCAGTTCTGCGCTGACAGCATGGATCCTTCTTGGGATTCTCTTTCTACCCCTTCCCTGCTCACATTTTCTCACTCTCTCTCTCAAAATAAATAAATAAACATTTTTATAAAGGGCGGGGGGGGGGGGGGGAGAAGCCAGGCTGAATCCCTGGGTATCTGCCTATCTAGGTAACCAAGCCTTTCACCGGCCCCTCAAATCTCTGATCTTATCAATATCCCCACTTTCCCCCCCCTCCCGCCCCCCCGGATCAGGGAGTGGCCTGTGACAGTGCCCGGGAATGTTCAGGCTGAAGGGCCTGAAACCATCCTTATTGGGGTGTTCAGAGGCCCTGGATATGGCATGCCCCCAATTTCCATGGGCTGGTGTTGGGGACCAACTCTGCAAAGGGTGGGGCTGAGAAGCTGCAGAAAAGCACGGAGCCAGGGCCCAGAGACAAAGGAAGAGCAGACAAGGCCACACGTGACAGGAAAAACACTAGGTAACAGTGAGCTTCGGAAGGCACAGAGAAGGTACAGGTTCTGCTGGCCCAGGACCCCGGGAGTTCAGACTCACCGGGCCCTGGGGAAAAAGGGGTATGGAAGCCAGCTACAGAAATTCAATCTGACAAACCTCACTCTGTCGAGGACCACCGGAAGATGAACTCTGACTCTCAGAACACAGTCAGGGGAGAGACATACTCAAAACACAAAGCAAGAAGATGGGGCGGCACACCACTGCTGGACTCAGGGAGCAGCAGGAACGTGTGCTAGAGGGAGCTCATGGCACCCTGGGGTCTACAGAGAACATCGATGAGGGGCTTGGCCGGCTAACGTGAAGCAGCGGTCATCCAAACCCCAGTTCACCTCCAAAGCAATTCCCCATTTATGAGCTGTCATGTGTCGAAAGCCACAGTAAAGGGGATGACATCAGGGAAAAAATGCACAAAGAAGGTTGGGTCTACATGGAGCCTAGCCAGCCGCCAACACTCCATTTGTGGGGACAAGGCTGCACCCCAAGCTGTGTGTACAGGAGAGCGGGAGGCAGCCAACCCTCTCTCTGTGATCCTGGGCTGTGTGACCCACACGGCAGCCTGACGGAGGCTCAGAGAGGGTTACACATGTTTACGCATTTCACTTTCTGCCCCCTAAAGGAGAAATGATAGGCTGCAGGGGTGACGGGGAAATGGGAGCCATCCAGTCTGGGCATGCAGCCCTGTGGAGCATTTCAAGTGTCTGTTCTTTTGAAGAGGGAGAATCTTGAGTTCCATTCAGAGAAATGGTCTGGCTTCGGCTGGTGCCTGCTGGCAGAAGGAGGCCTGCAGGGCAAAGGGGGTAGGGGGCGGCGGTGGCATAAAGATGATGATGGGCCAATCCAACCCCTCTCCTCTGACTCTCCACTTCCTGTGAGACCCGACATTAACCTGGTTTCCCCAGCTGTTTTTCCTTCCAGGAATAAATGGCTCTGGCCAGCACACGTCAGCTAACATCTTCACAGCAACGCCTCTGAGCAGCCCCTGAGCAAAAACCACCCAGCAAAGCCATTCCCAAAGTCTTGACTCACGGAAACGGGAGATAATAAATATTCGGGTTTTTTAAGCAATAGATATTGGGGTACTTTGTTGTGAAGCAATAGGTAATTAATATATACCCAGATTGCCTCCATTTAGGTAACAAACCTGATCTCAATTCTGAGGCCATTTTTCAATTTTAAAAATTGTTAAGAGGGGCATCTGGGTGGCCCAGTCAGTTGTGCATCTGATTTCGGCTCAGGGCATGATCTTACGTGATCGGTGAGTTCGAGCCCTGTGTCGCGCTCACTGCTGTCAGCACAGAGCCCACTTCAGAGCCTCTGTTCTCCTCGCTCTCTGCCCATCCCCAGCTGTCACTCTCTCTCTCAAAAACAAATAAACATTAAAAAAAAATTGTTTTTAATTAAAATTTTTTTAAGAAACTACAGTTCTAAGGGGCGCCTGGGTGGCGCAGTCGGTTAAGCGTCCGACTTCAGCCAGGTCACGATCTCGCAGTCCGTGAGTTCGAGCCCCGCATCGGGCTCTGGGCTGATGGCTCAGAGCCTGGAGCCTGTTTCCGATTCTGTGTCTCCCTCTCTCTCTGCCCCTCCCCCGTTCATGCTCTGTCTCTCTCTGTCCCAAAAATAAATAAACGTTGAAAAAAAAAAATTAAAAAAAAAAAAAGAAACTACAGTTCTAAGATAAATCAGCATATTATGACTGAGGAAACAAAAGTCCTTCCATTTCTGAGGTCCTTGGTTTTCTCAGTAAAGAATTTTGATAGATTCAAGCCATACTCATGACCCATTAAACTGCAAAATCTGGAATTGTCCTATGTTAACCCAAGCCCAGCCTATTCGTGAAAATGATTCACCTGCAGAGCAAATGATTTTCTTTTATATTCATTTGTGTACAATATCATACAT
This sequence comes from Prionailurus bengalensis, assembly GCF_016509475.1. NCBI lineage: Eukaryota > Metazoa > Chordata > Mammalia > Carnivora > Felidae > Prionailurus > Prionailurus bengalensis. The sequence continues at coordinate 73,725,844 of NC_057359.1, read as the reverse complement.
AATATATAGAAAATTCACATTATTCTGCCTTTCACGATTTTCCTTTAGATTTTATTATAATGATTTTAATTCCAACATTTCCAGTGTCACCACATTTTATGAATTTCTCCCCACCCTTATCTATTTCATATTACAGACTTTTTCTCTATAGTTAAATATGTCATTTTGTAATGACGAGCATCTGTTACATCCTTGCTGATGGCATTAAGCCACACGATGAAGTCAATAATTTATTTTCATTCTGTTTTACAGTTGTGTTCTTTTCTTTAATTAATTAATTTATTTTGAGGGGGGAGGGGCAGAGAGAGGGAGAGAGAGAATCCCAAGCAGGCTCCACACTGTCAGAGCAGAGCCCAATGTAGAGTTTGATCTCACAAACTATGAGATCATGACCTGAGCCAAAATCAAGAGTCGGACACTCAATTGACTGTGCCACTCAGGCGCCCCACAGTTGTACTCTTTTTTTTTCACTATCAAAGTTTTCCAGCAGAACAAGCCTCATTTGGAAAACACAAGAGAGGAAGCCCAGAAGGAACCATGAGTAAAGCACGGGTTTTGGAGTCAGTAAGACCCGGCTTGGATCCTGGTTCCACCACTGATGATCCTGAATCACTATATCTTCTGTTTCCTCATCTGTACAATGGAAAGAATAATAATAATTCAGCTCTGAGAGGGTTATTGTAAAACTGAGAACTAATGTATGAGAAGCACCTGGCAAACAGAAAGCACTCTCACTGATATGACAAAAGGAAAGATGGAGGGAAGGAAAAAAGAAAGGGAGGAAGGGAGGAAGGAGGGAGGGATGAAAGAAGGAAGGAAACAAGGAATAGAGGAAGGGAAGAAGGGAGGGAGGGAGGGAGGGAGGGAGGAAGGAAGGAAGGAAGGAAGGAAGGAAGGAAGGAAGGAAGGAGAGAAGAAAGGGAGAGAGGAAGGAAGAAAATGAGGGAGGGAGGGGGAGGAGATGAAAAGAGTAAAAACGACTCAGAAAAATTAGAAAATACATGCAGGGGACTTCTATTTCTGGAATGACACACCCACTGAGGAAAAATCTAGAAAAGCTGGAGAAAATATTTAAAAGCAGCTTCTTGGAGATACAACAAGACAGAGAGGAACTACAGAGCAGACTCAGGGAGCATGGAGGTCCATGGAATGAAGTTTAATATTTGCCTGGACTAATTCTCTCCTTGGGGTGTTTTCAAATTCCAGAGAGATGACGGAAAGGCCAAGAGGCTGAGCAGAGTTTCTGTCTGCCTCACAGGGCAAGAGGAACAGGAGTTGGAGACTAGGGCCTGTTGAGAGTGGGGTCCTTCTGAGCCCTGACCTTTTGGGTCAGAACCCTAAAGGGTGGCTCCCCAGGAACAAATGAACCATGATGAGACAGTTCCTCAGGGCACTGAAGCTCAACTTCAAATTATCCCAACCCGTAACATTACGACTATCCCAGATTTCTAGTCACCTCAAGCACCTGGCAGAAGCAAATAGAGATCTTTTTGCAGGAAGTTATCACCCTAGGTCTGCACTAAAAAGCAAAAAGCAACTCTGTGCCTGCTATTTACAAGAGACATAGCACACTTAGAATGTAAAGAAACAGAAAGACCAGCGCCCTTGGGTGACTCAGTCAGTTGAGCGTCTGACTTCGGCTCTCATGGTTGGTGAGTTCAAGCCCTACATCTGGCTTGCTGCTGTCAGCATAGAGCCTGCCTTGGATCCTCTGTCTCACTCTGTCTCTGCCCCTCCCCAACTCGTGCTCTCAAAAATAAATACACATTTAAAAAAAAGAAACATAAAGACCAACAGAAATAAGGTGGAAAAAGATACACCAGGCAATTCACTGTTCAGCAGAAGAAAGCTGGATAGTGATGTTAATGTCTGGAAAAGTAGACTCTATCTCCACTAGAAATAAAGAGTAGGCTTCTTAATAATTAAAGTTTCAGTTCACTACTAAGATAATAATTCTAAATGTGTATGCTCTTAATATTGTTTCAAAATATATAAAGAAAAAACTGACAACTATAATGACAGACAAATGTATAACCATAGCAGGAATTTTAACACACCTCTCTTGGTAACTGATAGAACAAACTGGGGGAAAAGATTAGCAAGGATGTTGAACATTTGAACAACAGGGCACCTGAGTGGCTGAGTCAGTTAAGCGTCCGACTTCAGCTTGGGTCATGATCTCACGGTTCATGGGTTCGAGCCCCACATTGGGCTCTGTGCTGACAGCTAGGAGCCTGGAGCCTGCTTCAGAATCCGTGTCTCCCTCTCTCTCTTCCCCTCCCGCACTTTTGCTCTCTTTCCATCTCTCAAAAATAAATAAATGTTGAAAAAAATTAAAGAAGAATATTTGAAGAATATAATTAGCAAACCTGACCTAAACCCGACACATACAAAACTACTATGCCTAACTACTACAGAGCTTTTCTTTTTCTTTTTTGATATTTATTTATTTTTGAGACAGAGATAGAGCATGAGCAGGGGAGGGGCAGAGAGAGAGGGAGACACAGAATCCGAAGCAGGTTCCAAGCACAGAACCTGATGTGGGGCTCAAACTCATGAATCACAAGATCGTGACCTGAGCTGAAGTCGGACGCTTAACTGACAGAGCCACCCAGGTGCTGCACAAGTACACACAGAACATTTATAAAAACTGACTATATCCTGATCCACCAAAGAACTAAAAAGACGCAGAGTATATTCTCGGACCAAAATGTAGAATAAAGAACAAGAGAGGCACCTGGGTGGCTCAGTTGGCTAAGCGTCTAACTCTTGCTTTCAGCTCAGTTCATGATCCCAGGGTCATGGGATCAAGCCCTGCATTGGGCTCTGCACTGAGCATGGAGCCTGCTTGAGATTCTCTCTCTCTGTGTCCTTCTGCCCCTCTCCCCCACTTACTATCTCTCTCTCAAATAAATAAATAAATAAATAAATAAATAAATAAAACAAAAAAGAATAAAAATATTACCAGAAAATCCCCAGTATTTGTAAATTAAAAAAATATGCTTCCAAATAATCTAAAGACTTGAGAAAGTAGGACTATGAAAATTGGAAACTATTTTGAACTGAGTGACAAAGAAAAAAACTACATGTCAAACTGGATATCGGCAATCTTGACCCTCATGAAAGTTACACAGATATTTGCTTTGTGATAATTCACTGAACTACACATTATTTGGAGGAATGTTTTTCTGTGTGTGTGTTATATTTCATAATACAATTTAAAAAAAAAATAGGAGCACCTGGGTGGCTCAGTCGGTTAAGCCTCCGACTTCGGCTCAGGTCATGATCTCATGGTTTGCAAGTCCGAGGTCCCCGTCAAGATCTGTGCTGACAGCCTGGAACCTGGAGCCTGCTTCCGATTCTGTGTCTCCCTCTCTCTCTGCCCCTCCCCCCTCGTGCTCTCCCTCTCTCTCTCTCTCTCAAAAATAAATACATATTTTTAAAAATTAAAAAATTAAATTAAATTACAAAATACAGCAGAGGGGTGCCTGGGTGGCTCAGTTGGTTGACAGTTGGACTCTTGATTTCAGCTCAGGTCATGATCCCAGGGTCATGGGATCAAGCCCCATGTCAGGCTCAGTGCTGAGCGTGGAGCCTGCTTGGGATTCTCAATCTCTCTCTCTCTCTCTCTCTCTCTCTCTCTCTCTCTCTCTTTCTCTCTCAAATAAATTCTTCATTTAAAAAATAGAACAGAATTGGAAAAGAGGAGGGGCCAGAAACTGAGAATTTCTGAACACTCCCAAGCAAAAGGACCCCAGATGACAGAACAGCCAGTAAATGCTGAGGACGCTGACCAGCAAAGGATGGGGTCCTGAGAAGTAGTTGGAGGAGCTTCCCAGCCAAATCCAGGAACTGTGTGTGTCCCCGGCTCAGAGCAGCATGGGAAGCCAGGGGCAGCTGGCAGGGCCAGGTTGCAGCCTCCAGTTCAGGGCCTCACGCACACTGCCCAACACGCTGAGCAGCTAGCTGGCCTCTGTTCTACAGAAAATGCATTTGTCATCTCTGGAGGAGTTGGGTTCTAGGCCCAGTTTACATACACACTCCCCTCTCCTGAAGCCAGAATACCTCCTTAGAAGACAGTGTATGGTCAACTAATGTTACTCAAATATGCCTCTTATCGAGGGACAAGGCGCTGTACCCATGCGCATGTGCAAGCACACACACACACACACCCACACACACACACACTACATAAACTTCGCCATGTACAATACAGTACTCTCCCTGGAAGGAATTTTGGTGAAACCAATTTATCTGTTTATAACTCCAGAGATCCCAGGGGGTGCCTGGGTGGCTCAGTCGGTTAAGCATCTGAATCTTGGTTTCAGCTGAGGTCATGGTCTCGTAGTTCGTGAGGTTGAGCCCCACATCTGGCTCTGCAATGGCAGTGCAGAGCCTGCTTGGGATTTCTCTCTCCCTCTCTCTCCACCCCTCCCCAGCCTGTTCTCTCTCTCTCTCTCTCTCTCTCTCTCTCTCTCTCTCTCTCTCTCAAAATAAATCAATAAACATTTAAAAATTATAATTCCAGAGATCCTGGAAAATTAGCTCCCTTTGAATATTTGTGCTCAGCCAGCCATCGGGTAGGCAGAACCTTCATGTGGTTCTACCAGGGCAAAGCCCGCTGATGAAGACCAGGACTACCTGCCATGCTGGGAAAAGGCCAGTGAACCAAGGAAAACTTAGCAAAGACCTTCACGTTAAGAGAGTTCATGCTGGCTACCAAAACTGACTAAATCCACAGCTTGCAAACCTGGCTGATCATTAAAATACTTGTGTGCCTTCTTAAAATTACAGATTTTCAGGCTCCACCCTAGACCTATGAAGATCCTAGGAATCTGTGTTTTTAACAGACTCGCCAGGTGCTTCTGATAAGTGTCCAGGTCTGGGAATCACTGATACGAATCTTCATTCATGAGCAGACAAGCACAGATCACACCGTGCATGAAGAAAATCAGCCGCCTGAAAGAGGGGCAGTGTTTGTCAAGGAAACAGAATTTAAGCAGGAAACGGGAAAGAACTTTCCAGTGTCAACCTGTGTCCTCGGGGAGATGGGAGAGGAGACTGCATACATTAAGAGCAGGAGGCTCTCCACCCCACAAGGTTCCTGCCTGCTGCTGTACACTCAGGTCACAGTCACTGGTTCCAGTAGAAGCCTTCCCAGATAACCATCCGACCCAGCCCTGAGGCCACGGCTGGGCGGGGAGAGGAGGGGATCCACTCCCTGCTGGTCTGGACACTCCCCGACTTCCCACATCTCTGTCAGGATGATTAATTCAATAGAAGACTATAGACTGATGGTAGGGAATAGTCACGCTGTACCAGTAAGGAAGAGAAATGGATTCTAAGACTGTACATACAATATGGTCTCAATTCTTTTAAAATTAAACACACCCCTACACACACTCACACACAAGTCTGGAAGGATATAAAACAAATTGGTAACCCACAAAGGTCTTTTCTAAGGAATCAGAGTACAGGGGATTTTTCACTTTGTTCTTTTCACTAAGTTTTCAGCAATGAAGCCATCTTACAGCAATAATAATGAGGGGGGGAAAAAGGAATGAAATATATATTTACTTTTAAATCAGCACACAGCTAAGATAATAGGGCCTCACGGCTCCGTGACACTTTCCTGACGACCCCAGCTCCACGAATTCAGGTCATCCCAGACACCCCCTTTGTCTGGTAGACTCCCACATCCCAGCAGGGTTCATGGGAATCGGGGGGATTAAATGAGATAAAGCTCTTGACACAAGGCTCGGCACATGGTAAGTGCTGGACAGATGGTGGCTATTTCATTACCCGCATTGTTCCTTCCACCCACCAGACCCGTAAATTCCAGGATGCCAGACCACAGGCCAGTTCTAGGGGTGAAGCCACTGCTTTTTTATCACTCCCTCTGCTCCTAGAGAAAAGGACAGTTTGTAAGGAACCCAGTGTGCTGGCAGAGGTAAGCCTGAGAATAGGAGAGCCCCAGGAAGGGCCTGACTCCCGGAGTGTTCTGTCTATGAAACCTGGGCAAAGTCCAGTATGTGGCAGTAACTGCCCCAACCTTTATGAAAAAAACTGAAAAAATGCTGGACAAGCTGTCTCAGAAGGTTTGAACTCAGGTACCAACCAGTCTGGCTCACTGGGAGACCTTCCTCTCTCTGGATCTCAAGTCTGCACAGAGGAAATATCACCCAAATATCACCCACTCTCCACAGGGAGTTGCAGACCCAGTGAGGAAACGCAGAGCTGTGAAGGGCTGTGTTCCTGGGACAGGGCTGTTTTCTCTATTATGGCTACCTGAAAGGCTGGGTTTGCCCAGGCTGTTGGGGCACTGCTGCCCCGCTGTTATTTGGGGGAACCCAATCCTGCTATCTAGGGGTTTGGGGGCAGGGACCCGCTGCCCATTGCTCTCAACCTCAGGCTCTCAGGGCAGCCCCGTGATCCTCCTGAGAGCCTGGTCACTCCTGAAGAAGAGAATTCTCCCTACGTGCTGTGAGTCCGACATCCACTGGAGCTTCCAACGCGAGCCCACAAGGAGCCAAGGCCACCCGGGCTGACCTGGCACCTGTCCTGTCCCTGAGCCAAAGGAAAGAGGATGGAGGAGGCCTTGAGATATAGTAACAAGACCCTGATTTAACCCTGAACTGTTGGCTAGAGGGAATCTCCAGTGGAGCAAACCGGGTCTCTGAAAGATGAACTGAGGCGTGATGATTCCAGCCAAGTGAGGCACAGCCAGCCACACTTAACACCACTGGCCAGGCAGCAGGTGCTGCGCCCCGTAGCTCGCTCAGCCTGGGTCCGTGTGCCTTGAGCTCCTCCTGGGCACCCACAGGAGGAAGGGGCCAGAGGAGGTACCCGCTGCTGCCAGCCTCACCTATCACGGGGCCGGGGGTGGGGACCTTTCCGGGCGCTGAGCGCAGGGAGAAGCAGCCCAGGCAGCCAGCCATCCCGGGCACTTACCAAAGGTGGTGAGGTAGAAGGACAAGTCCGGGTGGGCACGCCGGCTCCCGAGGGAGACGCGGTGCAGGGAGCGCTCCATGGCGTCCTGCTTCCGCCTGCCAGGAGCGCCCGTAACCCGAGGCGTCTGTGTTGCTCCCCAGTTACCGAGGCAGCAGGTTCACCCGCCCCCGCCCCGCGCCAGTGTCCCGGAGGCGGGAGCGGGAGGCCGGCTGCAGCGCGCGTTTGAATGGGCCGGCGCGCCGGGCCCTGATTGGCCCGCGCAGGTTTGAATGGGGAGGTTTCCACCTGACCGATCAGACGCCGGCCCCAGGAGAGGAGGCGCTGGCGCCCCAACAGCGAGGGCAGCGGCCACAGGGGCAGCCGGGTGGCCGTCCTCCCAGCTCCCCACCGCAGCCCTCCCCGAGGAGCCAACAGGACTGGGCGGCCACACCGGGGCTCCTGGCTCCAGGACCGCTCCAGGCTGGAAGTGCCAGCCCCATGTGAGGCCCGCGGCCGCTGGCGTGTCCACGCAGGCGGGCTTGGCCTGCTCACCCAGCTCCCCTAGGCCAGCAATTAGCCAGGTTTGTAACCTGCTTTGAAGCTCAGACCTGTAATCACCGGACCCAAGCAAGGGCAAAAGGAGCCTCCTCCCGGCCCAGTGCAGTGGGGTTTGGAAAAGTGTTCATGCTTCAAGCCGCCCCTTCCCAAACTCTGCCCTATCTGCCCCTTGACCCTCCTCTTGGATGAGAGCAGCCTGGCACAGGTCCAGACCAAAGCAGCTTGCTCCAGCCAGCCTCACAGCCACCCCCGCCATCCCCACCCCCCATCTGCAGCCTGGTGCCCTGGAACTGGAGCACAGGCCCTCAGTAGCTAAGGGGACAGAAACGCACAGTATGCACAGAGGGTAGGCGCTTTCAATATCCAGAGCCAGGTACCAGGAGGCAGAGGGGGAAGGAAGGTCAGTCCCTGCACTGCTTTGTCAGCAAACATTCATGGAACACCTCCTGGGAATAGTTTCACACCAAGACATCTGCTCTGCAAATCTCTGACTGTTGCTGCTGTAGGAGGGAAAGCTGCTGGTGGTCTAAAAATGGGAGGTGTTGGAAGTTGCCAGATGGATATCTGTGGCTAGGGGATCTACTCAAGACAAGGTTGGAGGATGCAGGAGAGAAAGTGGGGAGAAGAGTTATATGTACTGAGTAACAGGCGCGAGGGGCTGAGCTGGGCAATTTACACGCATCATCTCATTTCATCTTCACAGTGATCCTAGAAAGAAGCAGCTCCACTCTGCCAGGGATACATCTGAACCTCAGGCAGAGAGGGTAGGTGACTTGTCCAAGGTTGGCGGAGCTGAAATTTGAACCCAGGCCTGCCTGCCCAAAAGGCCGTCCTCTTATCTGTTCTTTGGCCTCCATGCCTGCCCCATGGCCAACAGCAAGTGTAGACTGGAGACTTGCCTTCTTGAGGCAGGTAAGGAAACTTGAGGCCACAGGGCCAGCTGTTTACCAGTGGGGAGCAGAAACTAGAGAAGGAGGCCTGAAATCAGCAAACCAGTGGTCAAGTGCAAATGAGTCACGTAAAGGCCAGTGGATTGTTTGAAACCTGGCATCTTGTGAAGCCCTGCTCTGCCCTTGCAACCCCCACGCCACAAGCACTGCCGGTAGCAGGGGCGAGCCTACTCCCCTGGCCCCAGCCAATGGCAGATGGACTTACCTGCACCCTGGATTTGAGCATGCCTGATTCTCCTCCTGGCTGGGGTAGTCTGAGTCCAGGCATCCTTTCTGTGCAGAATGGTATGCTGGCCCTGCCATTCCTTCCAGCCAGGGAACATGGGCAACCTCGGGCTCAAGCCACAGGACGCAGAAAGGACACCGAGGCTACAGGTGTTATAGACCTACAGGAACAAGATGGGAGCATGAGTCAGGCATAACCTGAGATGCCACCTAAAAGGGATGCTCTTTCCCAGTAGGAATTAGAAAGCATGGCGTTCTAGAGCCAGGGCAAAGGAAGGTCCACAGGGAAGGGGAGAGTGATGTGCCCAAGGTGAGAGTGGCCCTTTTGCAGCTCTACCAGGGACCACTGAGCAAAGCGCAGATGCACCCTCAGGAGGGGGAACCCAGAAGAGCAGGACAGAGTTGCACTATCTGAATGTGGCGTGGGGGTAAAGACTGAAGCCCACACTGGCGCTTCACCCCCACTCCGGATAAAGGCACACTCAGCAGCTAACCTGTTCAGTTGGGAAAACCTAATGCCATTCTGATCCTGATCTGACCCCTCGAGTGGCACCATCTCCACCACCTTAACCACCAACAGTAAGGCCCCTTAGTAGAACACTGGATGCGTCCTTCTCTTAAAGGGGGAGGTCACTCTTTTCTCAGGAGAGGGAGAACAGAAGTGAGTGGGAGCCTGGCCGGTGTCACCACAGGAGAAACTGGGCTTATCTACCCACACTACTGTCCAAAGGGGACATCAAGGGGGCGCCTGGGTGGCTCAGTCAGCTGAGCGTCCGACTTCGGCTCAGGTCATGATCTCACAGTCCATGGGCTTGGGCCCCATGTCAGGCTCTGTGCTGACAGCTCAGAGCCTGGAGCCTGCTTCAGAGTCTGTGTCTCTCTCTGCCTGCCCCTCTCCCACTCATATTCTCTCTCTCTCTCTCTCTCTCACTCTTTCAAAAATAAGCAAACAATGAAAAAGGAGCATGGGACATACATAAAGGGTTGTGGTTGTAGCCCTGCTCTCCCCAGGAAGGCAGGGGAAGTTTTCAGACCAACCTTGTCTTTCTGGCATGCCCTGGGCCCTCTAGCACCCCAGGCTGTGGGCCTCAGTATCTCTCTTACACCTCACACACCCCACACGTACACAAGCATACTCCAGACACTGTATACACATTGCACATACTCTACACGCATACATATACATACCATAACACTTCCCATGTACACACATACAAAAATACACCACACACACAAATGCACGTACACATACACACCACACACAAATACACATACTACATGCATACCTCACACATAGATACAACGCACCCTACACACTACAGATGCATCCTTAGCACATACACAAACACAAACACACAGTATGTGCACACACACACACACACACCATACTTAAATACGCCATATTCACAAACTTAGATTGATTATAGGCATTTTTAAAGAGTGATTTTGTATCGAGAAGAATAAAGATCACTTGGGTTAGAGGGAAGGGACCAAAAGGATTTATTTGGGTACATTTTTACATTAGCTATCAAAGAATTGTAGTGCATTTGAGATATCATGTAGCCCAATATCCAAAACATTTTGAAAATAATAATAAAGGGGACTAGAACTACCAGATGTTAAATGAAATTATAATAATGTAGTACCAGACAGAAGACAAGCAGGTCAATAGAAAAGAATAAAAAGTTCAATGATTTTATTTAGAAAACAAGAAAGATTTTTTAAATTAAAAAAAATTGTTTTAATGTTTCTTTTTGAGAGAGAGAGAGAGAAGGAGCATGAGTGGGGGAGGGGTAGAAAGAGAGGAAGACACAGAATCCAACGCAGGCCCCAGACTCTGAGCTGTCAGCACAGAGCCCGACACAGGGCTTAAGCCCACGAACACTGAGATCATGACTTGAGCTTAAGTCAACGCTCAACTGAATGAGCCACCCAGGCGCCCCAAACAAGAAAGATTTCTTTTTTTTTAACTGAAGATTCATTTCAAAAAGTTAAAAGAGGAAGAAACTAATTTGGGTGAAAAAAAATTTAATGTTTATTTACTTTGAGAAAGAGAGAGAGAAAGAGTATGTGTGAGAGTGGGGGAGGAGAAGGGAGAGGGAGAGAGAGAATCCCAAGCAGGATCCGCACTCTCAACACAGAGCCCTACTCAGGGCTCAAACCCACAAACTGTGAGATCATGACCTGAGCTGAAATCAATAATCAGACACTGAACCTACTGAACCAACTAAGCCACCTAGGAACCCCTCAGATGGAAAATTTTTAAAGGAGCAATTAAGTTAAAGTTGAAATTTATTTTTTAAAAAAATAGAATTCAACAAGGGAACCAGAGCCTGATTCTTTGAAAAGACCTATAAATTAGAACTCAGGCAAAACAGGAAAAACTACAAATCAACAAGTGTAGGAAAGAGAGAGACAGCCATGATACAAGATAAAGGATCAAGGTAATTCTTTAAATTATAAGAGAAAACCAATGCAACCTCATTCCATAATTTGAAAATCTAGGGGGAAAATGGGTGATTTTCTAGAAATTGTTAATTACTGAAATTGATACAAGAATTTGAAATTTTTAGTAGATAACTAACCATATATAAAATACAAAAGGAAATCAAAACTCTACCTGAAAAAATTATAGAAGACCCAGAGAGTTTTAGAGGTCAATTCTATAAGACCTTTGAAAAACAGTACCTATGTAATTTAACCTGTTTCAGAACTAGAAAAAAAATTGGAAGATTTGTCAGTGCCAGCTACAAAGTTAGACAAAGACAAAAACCAGCTAAATTTAGCAACAGAAAACTACAGACCAAAGGTCAAAGAGAAAAATAAGAGTAGGGGCACCTGGCTGATTCAGTTGGTGGAGCGTGCGATTCTTGATCTCAGGGTTGTGAGTTCGAGCCCCACATTGAGTGTAGAGATTACTTAAAAATAAAATATTTTTAAAAAATAAGAGTAGAGGGGCGCCTGGGTGACTCAGTCGGTTAAGCGTCCGACTTCAGCTCAGGTCACGATCTTGCGGTCTGTGAGTTCGAGCCCCCCGTAGGGCTCTGGGCTGATGGCTCAGAGCCTGGAGCCTGCTTCTGATTCTGTGTCTCCCTCTCTCTCTGCCCCTCCCCCGTTCACGCTGTGTCTCACTCTGTCTCAAAAATAAATAAAAATGTTTAAAAAAAAAAATAAGAGGGGCGCCTGGGTGGCGCAGTCGGTTAAGCGTCCGACTTCAGTCAGGTCACGATCTCGCGGTCCGTGAGTTCGAGCCCCGCGTCGGGCTCTGGGCTGATGGCTCAGAGCCTGGAACCTGCTTCCGATTCTGTGTCTCCCTCTCTCTCTGCCCCTCCCCCGTTCATGCTCTGTCTCTCTCTGTCCCAAAAAATAAATAAAGGTTGAAAAAAAAAAATTAAAAAAATAAAAAATAAATAAGAGTAGAAATTGGTGAAATACAAAACATACATAGAGGCGCTCTATTAAAAATGTGACAAAACTGAGCCCATATTCTCCCAGTTTTGCCACATTCTGTTTTTTAAAGAAAAGCGAGAAATCTCAAATTTTTAATTTAGTATCTACCAATTTTTTAACATGGGCAATTCATTCAAAAAACTGTAAAATATGGGGTGCCTGGGTGGCTCAGTAGGTTAATTGACCTACTCTTGATTTCAACTCAGGTGATGATCTCACAGTTTGTGAGCTTGAGTCCCGCATTGGGCTCTGAGCTGACAGGGAGGAGCCTACTTGGGATTCTCTCTCTCCCTCCCTCTCTCTCTCTCTCTCTGCCTCTTACCCTGCCTCATGGGTGCGTGTGCACTTTCTCATTCTTTTTCAAAATAAATAAATATTTTTTAAAAAGAAAAATTGTAAAATATTTTGTAGGCCAAATACAATATGTCTCTGTCCTATAACTAGTTTGAAATCTCTACTAGACCAATCTGATTTATGAATATAGACACAAAATTCCTAACTAAAATATTAGCAAATCAAAGCTGCCAGTATATTCATGATCAAATGGTATTTATTCTAGGAATGCAAAGATCGTTCAAATTTAATGAGCATGTTAGTTCAGAGGTTGGCAAACTATGCCTATAAGTGGACTAAGAATGGATTTTACACTTTAAAATGGTTGGAAAAAATTAGAAGCTTGTCTGTGGCCATAAACAATTTAAAATTTTTTAGTTAAAAAATGAATTTAGGGGCGCCTGGGTGGCTTGGTCGGTTAAGCGTCCGACTTCGGCTCAGGTCATGATCTCACGGTCCGTGGGTTCAAGCCCCGCCTCAGGCTCTGTGCTGACAGCTCAGAGCCTGGAGCCTGCTTCAGATTCTGTGTCCCCCTCTCTCTGACCCTCCCCTGTTCATGCTCTGTCTCTCTCTGTCTCAAAAATAAATAAACATTAAAAAAAATTTTTTTAATGAATTTAAAATATTTATAAAATATATGGCAAATATGTATATATGAATCAAGAAGTCTTACAAATCAGTAAGAAAAATATATAAATGTACCAAGAAACATGAATAATCATTGCACCAGAGAGGCAGTGTAATTGACTAATGCATAAAATACTGGTAACCAGAGACAGAAAAATATCATCCGCCTCCAGGAAGTCCAAGCATTTCTACTGATGAGGCAACTAAGGTTCAGCGTTGTTAACTGTATCAGGTTGCCAAAGCAGTAAATAAACAGTGGAGAAATCTGAATCCAGCCAACGAATCACTATAGAATGTCATCTTTCATACCAGTCGTCCTGCTCAGAAAGGCTAGGTTACAAACAAGGGGGCCAAGACTCCTATGGCTACTGACACATTAAAATTCAGTTCAACCAGGCGCCTGGATGGCTCAGGCATTAAGCATCCGACTTCAGCTCAAGTCATGATCTCACTGTTCATGAGTTTGAGTCCCACATTGGGTGAGCTCGAGCCCCGCTTTGGGTGAACACAAGCCCCACTTCTCTCTCTCTCTCTCTCCCCCTTGCTCACTTACACCTTTTCTCGAAATTAAGAAAGAAAGAAAGAAAGAAAGAAAGAAAGAAAGAAAGAAAGAAAGAAAGAAAGAAAGACGTTTAAAAATATATTAACTAATTAAACTTAAAAAATAATTAAAAAATTCAATTCAGTAGCTAAGCACTACTTCATGCTGAGCCTTACACTGAGCGCTGGGGTTCTAGAAGTGAACGAGGTGGAGCATATGATCTAGTGGGAGGTTGGATGGGTGTGACAATAGAGGAACCGTCCTGCCAACCTGTGGCAAACAGACTAACGGCTCATTCGGTCTGGGGAGCTGGGCGGACTGAGATGGTAAAGGAAGTCAGAGAGGACTTTTCAAAGAAAGCGATCTGAAGGATGATTTAGCCAAGCAAAGGAAGTGAAGGTAGGGTTACAGGCAGAAGGAACAAAACAAGCAAAGGCCTGAAAAGAGAGCAAATCGTCGTTCTTTGAGGAGCACAAGGATGGGAAGCGTGGAGGAGAAAGTCAGAGTGTGGGCATAGGAGTAATATGCAAGAAGGTAAACACACAGGGCTTCGTGTGTTATTAAAAAGGATCTTCAGGGGCGCCTGGGTGGCGCAGTCGGTTAAGCGTCCGACTTCAGCCAGGTCACGATCTCGCGGTCCGTGAGTTCGAGCCCCGCGTCAGGCTCTGGGCTGATGGCTCAGAGCCTGGAGCCTGTTTCCGATTCTGTGTCTCCCTCTCTCTCTGACCCTCCCCCGTTCATGCTCTGTCTCTCTCTGTCCCAAAAATAAATAAACGTTGAAAAAAAAAATTTAAAAAAAAAAAAAAAAAAAAAGGATCTTCATAGGTGGTTCCCCAGATGAAAATCAGAGCCTGATCCCCCACCCCAAGAAAAGCAGAAAGAGTGCTGGGTGAGCAGAAACTCTACATAGACACCACCCAGAGGAACTATCAAAAATGTACCTCCTGAAAGTTTTAGCATTTGTATTTCTGTAGAAAGGAAATGGGTTTGTTCTGCGTAAGAGCAGGCAGCCTCACCCCTGGAGATTGTGAAGACTGGGTTAAACCCAGCCTGAAAAAATTATAGGTCTCTAGACAGTTTTCATCTTTTTCTTTTAAACTTCAACCCATATTAGGAAATGCATATTTATAATGTGAATCCAATGACGTGCTGGAGCCAATTCATACAGGCCTGTGAGGGAAGATTCAATTTTCAGGATTTTGCAAGCTGATTGTTAAACAGAGCCATTACTAAAATTACATTATGTACGGGCACCTGGGTGGCTCAGTCGGTTAGGCATCCGACCCTTGATTTCAGCTGAGATCATGATCTCACAGCTCATGAGTTCAGGCCCCGCACAGGTTCAATGCTGTCAGCACAGAGCCCTCTTCGGAACCTTTCCTCCACTCGTGCTCTCTTTCTCTCAAAAATAAACATTAAAGAAAATTCCCAAAACTCATTCCTAGTTATTTTACCATATTTTATTGTTATCTATATGCTACTGTGCAACTCTCCCCAACTCTATGTGCAGTGACATCACACTGGTACCTTGAACCCAAACACGGTGGGAGTATTTGCACTAAAGAGATTAACAAGTGTTACAAATAAGGGGTTTTTTTAATTTTTAATTTTTAAAAAAAATTTTTTTTAATGTTTATTTATTTTTGAGAGAGACACACAGAGTGTGATCAGAGTAGGAGCAGAGAGAGAGGGGGAGACACAGAATCCGAAGCGGACTCCAGGCTCTGAGCTGTCAGCACAGAGCCCGACACGGGGCTCAAACTCACAAACCGCGAGATCATGACTTGAGCGGAAGTCGGACACTCAGCTGAGCCACCTAGGTGCCCCAATTTTTAAATACATAATTTATTGTCAAGTTAGCTAACATACAATGTATACAGTGTACCCTTGGTTTCAGGGATAGATTCCCATGATTCATCAATTGCATACAGCACCCAGTGTTCATCCCAACAAGTGCCCTCCTCAATGCCCATCACCCATTTTCCCCTCTCCCCCGCACCCCCCCCCCCCGCCCCGCCATCAACCCTCAGTTTGTTCTGAGTATTTAAGAGTCTATTATGGATTGCCTCCCTCTCTGTTTGTAACTAATTTTTTTCCTCCCCTTCCCCCGTGGTCTTCTGCTAAGTTTCTCAAATTCCACATGAGTGAAAACATATGATGTCTGTCTTTCTCTGACTGACTTATTTCACTCAGTATAATCAGCTCCAGTTCTATCCACATTGTTACAAATGGCAAGATTTCATTCTTTTTCATCTTCGAGTAGTATTCCTTGTATATACAAATCACATCTTCTTTATCCATTCATCAGTTGATGGACATTTAGTCTCTTTCCATAATTTGGCTATTGTTGATAGCGCTGCTATAAACATTGGGGTACATGTGCCCCTATAAATCAACACTCCTGTATCCTTCGGATAAATTCCTAGCAGTGCTATTGCTGGGTCATAGGGTAATTCTATTTTTAATTTTATGAGGAACCTCCACACTGTTTTCCAGAGTGGCTGCACCAGTTTGCATTCCCACCAACAGTGCAAGAGGGTTCCCGTTTCTCCACATCCTCTCCAGCATCTATAGTTTCCTGATTTGTTCATTTTAGCCACTCTGACTCGTGTGAGGTGGTATCTCAGTGTGGTTCTGATTTGTATTTCAATAAGGGCTTTAAAAAAATTTTTTTTAATTCTTTTAAGTGTATTTATTTTAAGAGAGAGAGTGAGTCGGGGAGGAGCAGAAAAAGATAAGACAGAGAATCCCAAGCACTGGCAGTGCAGAGCCCAATGCAGGGCTTGAACTCACAAACCATGAGATCATGACCTGAGCCAAAGTTGGATGCTTAACCCACTGAGCCACCCAGGTGCCCCACAAATAAGGGCTTTATTTGGTTTGTTGATTATGCAGATTAGGATGTAACTCTATTTGTCAAAACACCATTTAATTGAAACTGTAGGTTGACTATGGATATAAGAGTTAGGAAAAAATCAATGGACACATCCTGTGAGAATCAATTCACTATATGGGATTCACAATAAAGAATCTTTGTATATGTTAACCAAAAAAAAGAAAAAAAGAAAAAATGGAGCTGGGGCTTTGTCCTAAGAGCACAGGCCAGTCATCAAAAGATTTTAAGCAAAATTAAAAAAAAAAAAAGACTTTAGTTCTTATTTTAAAAAAATCACTCTGGCCAGAGTTGGAAAAAAACAGTGGATGGGGGAGAGGACTGGCACGAGGGTTGGGAACAGAAAGTAGTGTTAGGTGAAGTCTTTTCTAGGAGCCCAGACAGAAGATGATAGTGGCTAGAAGGGATGGAAGCAAGTAGAATCAATAGGACTTGGTGATTGATTAGAAGATAAAATGCAAAAAAAGAATCCTGACATAGGCAATTTGATGTTTAGACGTGCCCTTTACAGGGACGCCTGGCTGGCTCAGTCAGTAGAGCATCCGACTCTTGATCTTGAACTCGTGAGTTCAGGCCCCATGTTGGGTGTAGAGATTACGAAAAATAAATAAATAAATAAACTTTAAAAAGAAGAATAAGGGCCCTTTACAGAGATGGAGAACATGAGAGGAAGGGCCGAACTGAGACTGAGTAACCCATGTGCTATCCAAGTGGAGATGTCAAGTGAACAGCTGAAGATACCGGACAATAAGCTCAGGAAAAATATTTAGGCCAGAAATACAGACGTAGAAATTCCCAGTAAAGCCATAGACATGGATAAGAGATCCCAAGGAGCATGTTAAATGTGAGAGGAAGGCTCAGGAAAGAACCAAGGAGAGTAGCAACTGAAAAGACAGGCAGAGGAAGAAAGGCAAGAGAGAGAGAAGGAAGGCCAGGGAGCATATTAAGAAGGAAATACTTGTGAACAATGTCAAATACTACTGAGAAGTCAAGTAGGTTAATAACTGAGAAGTGTCCATTGGATTTAGCAACAAGGCAGTCATTGTTGACCTTCCATCCCAGAATAAAATGCCGGGAGGCAACAGCTCCACATGAATGAAAACGTACCAAGTTCACTCTAAAAGGAAAAATACCCTGGGCTCGAAGCCAGAGAATATTCTTGGGTCAGGTTTTTTTCTTGTCATAAATTTAACCAGCTGGAATTCTTTGTAAACTGGTATTTTATTCACCCTTGAAATACAGGATTTGCTTTTTTTAAGTATGTCTGTAATTCTTCTTTAAGGTAGAACCCAGTATCTTTGGGTTAGTGGTTCTCTACAGGAGCAGATGCTGGTGGCTGGAAGTACCACCAAGAACTTAAACTTGCCTCGGATGGAGAAGCCTTTGGTGATCTAAATACACAAACAGGGTCTAACTGGGAACCAAGTAAAAAACACAAGATTCCAAGTGAGCCAAGAGGTATTGTTCCAAAGTAGAAGAGACCAGGATATGAAAGCAATCTGGCTGTGGCATCTGTCACCCCACTGATGACCAGCATTGATTCAGTTGATCTGTCTGGCTAGGTGAGTATCCTCCTCCTCCCTAACTGCTCCATGTGCCATGTGCATTCCTCCCAAAGTTGCAGGCTTGGTCAAAGTGGATGACCTTCCCCAATAGAGGAGGACTGTTATTTGGTCAAGGGTATATGAGTGCTCCCCTGCTAGAACCTCCGAACAAGCTTTGAAAATACAAGAGGCCAAAGCCCTCACCACCAGAGGATTGTGAAATAGCAGACTAAGTCCAAAAGCCAGAGACTTGACAAAAGCCAGAGGGGAAAAGCAGAGTCCCCAGTCTCTCCTAGAATGGCTCAGTGTCCTTATAGTTATGTTGGAAGCCCTTTTCCTAGCCTGACAATGAGCAACTTGGCATGGCACAGTCAAGGGTTCCAGAAGCCCTCAAAAAGTCTTCTGCACTTAAATAATATAAGCTTCTGCCTCCAGCGAAGGTGGAGGGATTGGAGGACATCTTGGGACTGAAACAAATAAAAGACTGGACAAAAGAAAAATGTAACAATGATGTTCAACATATTAGTGGGGATCCTGGGTGGTTCAGTCGGTTGAGTGTCCCACTCTTCATTTCAGTTCAGGTCATGATCTCATGATTTGTGAGATCGAGCCCCGCATCCAGCTCTACATTGTCAGCGCAGGGCCAGCTTGTGATTCTGTCTCCCTGTCTCTCTGCCTCTCCCTACCCCGCCCAAAATAAATAAATAAACATTTTTTAAAAATTCTCTCTCTCCCTCTGTCCCTCTCCCCACTCACACTTTCTCCCTCTGTGCAAAATAAAAAATAAAATAAAATAAAAAAGATATTAGACCTCAAGCAACAAGGACAGTGATCTCTGAGAAACAGAAAACCAACAAGATGAGCCCTACGATTGCCCCAGCTTATTGCCCAGAAAGATTTTCTAAAAGGGGCAGGGAATATAGGCCAATTCCATATCCATGAGTTGAAGAATTCAGGATGCCAGGGCAGCTAGCGTTCATCGGACAGAGTGTCAGAGAGGGAAGAGCTGCACAGGAGAGACCCCTAGGGATCTGTACAGCATCTCTCTCCAAATCTTCATATAAGCGCCTATAAGCTCACAGGTATGAGGAAAGTACCCAAAGCTAAGGGAAAAGGGTAAAGTACCCCAAGGGAAAGAACCACTCAAAAGATTAGAGGAAACAGTTTTGAATCTTATACAGGGCCAGGAATAGTGCTTATTCTCATCAGCCAGACTGGTAGGGAAGACCTCCTAATTCCTGGGGGCACTGGGGTAAGGGGTAGGGACTCAGAAGGGTTTGCCTCAGTTGTGGGGAGTGATCAGCCCTGGACTAAATGACACTCTGGTCCTATCCAAAAGTCAGACCCCAAAGGATTGAAAGCTTGAGCAACTTAACAAGCTCAAGAATATTTAGAGGAATGCAAAAAATACACAACAATCAACAAGGTAAAATTTACAATGTCTGGCATCCAATAAAAATTTACAAGGAGTGCAAAGAAGCAGGAAAATGTGATCCATAATAAGGAGAAAAATCAAGCAACAGAAACCAATCCAGGAATGACACAGATGTAGACAAGCACATTATAATGGTTATTACAGCTGTATTCTTATGTTCAAGGAGCACTTTAAAAGCATGTTGATATGTGGAAAAAATAAAAAAGACCAAACTGAACATCTAAAGGTGAAAAATATAATGTCTGAGATGCAAAAATACACAGGATGGGGTTAACAGCAGATTAGACACTGTAAGAAGAAGAAAGATTAGTGAACCTGAAGATAGAAACCATTCAAAATAAAACATACAGAGAAAAAGGACCCCTCCAAAAAATAAACAAAAAGAGCATCAGTGAGCAGGACGACTACATACATAGTTGGATCCCTGAAGGAGGTAGGATCCAGAAATATATTTGAGGAAATCATGGGTGAAATTCTCCCAATGTTGATGAAAACTATAAACCCACAAATCCACGAAGCTCAATGAATCCCAAGTGAAAGAAATATGAAGAAACCTGTACCAACGCGCATCATGACCAAATTGCCTAAAACCAGAAATAAAGTAAACATCTTAAAAGCATCCAGAAAAAAAACGGATTCCATACAGAAGAACAAAGATGACATTAGCCTTCTCATCAGAAATATGTACCATAAGACAGTGAAACATCTTCATCGAAGAAAAAAAAAATTGCCAACCTAAAATTCTTTATCCAGCAAAAATACCTTCCCAAAAGGAAGGTGAAAATAGAGATCTTTTTTGACTTCCAAAAGCTGAATGAATTCATCGTGGACACCACCTGCACCACAAGACATGTTCAAATCTCTGGGCAGCAGGAAAATGATACTCTCGAAGTCTTGATCCACACAAAGGACTAGAGGGAACACTAGACACGGTAAACTACGTGGGTATATACGTTTCTTACTATTTTAATCTCTTTAATAGAACAACAAGGTGGCTCAGTCGGTTAAGCATCTGACTTTGGCTCAGGTCGTGATCTCATGGTTCACGAGTTTGAGCCCCGCATCGGGCCCTGTGCTGACAGCTTGGAGCCTGGAGCCTGCTTCAGATTCTGTACCTCCCTCTCTCTCTGCCCCTTCCCCACTTGTGCTCGCTCTCTCTCTCAAAAAAATAATAAACATTTAAAAAAATTTTTTAATAAAATAAAAAAGAAAAGAACAATATAACTAGGATAAGGAACCATTGACTTAAAAACATCATCCTGGAATAAATTGTTATGTGTTGCCTTGTCTAGATTCTGACAAAGTAATTGCAAGAAGCAAACTCCAGGAAAGCAATTAGCAAGTTAGCGCTGGCGGTCCTGTGGGAGTGTGGATCCTACTTATGGAAGAGGATAATTTAGATGTGTTTAGTATAAAGTACAGCAGACACAGCTGAGAGATGTGGCTTGGCTCACGTGCACTCAAGCCGGACTATGAAGCTTATGGAGGACAAAGCCTACCTCTGGATCAGCGTACTGTCAGGGGAAGAAATATAGGGACAGGGGTCATGGCATCCAGAGCTCCCAAAGGTCCTCCAGGGAAATTTCACTGGGAGCTAGGGAATACATCTAGGTTGGTTTGACTGGAGCTGTAACTGAGAGAGGTGGCGTGTATTCCCGTTGCTTCCAGACCCTCGCCAATCACTCCTGGGCCCCTTTGACTGTCCCCACTGCCTTACTGAAACTGTTAACTCAGAGGTCACCACTGACTTCCTAATTATGAAAATCAGGTGCCCATTCTCAGCCCTCATCCACTTGCCATAGTTTTCCTCTTGTTTCTCTGATAATTCCTCTATTTTGTGGCTCTTCCTGTCTTCTCGTAAGGTATGTTCCCCAGCCATGCCCTTCTGTCCCCTTCCTGCCCCAATACCCTGTCCCTCCAAGATCTCCACTCCGGCTGCTGCTCTGTGTTGTTCTGATGAAAGCCCAGATCTCTCTCCAACCCCGGGCTCAGGGCCACCTCTGTTCTGACACACTTACCAACAATCTTTCTCTCTGCACTGGCTCTCTCCCTGGCTGCTCACCTAGACCAGCCCTAACTGTCTGCTTCCATATCTTTCTACCAAACTAGACTGTGAGCACCTCTAATGCAGTGACAGAGGTGTGTCTTCTTAGTAGCTGCCTACTTCCCACCTTAGCATCTGGCACACATTTGAAAAAATCAAGTCTTGCCAGGAAATTCAGATATAAAATCAGCATACAAGGCATAAATTGTGAATAGCCAAATTACCTTCAAATAAGCCCTTAGTCACCCAGAAAATACCCATGGCATTGTAAATTAAAAGGGGAACAGCAAATTCGCTTCTCCCATCTTGCACTCCCTCTGAGCTGTATTTTCATGGAGTGACAGAACTGGAACAGCCCCCGCCAGCTGCATTGTACTCCCCTGTCACTCCTGCCCACTTGTGCTTCATTTTTTGGCTCTGTACATTGATTGAACTTCCATAAGTGAGAAACCACACAAAACCATAACTCCACTGTAAAGGCTTGAGGGAGGAATCTCTTCCTCTCTCCTTCAACTGGTTTCTCCTTCTGGCCTCCCAGTTTCTGATCATGACAGCATCTCACTGAATCAGGCTGAAAACTCTTTGGCTCCTGCCTCTCCCCTTACTCTTTCTTTCCAACTTCCAGGTTCTTGTTAATTTTTCCTTTGCACCATGCCCCTCTGTCTCCATTCTGTTGCCGCCCACATAATCCAGGCCCTGATCACCTCCCATCTTGACTCCTATGACAGCCTCCTAACTGATCTTTCCGGGCTTGCTGGTCTCCCTCCAATTCATGTTTTCCTGCCATCAGATTAACAATTTCTAAAGCACTTCCTTAGTCCTATCTCTCCCTTAGTCAAAAGCCATCGATGGCTTCCCATTGGCTATCAAATAGAACCCACTGCCTCCAGCCCGCCATCCAAGGCCCTGAACAATGTGGACACAAGCTGTCTCTGACCCCACCTTCCACCCTTTCCAGATGGGAATATGGCAGTACTTGCTTATGTCCCAAACTTCTTTCACCTGCATCGCTTCCCTCCACCAAAAGGCCACCTCCACAAACATCTCCACCTGCCAAAACCTAATAGCTTCGGATAGGAGCATCCAAAGGGCCCCTCTTTCTTCACACTCTGTACCACTCAGCTCACACTGCTACATTACATGTACCCTAAAGAAAAGGAGATATGTCATATCTGCTTCTTATTCATTCGCCCATTCAGCATATATTACTGAGCAGTTATGATGTGCCAGGCACTCATCTAGGTACTGATGCTATACAGTGAAGACAGATACGACTCGCAGAGCTCATAGTCTGGCTGTGGACGGTGGCAAGAGACAAGCCACGAACTCCACAGAGGCCGGGAGAGGGAAAGTGAAAGAGGAGAACGTCACCCCGACAGCGGTCAGAAAAAGCTTCCCAAAATAATAACATGCAAGCTGAGATCTAAAGGATGAGTAGAAACTAGGCAGAGAAGAGAAGAAAAGAATTGTCCAGGTTAAAGGAAAAGTACAGAAAAAAACAAATTTTTTTAAAGACTGAAGGCAAGAGAAGACAAGACCCCCTACAACCAAAAGGAAAAAATCATAGAGCTTCGGGGGGAGGAGGAGGGAACTGGGCCTGAGGAGACAAGCAGGGCGCACCCGGGCCATAAGCCTACCTTGTAAGGTTTGTAAGACCAGCAAAAGGGGTTGGGTTTGATCCCGAGGCCAAGGGAGAGTTTTAATTATTTTTGGAGATCCCTTCCAAAACAGGGCCATCCTTAGAAGTAATATAGGCTCAAAAACAAACAAACAAACATAAC
The DNA here is from genome assembly GCF_016509475.1 of Prionailurus bengalensis. Lineage (NCBI taxonomy): Eukaryota > Metazoa > Chordata > Mammalia > Carnivora > Felidae > Prionailurus > Prionailurus bengalensis. Next base: position 73,702,533 of record NC_057359.1, on the reverse strand, counting down.
TGAATTTATTGGTTTCACCTTCTCTGAAGGCAAAATCTGGTCAAGAAAATTTTAGAAGAGCCTCAGATAATTTGTGGTATTTCTACTTATCAAATGCTGCCTCCCTGAGTCTTTGCCCAACTGAGAACTGTCAGGATCCTCAATAGCTCCCCCATTTCCCCCAAATCCTAGGCCTCTGGGCATGTTCCAGAATTTGTCACACTCTTGAAATAGTTCTAAGAATGACATTCTAAATTGTTCAAAGACAAATTCATTTGTGAGGGCATTTAAATTGGATCATATATTTCATTGGTAAATGTGGGTTTTTTCTCCATTTACTCACAAGGAAATGTCTTTGACTGTGTAGACCCTGGCTTCAGAAAGAACCAGAGGCCTCCAGTCTTGGGAGAATATCGTTTCCATAATGTAATATCACCACCTAGTGGTTCCAAACAACTTCACCAAGTAATCCAGGAAAATTTCTAGCTACACACCTGGAAATAACTTCATCTCTCCAGAATTTTTTGTTTCTCTATCAAGATAATCTGTGGTCAGGGCACATGGGTGGCTCAGTAGGTTAAGCATCTGACTTCAGCTCAGGTCATGATTTCATGGTTCATGAGTTCGAGCCCCATGAATCCTGTCTCCCTCTCCCTGTCCCTCCCCTGCTCGTGCTCATGCGCTACCTCACTCTCTTTCTCTCTCTGTCAAAAACAATTTTTTTTTTGAGAGGGAGAGAGAGAGAGAGAGAGAGAGAGCGCGTGTGCATAAGCAGGGAAGGGGTAGAGAGAGAAGGGGACAGAGGATCTAAAGTGGGCTCTGTGTGCACAGCAGAGAGCCCGATGTGGGGCTCAAACTCACAAACCATGAGATCATGACCTGAGCCGAAGCAGACTTAACTGACTGAGCCACCCAGGTGCCCCAAAAATAAACAAAAAAAATTTTTTTAACGTTTATTTATTTTTTGATAGAGACAGAGCATGAGTAGGAGAGGGGCAGAGAGAGAGGGAGACCCAGAATCTGAAGCAGGCCCCAGGCTCTGAACTGACAGCACAGAGCCTGACGCAGGGCTCGAACTCACGGACCGTGAGATCATGACCTGAGCCGAAGTTGGATGCTTTAACCAACTGAGCCACCCAGGCGCCCCTAAACAAACATATTTTTAAAAAGAAAGAAAAAAAAAAGATACTCTGTGGTCGATTGTCTAACATACAGTAGGTATTCAATAATTGTTAAATAAATGTATAAACAGAAGGGCAAAATAATTTCCTACCCTGGTACCTTATGGCAACTGAAAAGAGACAATTTAAGTCTTTCCAAGATTCCTCTGGATTCCAAAGGGCCTCTAATCATGCTTATCTAACAGCCAGAGGTATTTCTGTCTTTAATTTAGCAAACAATTCCTTTAGGCACATTTGAATAAACAGATTTTTTTAAAGGGTCACTGCTACCATGGATGAAACCTTGACCCGCTCCCATCAAAGGGAGCTTACTGTAACCCCAAAACAACGAAGAACAGAGTCTGTTACCCCAGATACCAGGACCAACACCAAAACAAAAGACTAGCTGGTGCTATAAGGAGGGGAGTGTGGACACAGACCGTCTGAAGACTGTTTCACTGACTCTTCCTCTCTGCACAGGTCAAACTGGGCCAGGTGTCATTGGAAAGTGTGCTCAGAAAACATGGTGACCCAAACAAAGTGGCTTACTGCTAGTAGGGATCATAAAAAAGAAGAAAAGAGGCCAGAGACTACTTCCTTAGGAATTTAAGGGTGCTAGGACAATATTCCAACTAGCTAAGTCTTTAAGACCTCTTGTCTGTTTAAGTGCATAAAGCAATTCTAGCTAGAGCCTCCTGGCTGTTAGGTCGTAATTCTCCTGATTCTTATGGCCCAGATGGTGGGGAAATGGCAGTTGGCAACAGTTACCTGGATCCTCTTCCCTCAGAACATTGAGAGGTTGATGCAAAGCGTTGAGGAGAGCTTCTTCCCCTCAGTCAATTCTTTTATACATGGTCTCATTCTTCCTTTCTGATTAAAGACGGCTTCTGATCAAAGCCCCAGGCTCTGCTGTGTGTTAAAGAGAGGGAATCAGAGACGCATCAGAGTCCAGCGGATGAGAGGAGCGAGGACCCAGGTTCTAAGCCCAGCCCCCATCACCTGGTGGCCTTTGATTTCTGGCAAATTACTTACCCTCTCCTGCAAGGCCCCCAGGTACTGTGACGAGGGTTGTGGACCAACTCTCGGGGTGCCGATCATACTGTAATCATTGTAGATTTGTACACTCGTTGAGATAACTTTTCGACAGATGGTAGTAAAGTGTCATAAAGGGCGCATTTTTTTTTTTCCTAATTCACTAAGGCCCCAAATGGGTTATCATCAGCCCTGGATTCTGAGCCTGTTTTCTAGTCTGTAAAATGGACACAATCCACATCTATCTATAGAGTTGGCCAGAGAACCAACCAAAACGGTGGGTATACACTGCCTTGAAAGGCCCTAAATTCTGTTTGTGATTTGAGGGATAGGTAGAACAAAGGAGAAACAGTTTTCAGCCTGCAAATGGTTTTCTTCCCTTTGAAAATAGAAGCAAAAGCCGGTGTTCAAATAGCAAACATTTTCTCACTCAAAATGTCATGATTCGAGAGGGAACTCTGTACCCATCAACAAATCTGAAAAGAATGTGCCAACGGCAGTGAGTTGTTTTACTAAGTAGTTGAACTGGCAATAAAGTAATTAGAATTTCTCTTCTGAGTCTTCAGATAAAATGAGCAAATGAGAGCAAAGCCCTGCCCCATCCTCAGCCACACTACTGGCCACTGGGAGTCAGGTTTGCTCGTGTGGACAGGTCTGAGGGGAGACTAAGGAATTGAAAAAAATGTGTACATTTTTAAGTTAGCCCACAGAAGTCATTCTGCAAGGTAACGTATGTTTGGGAAATAATTATCTTCAGAAAACAGCCCACATAACGCCTCTTGGATTCCCCTCACTATGAAGATTCGGCTAAGTATAGTTCAGTCTAGTAACACAAATGGTGTCATATAATTTTGATTTGGCTTAGAAGAGAAGAATGGGTAGGCAGCAGTTTTAGCTGTCTAATTTGGTCTGTTTTGAGACAAGTGTTAAAAAAGAGTTGAACATTTAATCTGCCTTTCTTTGTACAAACTGTACTTAGGGGAACCAAATAATTGATGAGGGATAAGTTTCTCTTACAGAAAGATGTCAGACCCAGTCCTGAATTCCCCCTTCTGGCATAACAGCATGAGATGCTCCGCAGACTGCTGTCCAGTGAAACTGGTGAAAATAATTTTTTTAAAAAAATGATTATGTCGGGGCGCCTGGGTGGCTCAGTTGGTTGAGCGTCCGACTTCAGCTCAGGTCATGATCTCACGGTCCGTGAGTTCGAGCCCCGCATAGGGCTCTGTGCTGACCGCTCAGAGCCTGGAGCCTGTTTCGGATTCTGGGTCTCCCTCTCTCTCTGACCCTTCCCCATTCATGCTCTGTCTCTCTCTGTCTCAAAAATAAATAAACGTTAAAAAAAAATTTTTTTTAAATGATTATGTCTCTGAAAATGGCCTTAGCAGCATACAGCACATGAAGAAACATTTGTTCAAGAAAATCCACAAAATCTCAGTAAGAACAGAGTCTATGCTGTGTGACCCTAGAGCCATGCCCCACCCCAACTTCAGTGAGACAGAAACCACTCCAGACTGCTGCAGCCCATGGACACAGGCCTCCCTCCCCCGGCCCCAAGACAGAGGGCTCTCTCCCCAGGAGGAACAAGATGTCATTGTTTCTCATCCTGCCCCCAGCTACTGGTGGCTGAAGTTAAGTGCTAGCGAGTACCAACAATAGTGGGGGCTCTCTTCTTCCACCTAGCTCCCCCTTATGGGAAGGAGACTTGACCCTGGGTGCAGAGCTGGTGAGAATAATGGATTCCAGCTACCCTATCTGTGACCCTCCCCCATTCATGCTCTCTCTCTCTGTCTCAAAAATAAATAAACATTAAAAAAAAATTAAAAAAAAAAAACTTGAAGGACAAAAACATGAAGAAAAAAAAAATCCTTCCAAAGACCAAATTCAAGGTCCCCTGAGACTCTGAAATTCTGAGTCTTTACAAGTATCACTGAAACATTCCTACAGACTCAATAATTTAGAAACTAGACCTTTATAGACTCTTTCAGGTTAATATGAAAATGATTATTGGGTGCCATCTCTAAAAGAAACCATTTCCAGAGAATGAGAGGAAAAGCTGGGAACACTGTAGGGTGTCTCACGGGCCAAATTCATCTTCCCTTTTTTTCTTTTTTTAAAGTAATCTCTATGCCCAATGTGAGGCTCAAACTCACGATCCCAAGATCAAGGGTCACACACTCTGCCGACTGAGCTAGCCAGGAGTCCCAAAATTCATCTTCCTTTAACTGGAAACCTTTCAGAGCTTCAGGGGGGAGATAAAAGTGACCCAGAAAACAGATGAGCAGAAACATGTCTCCCCTCCTCCCAGAAACAGAATGAGTCTTTTGCTTAAGCAGCAGTTGTGTTTAATCACTAAAATTATTCTGTTCCTAATGAAAGAGAAACAATCTAAGTTTTAAAAGGATGAGGCTTTTTCTCCTCAATTATTTTAGAGGCAAGGAGAAGTGAACGAAAAAAGCAGCATCTCTATGGTCAGGCCCTGGTAAAGCCTCCAGGGAGCAGAAGTCCCCTCTGCTTTCTGCCCTTATGTCCAAGGTCACCGTCCTCAGGATTCCAAGCATTCTGCTCTGGAGTAAGACTGCCCTGCAGAGTCTTGAAATACTCTCCACTCTCTGACCTGGAGAGCTAGTTCTCCTCATCCTCGTCGTCAGTGGCCTGAAGAATCCTCAGTAGTTTGAGCTCAGGGTTCCACCCTGTTCTAGATGTACCATCTGAAAGGTCCTCTGGGCTCCTCTCTTGGGATTCCAGCACAGCGTCCTCCTGAGTGCTGATGTCCTTGTTAGAGGGTTTGGTCTTAGATAATTCAGGATCTGAAAGAAGACCCAGCCATTAGCTGCACCCGCAGCCCTCTCCCAACTGTGCCAAATGCAGGACAGAAAAGGAAGGGTTGCGTGTCATTAGGACCCTTCTTGAGGGATGAGGACTATGGCTTCCAGGGAGGTGAACCATCCTTGTCAACAGGAGTTCAGCTCTCCTGGGCCTAAATGACTTACTAAGCTTCCTCCACCCTAGGAATTTACCGTCCTTACTGGGGGAGGAATCCAGATAATTCTTCATCTGTGGTCTCTCTGTGGAATCCTGAAATTCATTAGAGTAAGTGTAAAGAAACTTGAATCAAGACTTTAGGAAAGTAAGGGTTTTTCTAAAAGATGCTTTTCTTGGAAAAATTAGCATCTAAGACAGGACAAAATGCCACCTCCTGAGACTAAAGAAAGAAGCGTGTATCACACACTCTTTGCCCTCTAGACTGACCAGATAAAGCCAGAACTCACTTTTCTCCATTCCCACCTGTCAGCTTAGGGTGCACTGCCTCCAAAGGTGGCTCCCAATAATTCCTCCAATTCCTCCATGCACATGCTGCCCCTCCCACCAAGAGACGGAGTACGTTTTCTCTCCCCTTGAATCTGGGCTGGGCTTGTGATTTTGTGACTAATAAAATATGGAAGAAGTGACATTGCTCCAGTTTCAGCCCCATCTGTTAAGAACGTGCTTTCATGAGGGGCGCCTGGGCGGCTCAGTCAGTTAAGCATCTGAGCTCAGGTCATGATCTCACGGTTTGTAGGTTTGAGACTCACATCGGGCTCTGTGCTATTAGCTTGGAGCCTGGAGTTTGCTTTGGATTCCGTGTCTCCTGCTTTCTCTGCCCCTTTCCCCGCTCACACTCTGTCTCTTCCTCTCTCTCTCTCTTTCTCTCAAAAATAAACATTAAGAAAAAATTTTTTAAAAGAAGCCCAAACAAGCCACGGAGAGGCCTCATAGAAGAGAACCAAGGCAATTTGGCCAACAGCCCCACCCCAGCCACTGGCTGAAAGCAACTGTGTTGAATGACATCAAGCAACACCAGAAAAATCATCCAGTCAACCCTCAAAATCACAAGAAATGATCAACCACCGCAGTTCCGGCTTTGAGGTGGTCTGTTCTACAATAATAGATAACAGAAACAGGGCCCTGGCAGAATGCCTCCCATACTCTTACCTGCTTCAAGGTGAGTCCTTCTAACTTCATCCACTGTGGCTGCTTTTGGTCACTTTTCCAACCCAACAGAGTTCTGTGACCTAGTGATCACAAAGCCAATTCAGTTCTCTGCTTACTGGTATTTCACATCCCATTGTTGGGCTTCTAGGTGACCCCTAGTCTATAAGTCCCTACCCCGTCTAGGGTAAGACAGGTTAGAGGAGGTGGAAGGGAGTTCAGCCTCCAAGTTCTACCTGTGAATCTGTTCACCTGGGACTGTGACCACATCTACTACAGAATTAGAGATCGGGGCGCCTGGGTGGCTCAATCGATTAAGCGTCCGACTCCAGATCAGGTCATGATGTCACGGTTTGGTCTGTGAGTTTGAGGCCCGCGTCAGGCTCTGTGCTGATGGCACAGAGCCTGGAGCCGGCTTCAGATTCTGTGTCTCCCTATCCCTCTTTGCCCATCCCCCAATCACACTCTGCCTGTCTCTCAAAAATAAATGAATGTTAAAAGAAAAAATTTTTTTAAAAGATTTAGAGATTAAGTTCAAGTGTATGCTCAATGACTTAGAGTTCCTCCAAGAAACCTAAGGGGCAGGTATCTGCACCTCTTAGCAGCGAAAGAAGCCCTAACCCTAGGTTTTCCGTTTACGAATACTCCTCTTACCTTGTGGTACCAACCCTAATGTCTCCATATTCACTTCCAAAAATGGAACCCCTCCCTTCCAAAAGCTCTAGTTCTAGGATTCTTCTGCATCAGTCGTTTCCCCATCTAGTCCCTGAATGCATCCGCCCTTTCCTTTCTCAATTCCCTTCCTCTAAATGAACATCTTCCAAGCTGCCACCAGAGATGTTATGCTAAAAGGCAAAGCGAAACAAGATATTCCCTTGCTTAACACTTCTGTTGGCTCCCTACCAGCACTGGTTCTCACCCTAGCTGCATACTGGAAGTACTGGGGGTTCCATTTACTGAGGCCCAGGTTCCAATACCAGAACTTCTGATTTAATAGGTCTGTGGTGCATCCTGGGTATTTGAGATTTAAAAGCCCCCCAGCTGATTTCAGCGAGCAGTCAAGGGGGAGCACCCCGACCTGGAGCAAAGGTCAAACACCTCAGCAGGCTACACAAGCTCCCACCTGCCTCTTCAGCCCAACATTTCATCACTCTCTCTCAAATAACCAACAGCTACAATGGACTGCTGTGTTCCCTGAGTAGCCACACTCCTCCAAGATGCCTCTGCTAAAGCTATTCCCACTTCTGGGAATTCTCTTTCAAGTCAGTAAAACGCTCACACATTCAAGATCCAACGCAAAAATCAACTCTTCCATAAACCTTTCTCAAGCCGGTGAGGACAGGCCACTGCTCTAAAAACAGGAGCACCTGGGTGGCTCAGGTCTTGATTTCAGGGTTGTGAGTTCAAGCCCCACACTGGGCTCCATGCTGGGTGTGAAGCCTACTTAAAAAATAAAAAAAAAAAAAAGGGCACCCAATCACCTATTGGAAGCATCAGGAAGAGGAACGAAAAGCACTTAAATGAATTCAGGGCAGTGCTGATCACCCCAGATGAGGAGCTAACCTTGGACCAGTCAGCCCCACCCTGGGCAACAGCGCTAGCTCTGTCTACATCCCACGTGAAGGTCAGGAAGCTTCCAAGATCTTCAGGTCACAGGCCACTGTTGGCATCTGAGAGCTCAATGGGATGGGAAATAAACCGAGAGAGAGAAGCATTCTTCTCAGGAAACAGCTCTCCTGACCCTCCCACTGCCCCAGGGCTGGAGAGCCAATTCTGATGCTGAAACGATCAGCAATGTCCAGTCTTAATAGGGCACAAGAATCTTCTAAGGTTTCAGGGCATTCTTTCTCCCTTCTGTTCTTTCTTTCTTTTTTCTGCACTCAAACTGAGCAATGTCAGAGGGACCGGGTAAGTATATCCTTCAGCTCAGACACGTGATAAGGACTCCAAAAAGGGAGGAAATATCTCTTCTCGCATCCAGCATGAACACCAGAGGGAAAGAATCTCCTATCAAGATCGGCTACTTGCCTCCTACAGGGGACTAGATAGTATGATCTCAATCCGAGCCTCCAGGAACTAACGTGTAGCTGGGAAGTGGCCCTGGATTCTGCTTCTTTAGCACTCTCTGGGGGCTAATCAGGGGCCCTGGCTCTTTCCTGCCTCCTTGCTTGCTCTTCATCCTCAAATCACTCTGCCTTTTCTAAAGACATGAGGAAAGATGCCTCTGACTCATGCTCATGGTCATCTCTCAAATGCCCACATGAAAAAGACACCTGGCCCAGCTTGCTTCCTTAGTAAATGTTTGATGGAAGGATGATGTATAGTAGCCCAGCCAAAACGTTCCAAGAAGAATTCCGAATGCCCGACAAAGGCAGGTCCCAAGATGACGGACAAGTTCAATTCTTCCTGCCCTCGGCTACGTCCTGAGATTCTGTCCCTCCCAAACCCACATTCTCCTTACCATGGCGTGGGCCATAAACCATGGCACCTGAACGTTTATGCAAAATGTTCGGGCTCCCTGGATCGCTCTTGGGTTTCTTTTTAACCTCCTGAAACCCACATGAGGAGGAACTGAATTAGGACCTTCGGAAGTGAAGAAAACGTTTCAGAAAGAGTCTAAAAGAAGGAAGTCAATATCTGCAACCAGACAGAGAACAGGGAGGCGGACACCTCATACATCCCTTCCTGTTCCAGGCTGCGCCCCTGCCCCAGACCCAGCCAGTCTTAGGGCGTCCCTCACTGCCCCTCTACCTGTCTCTTAGGTGGTGTTTTCACCAGCCTCTGCTGCTGCTGCTGCTTCTGCTGCTGCTGCTGCTGCTGCTGCTGCTGCTGCTTGTGACCTGGTGACCAGAGCACCGGCTCAGTCCTCTTCTCCCTGACAGCTCCCACCCGCCCCTGGTCTGCTTGCTCTGCCCTGCTCCACAATGGCGACAACCCCTTTGTCAGAACCAAGCCATTGGGGGGGGGGGGTGCGGGGAAGAGAGCTGCTTTCTGAAACTGCAGTTTCCTGAGTTCTACATGTGATCCTGTCTGACTCTGGCCACAAACATAACAAAATTGGGACCAAGATCAAGTATAAGCACTGTGGGCTGAGGGGGAACAGTACCTGAGGATCTGACAGCACCAGAAAATCTACCTTCTGTGTTCAGGTTAGAACACAATTTCTTCAAGTGTTCAGGATATCTCAATGCTGGTCTCTGGAGAGAAAAAGAAGGAAAAGACGAAAAAGAAGAAAAGGAAGAGAGGAGGAGAAGGAGGAGGAGGAAGTAGATGAGGAGGAGGAGAAGAAGGAGAAGGGGGAAGGAGGAGAGGAAAGAGGAGGGGAAGGAGAAGGAGGAGATGGAGAAGGAGAAGGGGGAGAAGGGGGAAGGAGGAGCAGAAGGAAGAGGGAAAGGAGGAGGGGCAGGAGGAGAGGAAGGGGAAGGGGAAAAGGAAGAAGAAGAGAAGCTCTACTGAAGTTCTTTCCTTTTCCCAAAATGTATCCCTCAAATGCAGGTACCCATCTAGCCAACGAGCACTTTTTGAGAACCCAGTGCGAGCAACATCATACCAGGAGCTATGGAGAGAGGAAACGGTGCGCAAGTGCGGAAGACACAGAGAATGTTACTGTCCTCAAGCCCCTCCCCATACATTTGCTTTCACTACATACAGCCCAGCCCTTCTATGGGGCTTGAGTCCAGCATGGAAGGATAGAGAGAAAGAATAGAAAGTCGCCTCCTCCAGCCTTGGAAAGTAATGAGTTGGGATGTGCATCTAGACATCCCTTTCCGAGGCCCCCTGGCTCTTACCTGCAGGGCGAGGCGGTGCACAGATAAAAACATCTTTGCAGAAATGGCACTGTCAGGTCGGCTCTTCTCCAGGGCAAGTTTCTTCTTCATCATGGCCAATTGCGTCTTCATCTCCAGAGAAGGCCTGGCTTTCCCTTCATCAGGCAAAAGGCTGAAGGGGACAGAGACAGCCAGACAGTCAGCGACAGTTCTTCCTGGAGAGTGTGGCTGAGGAAAAAGAGACGAAAAGGGCCACAAATCTGAATACATTTTCCACTTTGGGCCTGAAAAGACCTGTACCAACAGGTGTTTTCAGCTCCCTGAGGACAGGCATTCTTACCCCCATTTCGCAAATAAGGGAATGAAATGTAAGATGCTAGTTAAATTACCACAATGCACAAAACCAGGAAGTTTCAAGGCAAAATCCAAAGGTTGTCTCACTCCAAACCACATTTCCCTTCTGCCTCCCACTTACCCATAACTCATCTATAGAAAGAAGAGAGTGGGGGGCGACTGGCTGGCTCAGTCCATGGAGCAGGCAACTCTTGATCTACGGGTCATGAGTTCAAGCCCCACACTGGGCATAGAGCTTACTTTAAACACAAAAGGGGGGGGGCGTCTGGGGGGCTCAATCGGTTAAGCGTCCGACTTCAGCTCAGGCCACAATCTCACGGTTTGTGAGTTCAAGCCCCACATCGGGCTCTGTGCTGACAGCTCAGGGCCTGGAGCTTGATTCAGATTTTGTGTCTCCCTCTTTCTCTGCCCCTCCCCCACTCACACTCTGTCTCTCTCAAAAGTAAATAAACATTAAAAAAAGTTTTTTTAAGTTAGAAGAGAGTAACAGTTCTCGTGGAGGTTCAAGTGAGAGAATATACATAATGTGCTTATTTATTTAGCACAGGGCCTGGCAAGTGTAAGTACTTGGTAAATGGTGGCACACTGGTAAGTCTAAGAACTCACTGCATAAGTAAGAGGACAGTTTTGTCCCTACTCAGAATAAGCAGGCTGCTAGCCCCTTCTCTGCTTCAGAGAAGAGCAGGTGCTCTGGCTCTACCACAGGCTCACAGGACACTCACTTCTTCAACAGATCCTGAGGTAATGGTTCCAAGTCAAATTGGTTCCAGAAAGGTATGGACTCTGAAGTTAGTTGCTCAAAAATGTGTACTGGCAAGGGGGGAGGCACATTCATCCTTGGAGGTCCCAGCTGTGTTTCTGTTTTCTGCTCTCTATAGAGAAAATGGTCTTTCTAGAAAAGCGACAGCGAAGACAAAGCACTCCTTTCAGAGCCACTCCTTCCCATGAACATCCCAGCCTCCCAGACACAACCCTGGCAAGCCAAACCCCTGGTCTCCAGACCCACTCCAGCAGCACCCTCCTCTGCACTGTGAGGGCCACCACATTTTCGCTCCCTGGCTCCCCATCCTATTGCTGAATTCAGATCATACAGGGACTAGTTGTTTCGTTTTCCCAAAAGGTTATTAATTCACTCACTGAGAAAACTGAACAAGTATTTGTTGGCCAGTGATGTGCCAGGCACAGGGCTGGGGCTGGGGATTCAGCAGTGAACAACATGGAGGAATCTTCCCGCTCTGTGACTTACTCAGGGTTACATTTACTCATAAGGGGTGGCATGAGAATGAGAAACTCAAGTCCATTATAACCCCTAGTCCACTGAAGTTCACTTTTTGTCACACTGGGAATTTGTCTTTAATCGGCCAAAAATTCCCCCTGAATACCCAACACTTCCTCCTAACTTCTCTTCAAGATACTCTTCACCCTCCTACAGGGAGGAGGTAGAGAAGAGAGTCTCAGAATAGAAAATGCTTTGGTAATTATTCCTTAAGAGGGGTTTTCTTTTGCAGATTTTGTTCATTTAAAAAGAACGGAGAAAGGGGGAATGTAGATGAAAGGAAAAATGAAAGAAAATAACCAAAACTCTGTACAGAGTAATATCATAAAGGTTTGACCAAAACCTCAAACTTACAGCTACACAGTTCATTCTGCCATCCTGTCTGGAGACAATGCGCTTCTTCTTAGCTGGTCTTGAAACAAGAAAAACCACAACTTATTCCCAGCCATCTTAAACAGAAGCACCACGGGTATTTGTGAATGGTGACCATGAAGATTTCCATCCTCTATTCAGTACTCAAAGATGGCTGGCTAGAAGTCCAAAGGGACCAACTACCCAGAAGCTGCTAAAATCAAGACCTAACCTTACATCTAAATTAGGTTCCCTACCATTCTCTCTTATGGTCCCGTTATTTGATTTCATAGCATTAATCTAAATGAGTAATTATATACTTAGGTGTGGTGATGTGTGTAAGGTCTGAATCCCCCACCACCACCCTAAGACTGTAGGAGGTCAAGGACCAAAGTCAATTTGGTTTTTCACTGAATTCTCACTGCTCACCATAGAGGAGATACTCAAGTATTTTTTTGTACTGTCATCTTCCTCCTCCTTGCCTGGAACATGGATATGATGGCTGGAGCTCTAGCAGTCAACTTAGACCTTAAAAGCCCCCATGAAACACCTTGAGAAAATGAAACCCATGGGCTAAGGATGATGACCAGAGAGCCAAAAGGAGCTCTGGTTTCTGATTACCTCATGGAGTTGACATACCAGCCCTGGCCCACCCACATCTGGGCTTTTTTTTTTTTTTTTTTACGTAAAAGGAAATAAACCCTTAGGGGCTTTTTGTTTACATCACACACACACACACACACACACACACACACACACACACATACACACTCACTCACATACCCACACACACAAATGCATATATGCAGAATCACTGACAAGAACTTTTTTCTAAATTTTTTTTTAATGTTTTTATTTATTTTTGAGACATGCAGAGCATGAGCAGGGGAGGGGCAGAGAGAGAGGGAGACACAGTATCGGAAGCAGGCTCCAGGCTCCGAGCTGTCAGCACAGAGCCCGACGCGAGGCTCTAACTCACGGACTGTGAGATCATGACCTGAGCTGAGGTCAGACGCTTAACTGACTGAGCCACCCAAGTGCCCCTCTGATAGGATCATTTAAAAAAAAAAAAAAAAAAAAAAAAAAAAAAAAAAAAAACAACCAATGAGGGGCTCTTGGGTAGCTCAGTTGATTAAGCATCTGACTCTTGATTTCAGCTCAGTCATGATCTCACAGTTCATGAATTCCAGCCTCGCATCAGTCTGTCAGTTCCAGCCCCGCGTCTGCACTGTGAGAACAGAGCCTACTTAGGATTCTCTCTCTCTCTCTCTCTCTTACTCTCTGCCCCTCCCATGTGCTCTCGCTCTCTCTAAATAAATACATAAATAAATAGGGGCATCTGGGTGGCTCAGTTGGTTTAAGCGTCCAACTTCAGCTCAGGTCATGATCTCACTGTTCCCAAGTTCAAGCCCCGTGCCAGGTTTCAGATTCTGTGTCTCCCTCTTGCTCTCTGCCCCTCCCCTGTTCACGCTCGCTCTCTCTCTCTCTCTCTCTCTCTCCCCCCTGTTCACACTCTGTCTCTCTCTCTCTCTCTCAAAGATAATAAAATAAACATTTAAAAAATTAATAAATAAACTTTAAAAAAAAGGAAAGAGAATAAGATCCTTTTGTGGTTCAGGTGCTTCCCTCAAAATTTGTTACAACCTCAGCATAGTACCCATCTGATGTTAAAAAAAAAAAAGAAAAGTAATAAAATGAAATAAGATTCTTAAGTCACACCACATCTAAACAGTCACTTAACAAGAATCTGAAAGCCTCAGCACTCATGAAAGAAAACCCAAACGCTGCCTTTCAATGTTATCGGCATTGCCAAGCCTTTGGGCCTTCACCAAATGATCCTTCTGCTTTGCACATAGGTTCTACCCGCTATCCACTTTGTGCCACGGAGCCGGGCCTTGGGGCTGAGACCAAATATTCACATGCTTCACTGAAAACGTTTCCACTAGCTGGGGACGACTAATAAGAAAAACTGATAGTCAGGAAGCATCTGTCTCTTAGACCCCACAAACACACTGGGCTCTATGTTGCATGCTATTTACAGCTATGATTTGATGTAGAGAAGCCCCCCCCCTCCACATGAAGCACAAAGTGCATTAAATAGAACCCCAGTGGAGCAAGAAGCAAATACAAGAGACCATGACCTTCTTCTCTACATGGCCTCCTGATACTTGCACTGAGGTGGCTAAAAAGGAGATCACGTAAATGAGGCCTGCACAGGGCAGTGAGGGGTGGCGGGGGGAGGGGGGGGGACTTGCAGAACACAAGAGTTGAAGGCCCCCCCGTTCTAGACACAACACTCACCTCGCACGCTTCTCTGGTTGTTCTGGGATCCAGACGACAACCATATTTCTAACATCTTGAGAGCTGGGAAGCCGTGTCTCATTCAGATTCAGCACTGAAAGCTAAGAGAAACACGTGAAGCCTACATACAGCTTGAAGGTAGCAGCTTCTGATGCATTCGGAACTGGCTTAAGAACCGAATTATCAGGCTAGCCTAAAGGGGATGGTGGTGCAGATGACAAAAAGACATTTCTCACCCCTAAATCGTCTTTATAACGCTGCCTCACGAAACCAGACACCGGAATGGGTACTCTACACGAGTGAGCATGTTTAAGCGAAGAGTCCCCCCTGCCTCCCTGTGACATTAGGGTAGCATTCCCTGAGCACTGACAGCGCAGAACCTGCTTGGGATTCTCTCTCTCCCTCTCTCTCTGCCTCTCCTCTCCTCACACTCAGGTGCATGTGCTTGTGCTCTCCCTCTCTCTCAAAATAAATAAATTTTAAAACGAGAATAAAATAGAATAGGACAGAAACTATCAAAGACCATCACTCATACTTAGGGTAGGGGTCGTTTTATGCTATTCTGTCGCAAAACGTATTTCTTTTTTTTTTTTTTTTTTTTTTAATTTTTTTTTTCAACATTTATTTATTTTTGGGACAGAGAGAGACAGAGCATGAACGGGGGAGGGGCAGAGAGAGAGGGAGACACAGAATCGGAAACAGGCTCCAGGCTCTGAGCCATCAGCCCAGAGCCTGACACGGGGCTCAAACTCACGGACCGCGAGATCGTGACCTGGCTGAAGTCGGACGCTTAACCGACTGCGCCACCCAGGCGCCCCAAAACGTATTTCTTACTGGAGGTCATAGTTAAAAAAGTTTGACAGTTATCAGAGTAGATGACCTAAAGGCCATTTGGGGTGTGACATTCCAGCATTTTAATTTCCCCGCACTATGAGATGCCAGGGTTTACTTTGTAGCTGAACATGCTCTGTGTAGGACACAGACAGGAAAGTCTTACCTATGCCAAACGGCCACAGATCGATCCCACTTGTGTCTGGGATTTCTGGAAACAGTATAGTATGTAAAGAAAGGCATTAGCACAGAGCCTAGCATATACTAAGGGCCCAATATTAGTTAGTTAGCACTGTCATCATTCAGATTCTAGTCATCCTCAGTGTTAAATAACGACAAGTATTTTATCCCCACTAGTAAACAGAAAATGCTGAGGGAGTACCTTTTAAATTCTATGATTTACCTTAGGAGACTTGTCAGTATAGTGGGTGAAATCTTTGTCAGGTAGATCCTTCCGAGGCCTAAAAAATAAGAGTTTCCAAACATGACACAGAGACACGAACAACTTACTGGGACAACAGTCGGTGCTATGAGGAAAAGCCTTGTGCTCATCCACAGAACATCTCGGGGCTTAGTACTCACTGAGTGAATGTATGGTCTCCCCATTCCCTTAAGTTGTGCTTGCTGCTTTGTTCTGGAACAGCTCCCAGACACTGCACACTGCAAACACTTCACAACTGTTTGTTGCGTCAAACTGAATTCAGAGCCTATGCCTCCCTCTTTCCAGCCACAGAGAGCTATGTCACCATCAATAAAAGTTGACTGAGTACCTTTGATGTAAACGTTCAAAGCATATTAAATAAGCAAAATGTGGTATTTCTGTATGATGCAATGTTTTTCAGCCTCAATAAGGAATGGAATTCTGACACACGCTCCAACACAGATGAATCTTGAAGCCATTATGCTAAGTGAAATAAATTAGATGCAAAAGGACAAATATCGTATGATTCCACTTATATAAGGTAGCTAGAGTAGGCAAATTCATACAGACAGAAAGTAGAATAGACATTAACAGGAGCTAGAGGGAGGAGGGAGTGGGAAGTTGCTGTTTAATGGGTATGGAGTTCACGTTTGAGATGATAAAAAAATTTCTACACATCATCAGGGAAATACAAATCAAAAGCACAATGAGATACCACCTTACACCCGTCAGAATGCCTAACATTAACAATTCAGGCAACAACAGATGTTGGCGAGGATGTGGAGAAAGAGAATCTCTTTTGCATTGCTGGTGGAAATGCAAACTGGAGCAGCCACTCTGGAAAACAGTATGGAGGTTCCTCAAAAACCTAAAAACAGAACTACCCTACGACCCATAAATTGCACTACTAGTCATTTATCCACGGGATAGAGGTGTGCCGTTTCGAAGGGACACATGCACCCCCACGTTTATAGCAGCACTAGCAACAATAGCCAGAGTACGGAAAGAGCCCAAATGTCCATCGATGGATGAATGGATAAAGAAGATGTGGTATATACATATATAATAGAGTATTCTGGCAATCAAAAAGAATGAAATCTTGCCATTTGCAACTACGTGGACAGAACTGGAGGGTATTATGCTAAGTGAAATTAGTCAGTCAGAGAAAGACAAAAATCATATGACTTCACTCATGTGAGGACTTTAAGAGACAGCACAGGGGCGCCTGGGTGGCTTAGTCGGTTGAGTGTCCGACTTCGGCTCAGGTCATGATCTCGCAGTCTGTGAGTTCAAGCCCCGCATCGGGCTCTGTGCTGACAGCTCAGAGCCTGGAGCCTGTTTCGGATTCTGTGTCTCTCTCTCTCTCTCTCTCTGACCCTCCCCCATTCATGCTCTGTCTCTCTCTGTCTCAAAAATAAATAAACATTAAAAAAAATTTTTTTTAAAGATTAAAAAAAGAGACAAAACAGATGAACATAAGGGAAGGGAAACAAAAATAATATAGAAACAGGGAGTGGGACAAAATATAAGAGACTCTTAAATACGGAGAACAAACTGAGGGTTACTGGAGGGGCTGTAGGAGGGCGGATGGGCTAAATGGGTAAGGGGCACCAAGGAATCTACTCCTGAAATCATGGTTGCACTACATGCTAATTTGGATGTAAATTAAAAAAAAAAAAAGTTCTAGAAATGGATCGTGGTGATGGTTGCACAACACTGTGAATGAACTTAATGCTGCTGAACTGTACACTTAAAAACAATTAAAATGGTAAACTTAATGTAACGCATATTTACCACAAAAAAAAGAATACTGTCCCCTTACGTTTTCATATCACTTGCATTATATTTATTTGTTAAAACACGTTAAGTGTACGAACGAATAAATATTCCAAGGAAGTGTAAGATAAAGACCCAACTCCTGAGCCTGATCCATGTGATGTTGGCCGCTGTTTGTTCTCCAGCTCCCTAGCCTCACCTCTGCCCACCCTCCCACTCTTGCTCTATGTTGCGTACACGATGGACCCTTTTCCTCATACCTAAAGAACTTCCTCTTGCCTCCTGGCCTTTGGATATGCTATTTCTGTAGTCCAGAACACTCTTCACGTCCATCTCCCACCTGCAATGCCCCACTTCACCAGACTGTCCAAATTTCAGGGGTAGGCACAGGTGCCACCTGCACAAAAGACGGTGCCCTTCTCGGCACACGGAACGGTTCTCTGCCTCCCCGGCTAGGCTGAAAGCCCTTTGGGGGTAAAGACTATATCTTGCTGGGGGGCTTGGGTGGCTCCATCAGTTGAGCATCCAGCTTCGGCTCAGGTCATGATCTCGCGGCTCATGAATTCCAGCCCTGCATCAGCTCACTGGTGTCAGCACAGAGCCTGCTTCAGATCCTCTGTCCCTCTCTCTCTGCCCCTCCCCCCCCTTTCAAAAATAAAAGACTTAAAAAAATACCAAATCTTGTTTACCACTGAATCCCCAGAGCCCAGCAAAGTGGCCCCCACTAAGATACATTTGTGAATTCAATGAGTGACAACATGAGTGACGCCATGGCCTTTGCCTCCATAGGCCCTGGCTGGGAGAAGCCATCTTCTTCCCGAGTTTCAAGTCCTAGAGAACGAGAAGGTAGTCCTACCCTTTCCCATACCGCATTTAGCCCACCAGAAGCCACCAAAGGTTGCTTACATCAAACAGGAGAAAACGAACCGGTACAAGGACTGCCAGGAGTGCCTTGACTCCAGGCCATAAGGTTTCGAATTTAACAAGTCTTAAGTTCTCCACAGACGTCTGTCCCTTCGCTTCCCCTATCAGCAAGCACTAACTGGGAGCCTAGATTCTGTGGGCGATTCAAAAGGAAACCATTGTTTCTGCCTTCAAGAGCTTACAAATAGTTTCATACCTAAAAATAAAAGACAAGAGAGAGAGTATGTGTGGACACAGTTTTCTGATGACCTGCAGAGGCTGACGAGGTGCTCCCCGTGGTGGCCTGAATTGTGCCCACAAATTCTTACATTGAATCCTGACCCTCAGTACCCCGGAATTTGAGTCCCTCAGTATTTGGAGAGAGGGTCTTTAAGGAAGTAATTAAGGCAAAGTGAGGTCATATAGACAGGCCCTAATCCAATGACTGGTGCTTATTAAGAAAAGGAGGTAGGGGATTAAGAGTACACTTATCATGATGAGCACTGAGTAACACACAGAATTGTTGAATCAGTATATTGTACACCTGAAACTAACATAATAATAATACTAACTATATTGGAGTTAAAATTAAGCACTTAATTAACAAAGAAGAAAAAGATATTGGGACAAAGCCACACAGAAGAAAGATCATGTTAAGACATAGGCCACCTAGGGGCACCTGGGTGGCTCAGCCGGTTAGGTGTCTGACTTCAGCTCAGGTCATGGTCTTGCAGTTTGTGAGTTTGAGCCCTGCGTCGGGCTCTGTGCTGACAGCTCAGAGCCTGAAGCCTGCTTCAGATTCTCTGTCTCCCTCTCTCTCTCTTCCCCTCTCCCCCTCATGCTCTGTCTCTCTCTCAAAAATAAATATTAAAAAAAATTTTTTTTAATAATAAAAAAAAAGACATAGGCCACCTACAAGCCAAGGAGAAAGGGTTCAGAAGAAAACAACTCTACCAACACCTATTCTCGGACTTCTAGCCTCTCGACTGTGAAAAAATATATTTGTGTTGTTTAAGCCACATAGCCTAGGGTATTTTGTTACAGTGACCCTAGCAAACTAATATAACCCTATTTTAATCAAGTCCTACAATAAAAATAAAGCTTTCCTTTTGTTTCCCACTGCCTATTCACCATTTCTCTAACTGAACTAGTGGCCTTTTTATTTTTAAGTTAATTTATTTATTTTTGAGAGAGAGAGAGAGAGAGAGAGACCACCCGAGCTGGAGAGGGGCAGAGAGAGAGAGAGAGAGGGAGACACAGAATACGCAGCAAGCTCCAGGCTATGAGCCTGGAGCCACCCAGACGCCCTGAACTGGTGTTTTATTTTTAATTTAGCTTTCTCAGAGTCTATGGGTCAAGGAAGTCAACTCAGAATTTTGAGATAGGAGGCTCATAAGGGAAGACTCCATGATAATTTACCTGCCTTGAAATTTGGAGTCAAACTTTGAACCTTGACACAATAAAGAGGGAGCTTTGGTGAAGGTAAATCCTGATAAATGACCGTGAGCAAGTCTCTTGGCCCGGAAGCAGGAATCTGAGATGTTCACAATGGTGAGCACTGGGGATTTGTCTAAGAAAAAAGACAAGAAAACATGTAAAATGTCAAAAGGGAGCCAAGCAAAAATAGTTCAAAGATCTTACAAGGAAGAAGCAGGGCTGACTAAATTCACCTTCATTATTCAGAGCTGTTTTGCAGGGAGGGCCCAGGATTCGAGGGTGGCCCCTCTCAACCCGGCGGATCGTTGCCCAGCACTGTGGATGCTGACAAACAGCCAACTTGCAGGTGGTTTCATCCCACTGGCTCTCATCTGGCAAGTCCATAGCTACAACTGGTTTAGGACAAAAGCCAATCGCACAGCTTTCCAGCCCTCTAGAGTAACAACAACCACATAATTAGAGCATATTATACATTAGCCGTGACATCCAGATCTTAATTTGGACTCAAAGCATAAAATATTTCTATTGAACCCATATACATAAGTGATGGTCATAGGATAATTAAGAATTGGGTAACAAGTGGGGCATCTGGGTGGCTCAGTTGGTCAAGCATCCAACTTGGGCTCAGGTCATGATCTCACAGCTTATGAGTTCGAGCCCCACATCAGGCTCTGTGCTGACAGCTCAAAGCCTGGAGCCTGCTTTAGATTCTGTGTCTCCCTCTCTCCCTGCCCCTCCCCTGCTTGCACTCTGTTTCTCTCTCTCTCTCTCTCTCTCTCAAAAATGAATAAATATTTTTAAAAAATTAGGTAACAAGCAACTCAGCCATTAAAAAGAATAAGGGGCACCTGGGTGGCTCAGTCAGTTACACATCCGACTCTTGATTTCAGCTCAGGTCATGATTTCACGGTTCCTGAGTTCGAGCCCTGCATCAGGCTCTGCACTGACAACACAAAGCCTGCTTAGGATTCTCTTGCTCCTTCTCTCTCTGCCCTTCCCCCATTTGCTCCCCACATTTTAAAAAAATGAATGAAATCTTGCCACTTGTAACAACATGGATGGATCTAGAGACCATAATGATAAGAGAGCTGAAAAAGTCAAAGATAAATACCATACAATTTCACTTATATATGCAATTTAAGAAACAAAACAAACGGACAAAGAAAAAAAAAGACACAAACCAAAAAAAGAGACTCTTCACTGTAGACAACAAACTGATGGTTATCAGAGGGGAGGTGGGGGGGTGGGGGAAGGGTGAGATAGGTAAAAGGGACTAAGAGTATATTGTGATGAGCACTGAGAAATGTATACAATTGTTGAATCACCATATTGTACACCTGAAACTAATATAACTCTGCATGTTAAGTATTTTAGAATTAACATTTTTTAAAAAGAAGCCTGGCTAACAAGCAAGGATGAAAACGGCTCAGCACGAAATGGAGGGGGCTAGAGTTTTTGGAGCCAACTGACTTCACGTCTCCTACTTGGCCATTTAGTAGCTGAGTGACTTGGCACTTAAGCAATCTGAGCTTCAGGTTCTTTATCTGTAAAATGAGGATAAGCCTATTTCACAGAGTCATTAGAAAAATTAGTTAATGGGTATGAAAAGATCTGGTGGGACACCTGGGTAGCTCAGTAGGTTTAGCATCCAGCTTGAGGTCAGGTCATGATCTCACGGTTTGTGAGTTGGAGCCCCACATCGGGCTCTCTGCTGTCAGCAAAGAGACTGCTTCGGATCCCCTCTCTCTCTCTCTCTCTCTCTCTGCCCCCACCCTGCTCACTCTTTCTCTCAAAAATAAGAATAAAATATTAAAAAATAAAAAAATAAAAGGTCTTATAAGGAAGAAGCGAGGCTGACTAAACTCACCTTCATTATTTAGAGCTGTTTTGTATTTAAGAAAAATAAATTTGAAAAAAGCATAGAGTTCAAAATTAAGTATTAGCATCCTTTCCTTTTCCCCTTCATTAATCATTAGGGAGAAGACACCACCATCTCCAAAAAGCCTTATCAAATTAGAACTAAGGCAGTCACAGAAGTGCTTGACATGCCTTTAGATGGCTTGAACCTTTGGAAAACGTGCTTCATTTTTCAAGATGCTCCAATTCTCAAACAGGCAACGAAAATACCCACCAGAAATGAGTGGGTTTACTCAAACATCAAGACAGTAGACTTGCAGTCACATCAGAGGCCTCTGGCTTTTCATTTACTGGCTGTATGGTCCTAGGCAAGTGACTTCACCTCCCTCAGCTTGCTTCCTCATATAAAGAGGGGATGGGAAATCTCGAAGCAGAATTGAAGAGCATTAAAGGAAATGTACTTTTATGTAGCATATACAATAGGGGCTCGATGAGTAGTATCATCTTTCTCTCTCCGGAAATATTTTAGGCAATCACTACCACGTGATCCCTGATAACTTTTTAAAGACAGTATCAATTTCTTCTTTTTATTCAATGCATTTATTGACTGCCAAATATGTGATGGGACCTGTTACAGGCATAGAGAACAGTAATGAACAAAATAAGTCCCTGTTCTGAAGAGCCTATAAATTAGACCAAAAATAGTGACCTATTGGCATGGGATCACACCTGTCCCATGCCTTGTTTTGTCTGGTCTGCACTTTGAGCCATTTTTTTTAAATGGAAATAGTAGGGGCGCCTGGGTGGCTCAGTCGGTTGAGCGTCCGACTTCGGCTCAGGTCATGATCTCGTGTTCCCTGAGTTCGAGCCCCGCGTCGGGCTCTGTGCTGACAGCTCAGAGCCTGGAGCCTGTTTCAGATTCTGTGTCTCCCTCTCTCTGACCCTCCCCCGTTCATGCTCTGTCTCTCTCTGTCTCAGAAATAAATAAACGTTAAAAAATTAAAATAAATAAATAAATAAATGGAAGTAGTCCACAATGTTCAGATTTCTGGTTCCTCTTAAAGATCAAAATACTTGACAACACGGTGGTCCCAATTCTGACTAGATAGAAATTGGATGGAGCTAAGCGTCTCCTGGTAACTTTAAACCAGACCTATTGTTCTATCCAGATGGAGAGGTCAGCCATCAAACCCTATAATCTCTAACCAATGCTACTTCCGTTGCCCTTTATCATTGCAGTTGCTCTTGTTTTTCTCATGATAAGGAAGTAGATCTCCACGCTCATGTCTCTGTCAAAAGCTGGAAAATTGGGATGCCTGGCTGGCTCAGTCGGTAGAACATGCGACTCTCGATCTCCCATCCTAAGCCTGAGCCCTAGGTTGCCTGTAGCGATTACTCAAAATAAATATACATATTTTTTAAAGCAGGAACATTTAGGGTGACGTGAGAGCATGTTTCAAGGGAAAAAAACCATTGGCGCTCAGTGGGAACGAGGACAGTTTCTACGTACATGAAAATGATACAACTTAGAAACCACTGCAAAACCATGGTAATGTGTTTGACTGGGAAAGATGTATGATCCTCAATTCAATGAACTAAAAAATAAATACAATTTTAACAGGGTTTGGTTTTGAATGGAAGGCACTGTCGCGTTATTCTTACACCGGCTGCTTACTGCCCTTTCGTTACCTGACAAGCCCGAACTGAGGCCCGAGGTCTAGTCATGCCCATTTCTATGTCGCCAGCGTTAGGGCTGTACTGGCAAAGAAGTCTGCATTCAACAATTCTAGGCGACAAACATCCTTAATGCGATTACAAAGTTGGGAGGGGGTGAAAAGATTAAAGATGGACATCAGGTCCCGTAGAATCGAAAAAAGATACCCGCTTCGTTCCGCAAAAGCGAAGTGGGAAAGTCTGGCCTCGGAAGGCCGCGCTACCAAAAGCCACGCCAAACTGCCGGGACGCCGTAGCGCACTCCGCAAACCGGTCCCCTCCAGAGACCTGGTGGAAGAGGCGGGGCCCCGCCCTCCAGGCCCCGCCTTCCGTTGGAAGAGGAGCCCCGCCCCGTCCGCTTGGTCCTAGCCTCGGTCTCCCACTCTAGCCGCCAGGCAGCGCCGTTGCCAGGCAGCGGCACAGAGCACTGTGGGAAAGGGACGGAAGCTCCAGTGAGCCATACTTGATCCGATGAGAAGGCTCCAGACGTGGTGGCGGTGTGAAGCAGAGAAACGAGCATGGGAAGGGACCCTGAGTCCCCGTGGGGTCGGACGGAAGCCCGGGCGGGCCAAAACCGTAGCGGCGTGGAAAGTTCGGATCCTTGGACGACTAGAGGCGGAGGCGGAGGCGGGGCTGGGTGAGGAGGGACGCTATGGCGCGCGGGGCACTGTGGGACACCGTGTGGGCAACGTGGGGCGGGACGGAAGCCTCTTTGGGTCAGACTGCGGGGACGCGGGAAGTCCGGACGCCGTAGCGGCCTGAAGAAGACGCTTGAGACCGAGGTGCGGGCGCCGGTGGCGGCAATGGCGGAGAGGCCCGAGGACCTAAACCTGCCCAATGCCGTCATCACCAGGATCATCAAGGAGGCGGTGAGCAGCTTCGGCGGGCGGATGGGCCAGGGCCGGACGAGCGGGCAGCAGAGGAAGCAGGTCCTGGGCCGGCAGCTTTATTAACCCACGTTCTTTTTCCAGCTCCCGGACGGTGTCAACATCTCCAAGGAGGCCCGCAGCGCCATCTCCCGCGCCGCCAGCGTCTTCGTGCTGTACGCCACTTCCTGGTGAGGCAAGCTGAGCTAGCCAGAACCTAGCTGGGCTGAGGCGTAAGGGGGTCGCAGAGACCTGCCCCCGAAGTCCGCGGCCTGGGGCCCAGACCCCAGTAATCGTGTCCTACCCCCGTGCGGGGAAGTTCAGCCCTCATCCAGTTGTTGCAAGGTCTGAAGCAAACTAAAGCAACAAAATTGCTTTGCTTTAACCCTTTTGTACGGGGAAGGGAGGGACTTAATCACGTCACAAAAAAAATCCCTGCATCTGAGATCTAGGCTTTTCCGTACCACCTCTGGTGCCCCTTTTCCACCCACCCCATAGGCGGCAAGAGGGGGTCTGACGGCCCCTGAAACCCTTTTGTCCTTTTTTTCTTTCCAGCGCCAACAACTTTGCGATGAAAGGGAAACGCAAGACACTGAATGCCAGTGACGTGCTCTCAGCCATGGAAGAGATGGAGTTCCAGCGGTTCGTTACCCCATTGAAAGAAGCTCTGGAAGGTAATGACCCTCTTCTTTGTTCAGCCAAGTAGATGTTCATCCTGTCTTACCTGCTCACCTGGCCCTGAGTCTTCTCCGCTTGGGTCCCTGTAAGAACAGGAGACGAGTATTGGACGTGACTCAGAATCCATTCCGTTGGCACCGCCTCAGATCTGATTTGTATTTTTCCTTCTCTGCCCCAGCTTTTCCAGTTATACAGTGGAGTTAGCTGCTGCAGTCTGCTTGGTTCAGCCCTGCCTCCTAACCCCCACCTTCCTCCTTACAGCCTACAGGCGAGAGCAGAAAGGCAAGAAGGAAGCTTCAGAGCAAAAGAAGAAGGACAAAGACAAAAAAACAGATTCGGAAGAGCAAGACAAGAGCAGGGATGAGGACAACGATGAAGACGAGGACAGGCTGGAAGAAGAAGAGCCGAATGAGGAGGAGGAAGTGGACAACTAATGGGATGGGAAGACTGTGGCACGCTGGAAAGTACCACCCTGGCATGTGGTACGTTTGTGAGAAGCTTTTCCCTGCTGGGCAGAGTAGTCTTAGCCAGAAAAGCCTGAGAAGATCAAAATAAAAACTGACGACTGAATCATCATCAAAACCAGCACTTCCGTCAGAGCATCTGAGTAGCAGGGTCCTGTGTTGCTAAATCAGTCTGAAGGTAATGACTTTTAGGCGAGAGGGATTCTGGGCAGCTAATGTAATTAGTCGACCTGATCTCTCCTGTTTCCTTACATACATGGTTAGGCAGTTTTTGATCCCCAGTTCCCTTCTGACCCCACCCCCAAAAAAGTAATAATAATTTCCATGCTGCCTGCTGTGTTCCAGATCACAGAGGCAGTCAAAGCTCAGGAAAAATTGGGGCTTTGAGCATGGTCAGCCGGTTGTGACTGTACAGGATATGGCAATACTAGCTTATTATTACAAGTGGTTAGAATGGTTTAGCTTTAGGAAAGTACTAAAAGACTATAGGAGAATAATGAAATCTGTTGTCTCTTCACTTTAAGGTAACATTGAATTTTGATTTCCACAGACCCCACTGGCTTGCAGCCCCTCTATATTGCCTGGTAGGCATTTGGCCTGCTGGGGTGGCTGCTCTCTGGCCTCATAAACTTTTAAAGCAGCAGCGTAGAGTGGAGTTAGTCAAGCAAGTGTGCTAATATCTTAGCACACTTACCAAACAAACAGAAAACCCCCACAAAAACAAAATGGGAAAAAAACACAGATGGTTTAGTCTTAGTTGCACCTCGCTGCCTGCCACTGTATTGCTTTATCGTCACCTCCTGGAAGGTATAAAATTCCAGGCTTTCTCTTCTTGTAGTCCATTTCCCAAGCTGATGGCTTTAATTTTTTCATTCTTCCAATTCCTGACAAGTTCCAAACTTTCTTCTATACACATTTGGTCCCTCTGTGCTTCTCCCTTCCTGTCTCTCTTCTGCCTCTCTTCTGTTCCCCATTCCACTTTCTCTCTCTCTCCTTTTCTCACATCTGCCAACCCAGAAACTTTGATAACCTGCTTAAAGGGCAGAAATTTGATGGTGCTCAGGAATCTAATCCCCACCCCCAAAAGCCAGCCCCTTTAACTGCTTCTAAAGTAACTCTGTTAATCTTATTTTTTTTTCCCTTGACATGTGGTGCCCCAAGCACTTTTTTGTTTGTCTCTAAGTTGAGCGCTTGGAGGTTGACAGGTAGTGAGGTGTGTGTAGTTTGACACTGTTAATTTGTTAAACGAACGCAGCCAAAAGTTTGTTGACAACTGAGTGAAGACTATTGAGGAAAATTATAATGCTTTGTATAAATAAAGAACATTCTTGTTAAAAGTGGTGACTCCCTTTCATCCTGCTTGTTTATAGTATGCTTTTGGGGAGGACCCACTGATCCTGCCTCAAAGAGTTCTTGACATGTGGACCCGCCCAGATCTTTGTAAACATGGGATCCTGCGTTACCTTGGATGGCCAGCAGATGCTGCTCTTCGACCACAACAAGAGGTTTTCATGGCTCTGCTGGGCAACCTATGCGTACTAGTTGCTCAATGACTCAACATTTATGGAGTCCCTACTATGAGGCTGGCACCGTTCTAAATGCTTTCAAGTATAAACTCTGAAACTCTATCAAGGAGAGCTATTACCTTTGTGATCTCAGTCACAACGCTATATTCTCTAATGTACAGAACTTTTTAAATCATGAATTTATAAATAACATTTCATAAAGGTACAACCCCGGTAGTCACTAGATCTGGTGGTTTTTCCTTTTCCACAAAAGAAACATCCTTTCTTAACTCCCATGAGCACCACTCAGCTAAACTCTCAAGTCCCATCTGGACTCCTGTGGCTTCTTTGAGCTCAGTTTTTTGCCTCATCTCTGCTTACCCTAGCTTCTGTGTACTGCTTGCCAAGTGGATCTTCCTGGAACATAGCTGTATTCCAGCCCCTCACTGCGTCCCGTTAAATCCATACTTAAACCTGGTACACAAAACCTGCTTAAGGAGGGATTGCCTTACCATCTATTCCAATCCATTTCTACTTTATGGTGTAAGTCTCCGGTCATTGAATCCCCAAAAGAACTCTCCTTGCACATGGTTTTAGTTAGCACATTTTGACTACCTAAGCCATGTTTCCTGAGAGCGGGAACTATGACTTAAAACTACAGAAGTGGGGCCTAGCGGACTCGGTTGGTAGAATATGTCAGTCTTGACCTCAGGATAGTGAGTTCAAGCCCCGTGCTGGGTGTAGAGATTACTTAAAAGAACTGGGAGGAATCTGAGGTTATCAACCAGTTTTTTCCAAGCACACCCTAATCATTCCTGTAGGGGTATCCGAATTTTGAAGGTTGCTTACTAGGTTAAGGCAAAAATCTCATCTTTTGTAAGCCACCTCCCTTCATGCCTAGAGATTCTGATCTGGATTTGGAGGGTGAAAGGTTTTCATCCTTACCCAGGTAAAATCGCATTTGCAGGGACATCTAGCGGGCTCAGTCAGTGGCACGTGCGACTCTTGATCTTGGGGTTGTAAGTTCAAGCCCCATATTGGGTGTAGAGATTACTTAAAAAATAAAATAAAATCAGGGTACCTGTGTGACTGGGTCAGTTAAGCCTTTGACTCTTGATATTGATTCAGGTTCCTATCTAGCCCCAGGTGGAGCACCTACTGAGTGTGGAGACTGCTTGGGATCCTCTCTCTTCCTCTCTGTCCCCATCCCCAGCTCGTTCTCACTCTCTCTCAAAAATAAAAATCGTTTAAAAATTACTTTTGCAGCCTAATTCTATTTTTGCTGATGGGAAATGGAGGCTCATCAGAGAGAAGTGACTTGCTTAAGATCTTACCACTAATTTATGAAAGCTAGGATCCTGTTCTAGTGGTCCATGGCCTTCTATTTCTCTTTTTTTCTTTAATTAACTTTTTATTTTAGAACAATTTTAGTTTTCAGAAAAGTTGCAGAGTGCAGAGAGTTCCCATATAATCACCCAACTTTGCCTCATGTTGACATCTTACATAACCATGGTACCTTTGTCAAAACAGAAAAATACCAAATACCAAACTATTCGTATTTCACCACTTTTTCCACTAAAGGCCTTTTTTGATCCAGGATCCATTCCAGAATACTACATTGCATTCAATGAACCAATTTTATCTTTCAGTTGAGATGAGACTCACAGAACATAACGTTAATCATTTTTAAATGACCAATTCACTGGCATTTAGCACACTCACTGTGTTGTGCAACCACCACTTCTGTCTAGCTCCAAAATGTTTTCATCACCCCGAAATAAAACCCTGCACCTATTAAGCAGTTATTTGCTCATGCTTCCCTCCCTCCAGTCCCCAGCAACCACTAATCTCTTGCTAGCACTTGACAGCATTTAGCACCATGCCTTGTACCTCCCTGGGAAGTACTCACAATAATAGGTTTTGAGGGGTTTGTGGGGTTTTTTTTAATTATTTTTTATTGAAGTATAATATGCCTACTAAATGGTGCAGATAAATGTAAATGTAAAGTTGGATGAACTTGCACAAACACATCCATGTAACTTGCACTCAGATCAGTAAACAACATGACCGGCACCCTAATAAACCCCTTTGGTCTCCCTTCCAGTCGCTCTCCTCCTCAACTGTAATCATTATCCTAACTTCTAACAGCACAAGTGAATTTTGCCTGGTTTGTATTTTATGTAAACGAAATCATACAATATGTATTCTTGTGCCTGACTTCTTTTGCTCAACATTATGTTTAAGATCTAGTCACATTGTTGCATTCACAATACTTTTTATGGATAAGATGGAAAGATTAAAAGTATTTTCAAATTTTGGGGGTAGGGTAGAGAATGGGAACTCAGGTTTTCTCGCCAAGAACAAAATGTGAGAAATAGATAACACCAAACAGCAGCATTCTTAAATTTTCCACTCCTACTGAGCTCTTTGAGGTAAATAGTCCTAATTATACCTAGTTATCAATAAACTCTGAGATGGAACTGGTGTCATGAAAGAAATGAGCAGGGGATCTACACGGGGGGGGGAGGGGGGGGCACTAATTACCCATATGAGTTGAAGGAGCATGACTAGTAGGCATTGCAGAGAAAACCCAGTGTGACGCAGGGCAAATTATTTAATCTCCCCAGAGATTGTCTTCCCAGTCTGTAAAACAAGGATAGTAACATAATTGTCATCAAAACTAGGTAAGTGAATGCATGATACTGTCCCTCTTTAATTTTTTTTTAACATTTATTTATTTTTGAGACAGAGACAGAGCATGAGTGGGGGAGGGGCAGAGAGAGGGAGACACAGAATCTGAAACAGGCTCCAGGCTCTGAGCTGTCAGCACAGAGCCCGACGGTGGGCTCGAACTCACAGACCGTGAAATCATGACCTGAGCCGAAGCCGGCCGCTCAACCGACTGAGCCGCCCAGGCGCCCCGTGTCCCTGACTCTTAAATGCACAAAAAATATGACCTCATTGTCCCACCTCCCTTATTTGACCACAGATCAGAACTCTAGTAGCTGAAAGCTACACAGGTCTCATATTTCCCTAGCATTAAGCCTCTCTGCCTATTTAACTTGGAATGTAAAGAGGTATAAAACGGGTTCCGGGTACCAATTTTGAGAAATAAAATCTGAGAGTGAGAGTAAGTGTAATACAACCAACTCACTGGCCTCCTCTACAAGTCAAAGTCAGCTTTTCTATAATCCCTAGTGCACCTTGATAAGGGCATTCCTTTGCTAGAGTATTGATCTCCACCCCCTACTTCATTCACCCAAATCCTACCAGTTCACCCAAGCCCCATAAGCCTCATTGGTTCCCTCCTGCCCCTGCACATATTCTGCCCAAACCGCGCACAGACCTTTGGTCAAATGTCGCATTGTACCCATCCTAGACTGGCCCGATGCCCCTATCAGATTTAGAGCTTTTCCAGAATGCCCATGTCTTTTCACATCACCTCTCTCAATCCATGGCACAGAGCAGGCTCTGAGTAATTACACTGGAATAAATTTTCCTCTGAAAACCTGGAAGGCCGCCTGGTGCTGAACTCAACAGCTTTAAAACACTCAGTCTGCAAAAATGGACGTAGCTATTGTTTTCGGTATTAAGGTGTTGTTTTAATGTCCTTGACATCCAATTATTCTTTCAACGATTAACCAGCGCCAAGTATGCACTAGACTGGGAAAAGGAAAACTGTAAAGAGAACCTCAGGGCTGTAACCGCATCGGAGCCCGACTCTCAGGGACCCCTACTGCACCTCCTCCGCGCCCCCACATAGGACCCCACTGTCCTTCCGCTACCCAAGCTCCGGCCCCAAGTAAGGAGCAAGGAGGAGGGGGGAGGGAAACGAGGGCCCTCCTGCCCTTTCGCACACCTGATTGGCCAGGCCTCTATGAGTGTGGGCGGGGCCGAGGCCGGAGCTGACCAGCCCGCCAGCCCAGTGCCCGTAGGGGGCGTGGCCTTAACGCTGATTGGGGCGGGCTGCAAGGGGGGGAGATGCTTCCGGGTGAGCTGCCCCGCCCCCACGTGGGCCCCGGGAGACTAAAACGAGCTACGGCGGTGGCGGCAGCGACAGCTCTGAGCCCTTGAGGAGCCAGGTGAGTGGGGGCCGGACTCGGGGAGACGGCGGACTTGGAGGTGGAGGCTGTGGCACCAAGAGTCCCTTGTACCCAGACCCAAATGTGCCGTGCGCCTAAAGCGCTGGCGGTGCAGCCGGGGGCAGAGTCCTTGTGGGGCCCTTGTTTAGATTGCCTTGCTGCACCCAGGATTGGGGTCTCCGCGGGGATGTAGCCATTGGGGGCCCGGCTCCGGGCTCTGCATCTCCTCTCTGGGGTCCACTCCCTTGGAGACCCTTGGTGCGTTCTCTATCAGTGCAGAGCCTGAGGTGCCTTGAAGGATTTGGGGGGCGGGGGGGGGGGGGAGGAGGAGGAGGGAAGTGGAGACAGTAACAGTCGCTTTGTGCTAGATTTATACATAAGTCACATCCATTAGCCCATTAAGGCTACAAAAGCCCGTTGAGGTCGGTTCAAGTTCCCATTTGCCAGATACGAAACTGAGATCGCACAGCTGAAAAGTGACAGAACCAGGATTTGAACCCATGTCTACCGTCTCCAAATCCCACACGCTGAACCATCAGGCTGTCAGCTGTAGCCAAGACCAGAGTCAACGTTCTGCCTCCTTCCTCATACCCCCCTATTTCATTCAGAGTTCTCCACAAGCCCAACTCTGCTGGTAAGCAGCTTTGAAATCTATACTTAAAGTAGCAAGGGCTAATGGTGGGCACTGAGAACTGGGCTGCTGGAGACCTGGATTCTAGGCCCAGATCTGCCACTGACCCCTTGCGAGATCTTGAGCCAGTGTCTGCCTTTCTCTGAGCCCAGTTCGCCATTATTTCGATGATGTAATCAACAAGCTTTAAGGAGCCTCTTAGCCAAGATATTCTAGGAGTCTGTGGAACTGGCCGATTCTCGTTGTAGCTCCAAATGGCTAAGCCCAGAAGAAGCTGGGCTCTTCAAAGCCCTAGGTCAAGGCCTCGGTGTCCTGCTTCTCTTTAATCCCTGTATCCAGCACTGGGATGGCTCAGGGTAGATATTCAGGAAATGCTGGTTAGTTGGTCCCTTTTCAGAACTGCCTGACAGCTGCTGTCCTGGGCCCTTCTGGGGCTTTGGATTTCTCAGCCCTGGCCACCTTCTACTTAGTTGGCCCTCCTGACTGCCTCCTCCCCAACTAGTGGCAGAGCCTGCCAGAGCTGGCAGCAGTTCCCCACCCTCTGCGCCAAGAGCACAGCCTCTGAAATCCTCAGCAGAGCATAACATGGGAAGTTCAGGCCTTGCAGCTCCTTCTGACCCACCCCCTCACCCCCATTCTGGCAGCTCCCAGGTCCCAACTTAGTTACTTAAGGAAGGAAGTACCTTCATAATCAGTCTGCAGAACCACCTCTTGCACGAAGCCATCCTTGGCTCCTGGAGACACAGGCGCCTCCCATAGATTAACATCTAGTCCACCCTTTACGGTAGCGTCTGTGTGGTATCTCAGAAGACCCTGCAGCCACACAGGTTTGAGTGCAAGTTCTCCCTTCTGGGTGTGGTGGGGAAGGCACTGCTGGGCTCACTCCAGATCTCCTTCCAGTTCAGTTCTGCTCCGAATGATGATAAAAGTAGCTACATGTTTACTGTGCTGCTACCTGGTGCCAGGCACGTACCTCCTAACTATCTCTAATCTAATTTCCGCATCTTTGCAGGTTTGGTAGTATCATTCCCATTTTATAGATTATGAAATGAAGGCCCTGAAAGGCCAGCAACCTTCCCTGAAGTCACCCACACAGCACAGATCAGACCTGGGCCTCTATGACCCTGAAACAAGGTTCTCTCTACACCGCCCTGTGCTGCTGCCTTCCAGCTAAGCTAACCTGCTCTAATGTGGGTGAGCATAGGTGGTCCCGTGGTGAGTCCCACGGTGACTTGCCATTGTCTTTGAGGTGTCATAGGATTTAAGCTGTGGCTTGCAGGTCCCTTGATTTGGAGGAAGTGCCCTCCCAAATGTGTGGAAATCTCCCAGTCTTGAGGGACTTTTTGCAAAGCAAAACCTTGGCATGGATTTGGCTCTGCAAACAGGCAACTCTGGCTTAGAGGCTGTTTTTCTATTCCACAAATATTTAGTTATTAAGTGCCTGTTGTAACAGAATGACAGTGTGTGGCGTAGGTGACAGGGCACTGGACTAGAAGGCTGGAGACTCATGGTCAAGCCCGGCTCTGTACCTGACTCACTGTGTGATGTCAAACAAGGCCTGTCACCTCTCTGCACCTCGTTTTCCACATCAGAATGTAAGAAATGGACAGGATTGGTGATTCTCAACTTTCTAATTTTCTCAGCACTGACACCCGTTTCTCAAATCAAATCTCTCCCTAATCCTAAAAGTAAAGAAACAGATGCAGGGGTACCTTGGTGGCTCAGATGGTTAAGCGGCCGACTCCTGATTTTGGCTCAGGTCGTGATCTCACAGTTCGTGAGACCGAGCCCCGTGTTGGGCTCTGTGCTGTCCGCATGGAGCCTGCGTAGGATTCTCTCTCTGCCCCTCCCCAGCTCACGTCCGTGTGCACTCTCGCTCTCTCTTGCTCTCTCTTTCTCTCTCAAAATGAATAAACATTAAAAAAAAAAAAAAAAGGAAGAAGAAACAGACACAAATGGTTGTGCCCTAGTGAGGCCTCCCCCTCAACCCTCTCACCCTTGCCCCCGCCCCCAACCTCCCAGCCTCCTTGTGGTAAAATTTGGGCTGCAAAGCACCTTGGCTGGCCTGCTGTGCTGCTTCTGATAAGCAGAAGGCATTTGCTGGCCCAGCCTTCTAAAGTAGATGGGGAGTTGAGGTCAGTGGAATGCAGCTTTGGATTCCAGAAGACAGGGTCCTGCTACAAAGGTTGTTCTCTAGGAGGTGAATCAGAGGCACGTTCAAAATCTGACTGGGCTCCAAACAAGTCACTTAACCTCTCCGAGCCTCCGTTTCCTTATCACTAAAAGTTGGAAGGACCACTGCGGTTAGATGAGATACATGTAAAGGTACCTGGTCCAGTGCCCAGCACATAACGTACACTCAGTATCTTTTCTCTTGCCTATCCATCTCTCCCACCCACAAGGCAAAGGTAGTACAGGCAGAGAGATGCCTGTTGAATCAAGTGTTTGTCAAGTGTTCATGGGTATGGTAGATAAAACCCTATACTCACTGTCTAAAACAGATTCAAATTCTGGCCCATTACTAACCAGCTGCGTGGTCTTAGGCAGAGGACTTAACCTTTCTGAGCTGAGCTAACCTCTAGCAGACCTGACAGCAAAGTCTTGCACAAAATGGGCACTTAGGACTTTGCATCTGCTGAATGACTGATTGCTCATTTAGGGGCTAGGACATCACTGGGGAGACCTGACTCGCCTCTGTGTCCAATGATGTGGTTGGCCGAGGGGTGTGGTAGTAGGGTGGGTCCTTGTGTGGCTCCTGATAACCCCAGCCCTGCCAAGGAGGAGAATTGGATAAAATGGGCCCCTGAGCTGGTTGGGAGGGGGGCTAAAAGGACCTGAGAGAAAGGCATTATCAGCATACTCAAGGACCCCCATCCCCCATTCTCCGCCTAGGAATTGACACCAGATTTCTAGCCCTACTGTTTTAGCCTCTTAACTTGCTAAGTGTAACCTTGGGTAAGTCCTTGCCCTTCCCTGGGCCTTGAGGTCCCATTCATACAAGGAGAGACTGGTGGCTCTTCCCCCCCCCCCCCACTTGGCTACTGAGTATTGTCCCAGGCACCTCCAAAAACTCAGCTCCCCACCACCCTCTTCCTGCCTTGTCCCTGTCTCCATTGCCGTCTGGGTCACGGAAGCTCAGAGCATCCGTCCCAAGAGACTGACTCTTGGCTGCCTTACGGTGGCCCTTCCTTTTCCTCCCATCTACCCCCACAGTCTCTGTGCTCCTCTTCTCAGCCTGCAAGAGTTATCTTCCTGAAGCCAGGCTCTGACTAGGCTACTCCCACCTCCCCACCTCCACCTCCCTCCCCTCCCCCATCTTCCCTGTCCTCAGTCTGGCCTCCCTTTGTCCCCTCCCTAGGACATACATCTTCAATTGTCTTCTCAGCCCTCAGAACAGCCTTTCCTCCTTCCCCACCTTTGCCCCTCACTTCCCTTCCTGAGGGAACATTCGCCCCTTTCCCTCTGCCAAGCTGAACCCACTCATCCCGAAACATCCAAATTTAAGCCCCTGTCTTCCTCCCACGAGCTTCTTCCAACCTCCAAACTCACATTGGAACTCCTGGTATGCTTGTGGTGGTTCCTCTCTGAGAGGTACTCCATCCACCCTACCGCCTGGACTATAGTGCCACCTTGATGAGAAATCATGTGTACAAGTGCCCAGCGTGGCCTGGCATGTTGTAGGTGCTCAAGAAATGAATGGTAATGCCCCAGCTTCCTTCTGTCTTACACCACTTACTTGGCATTAGGGCATATTGTCTTATACTTCATATAGTTAAACATTTACTGTGTGGCAGAGTGCTGGGGGGTGGGGAGGAGGGCAGAAGTGAACTCACTGTGGACCATGCCCTGCAGAAGCACTGTCTACTGGAATGACATAAATTAGATCCACAAAGAGCTGTTACATAAGAGAGATTAGGATCTGGGCAAGAGAGGCTTAGTGGGAGAGGGAAGAAGGGGCACCTGGTAGGATTTGGGGGCGAGGAGGTTGTGGAGAGAGCACAAACCTTCTAGGTAAAGGGGACAGAAACCTTCCAGAAAGTGGCCAAGGCCAAGTGTGGCTTGTGCTTGGGGAGCAGCAGGAGGCTGTGAGGCTGGAAAAGACAGCTTCCATGGCCACTCTACAGGAGTTCTGTCTGCCAGTCTGTCTGTCTGTCAGGTGCTATTTAATCCTCTTAGTGTGTGTTGCGCCAGGCCAGAAGTCGCCTGGCCAGAAGTCTCCGTACCGAGGTGTTAATGGTGCTTTTCTCTAGAGGTAGAATTACAGATTTTTCTCTTTTTGCTTATCTAAAATTTCTGCCAAGCACATGAACATTTTTCATGGAATAAACAAAGTTTAAATGTTGGCTATATCAGTGCTTCTCATCTTAATTTCTTTTTTTTTTTTATTTTTTTTTAACGTTTATTCATTTTTGACACAGAGAGAGACAGAGCATGAACGGGGGAGAGTCAGAGAGAGGGAGACACAGAATCTGAAACAGGCTCCAGGCTCTGAGCTGTCAGCACAGAGCCCGACGCGGGGCTCAAACTCACAGACCGCGAGATCATGACCTGAGCCGCAGTCGGCCACTTAACCGTCTGAGCCACCCAGGCGCCCCTTCTCATCCTAATTTCTAATCCATCACAGATTGATTTCCTTGGATAACATACAATAAAATAAAATTGAATTGCTGGAGAAATGTTATTTGAGAAAAAGAGAGAGACCCTATAAAACACAAGTCTAAATCTTATGTTATTAGGTTCCAGTAGCCAGGAGAGTGTCCGAAGGACCTACTTCTCTTTCTCTACTTACCTCGTCGTAGACCGGCAGGCCTTGGTGAACCACATCGGAGGTGCACTGGCCAGAAGGCAGCGGAGGCAGGAATCTGGAAGAGCTTGGGGGGGGGGGGGAGGGGGGGGGAGGGGGGTGTCCATCTCCTGGAGACAGGGACCATGTCTCATGTGCCTCCTCTTGTCCCCCAGAGCTGTACACAGAGCTGAGGGCACAGCAGACACCTCGGGAGCCCTCAGTTTCAACCAGCTGGCTGCCTATTGCTCTGCCCACCATGCAGCCCCAGTCGGTTCTGCACAGCGGCTACTTCCACCCGCTGCTTCGCGCCTGGCAGACGGCCACCGCCACCCTCAGCACCTCCAACCTCATCTACCCCATCTTTGTCACGTGAGTCCCAGGAATGGTCCAGGTCTCTGATCTGTGTGTGTGTGTGTGTGTGTGTGTGTGTGTGTGTGTTTGAGAGAGAGAGAGAGAGAGAGAGAGAGAGAGAGAGAGAGTGTGTGTGTGTGTGTGTTTGTGTGTGAAAGAGAGAAATTGAGAGTGGGTTAAGGACAAGTTTTAGGAACCAAACAAACCTTGAAAGAACTCAGTCTTCCCCATTTGGAAAATAAGAATAATAACCCCAGCCTGCCATCCTGAATAATAACATCTGGCCTTGTTGCATCCTTTTGCAACAAGACAGAAGCTGAGAAGGCATTCTGTAGATTTGTAAAGAGCTATGTACATGTAAGAGGTGGCAGCCGTGATTATTAGTAATAGCAATGGCTGACGTTTATTGAGTGCTTACTGTGTACCGGGTACTATGCTAAGCACCTACATGTATTCTCTCATTCAGTCCTGACAGTATTTGTGTGAAGAAGGTATGGCTATTATTCCCTAGAGTGTCATCTCCACGAGGGCAGGGATTTGTGTCTGTTTTGTTCAGTTTGTATCTCCAGAGAGTAAACAGTACCTGGCACATAATAAGTGCTCGATATTTGTTGAATGAATGAATGAATCCACCCAAATACAGATGAAGGGCCTGGCCTCAAAGAGAGATGGTACAAGTTGGCCAAGGTCACCCAGCCAGTAAGTGGCTGGGAGGGCAGGCGAGGGCCTGCTGACTTTAGAGTCCAAGTTCTTAGCTATTTGACTCCTTCCTGTGATTACTGTTCTTTTAGTCCAGTCGCTTCTGTTGTCACTGTCACTCTTTTGTCGTTCCTGTTACTATTTCAGGCCCTGGGCTTGGCCAGGCAGGGAACCAGACACTGGACCCCAGCCTCCTCCCACCGTCCCCGCTTCTCTACTCCTTCCCATCTCCCCAGCCATCCCTCCCGGTCACTCCCTCGCCACTGGCCCTTCCCACAGCCACCAGTCCATAGCCCACCCCTCCCCGCTCTTGCAGGGACGTTCCTGATGACGTACAGCCCATCGCCAGCCTCCCGGGAGTGGCCAGGTAGGGGACGTGGTGGGGAGGGCCAGGGGAGGATGGAGGGAGAGATTTCCCAGGTGGAGGTGCCAGGAAGCAGACCCAAGAGATAGATCTGGAGAAGCTCCCCAGCCCAGTAGAGAGAAGGGTTTTCTCAGGGACAGAGTTGCTCCACAACACAAGAGGCAGCCTCATAAAGGGACGAGCGATCCACTCATCACCAGAGATGTCATAGCAGAGTCTATTGCAGGGGGAGCTGGACTGCAAATGGGAGTTCAGCGAGAACCTTGGAGGGGCCTTCCAGAGCTAAATTCCATAGCTCTGTTTCTGCAGGCCTCTGTTTTCCCATCTGTTTGGTGGGTGCATTCCTACCCCTCCCTGTATTGTGGGGCTTGAGCCATCCTGGTGCCGTGTGCAACTTGGCTCTTAACAGACAGGTGAGGGGACCCCTTGCCTGGGACCTACCTCATTTCGGGCCCTCCGCCCCACCCCCATGCAGATATGGTGTGAACCGGCTGGAAGAGATGCTGAAGCCCCTGGTGGAAGAGGGCCTGCGCTGCGTCCTGGTCTTTGGAGTCCCCAGCAGAGTCCCTAAGGTGGAGAACCAGAAGCAGAGTTGGAGGGGAGGAGAAGGGAGGGAGGCGTGAGGGTGAGCTGAGGTTCCACGCTGACCACACTCTCATTACCGCCACGTGCTGGCCCTGGGGCTTGGGTGAGTGGACACTGCCCCTGTCTAATGACCGCACCCATGGAGGGACAGGAAGCCTAGTAGGGCTGTGACACCCTGACCGGGTAGGTCAAGTGCCCTGTGCAAAATGGAGACAGTCCTTACTGCGTCCCCACGCAGGGAGCCGGGTGGTCCGTGAGGTCTGGCTGTCCTGCCTCCGGAGGGCTTCAGGTCACAGACTTACCGCTTTGTCCTTCCCCGGCCACTAGGACGAACGGGGCTCTGCAGCCGACTCTGAGGACTCCCCAGCCGTCGAGGCGATCCGTTTGTTGCGCAAGACGTTCCCCAGCCTCCTGGTGGCCTGTGATGTCTGCTTGTGTCCCTACACCTCTCACGGTCACTGTGGTGAGCTTCCCCCGCCTCCCCAAGTCCTGCTGCCCGAGACCTCCTGCAGGTGGGATAGGCCGGGGACCTAGACGCTCCCCCAAACCCGGCCGTCTGTCCTGCAGGGCTCCTGGGCAAGAACGGCACATTCCAGGCCGAGGAGAGCCGCCAGCGGCTGGCAGAAGTAGCACTCGCCTATGCCAAGGCAGGTGAGTGAGCCTCCGGCAGAGATGAGCAGCTCCGGGTCAGGGAGGTGGCAGAGTGGATACGGGGGTCCCGGAGTTCTCAAGGCCACCCTCTGCCCCTCAGGATGTCAGGTGGTAGCCCCATCGGACATGATGGACGGACGTGTGGAAGCCATCAAGGAGGCCCTGATGGCACATGGACTTGGCAACAGGGTAGGGTGGGGAGTGTGGCAACGGGTGTGGGGAGGGCAAGGAGACAGCCTGGACCAGCCCTGTCCCCACATGTGCTAAGAATCACAGAAGTGAGAGGCACCTGGGTGGCTCAGTCAGGCATCCGACTCTTGATTTCGGCTCAGGTCATGATCTCATGGTTCGTGGGTTCAAGCCCCATGTCAGGCCTTGTGCTAACACTGTGGAGCCTGCTTGGAATTCTCTCTCTCTCTCTCTCTCTCTCTCTCTCTCTCTGTCCCTCCCGCACACACACACTCTCTCTCTCTTTCTCTCAAAAAAGAATGAATTAAAAAACTTAAAACAAAAGAATCACAGAAGTGAAAACAGCACTGGACAAGGCCTTTGGGATCCATCTCAACCTCTGCACCTCACATGGGGAAACCAAGGCCCAGAGCTTTAATGGGACTAGACCATGGGCACTCTGCTTCCCAGCCTACATCCTTTCTCTCCCTGTCACTTCACCCTGACACATCTGGAAAGAGCTGCCTGAACCCTGACCCCCACTTTCTCCCTGTAGGTATCAGTGATGAGCTATAGCGCCAAATTTGCATCCTGTTTCTATGGACCTTTCCGGTAAGTGGGGATTGGCAGGGGCCCGCTCTCAAACCCCTGACCCATCAGCCTAGAGCTGGCGCCCACCCTGATGCCTCTGCTTCCCAGGGATGCGGCCCAGTCAAGCCCAGCTTTTGGAGATCGCCGCTGCTACCAGCTGCCGCCAGGAGCACGGGGCCTGGCCCTCCGAGCCGTGGTGAGTGACCAGACCTCAAGCCCCACCTGGCCCATCCCCCTCCCAGCTCACCTCCCGGGCACTACCCACACAGTACTTCATCCCTCAGGCGCGGGATGTGCGGGAAGGAGCCGACATGCTCATGGTAAAGCCAGGAATGCCCTACCTGGACATCGTGCGAGAGGTGAAGGACAAGGTGAGCAGACGGAGCAGAGACCAGCAGAGAGAGGCTCAGGGAAATGAGCGAGTTTGTCCACAGACTCTGGGACCTCAGACTGGGAGACTGCAGACTCTGAGTTCAGAGCAGTCAGCCCCTGAATAGAAATCCTTCCACCACATCCATGCCTCGGAACCGGGGAACCGGGTGCCGGCCCCGGGGCTCACAGGGGCCTTTGAGCAGCTATGCTTTCACAGTTCGAGAAGGGGCCAGGCTAGGGGCACCTGGGTGGCTCAGTTGGTTAATCGTCTGACTCTTGATTTGGGCTCAGGTCGTGATCTCGCGGTCATGGGATAGAGCCCCTTGTCGGGCTCCGCCCTGAGCACGGAGCCTGCTTGGGATTCTCTCCCTCTCTCTCTGCCCCTCCCTCCTTCCCTCTTCCTCACTCTGTCTCAAACAAAAATATAAACATTATTTTAAAAAAAAAGAAGAAGAAGAAGAAGAATGGGCCAGGCTGCCAGCAGCAGTGACACAGGGGATGGGGCTCCAGATGCTCACAGGTCGAGCAGGGAGGAAGGGACATTCCTGGAGGCACGCCACCATTCCACTTCAATTCATGTACCCACTGCTGCTTTTCTTCAGCACCCTGAGCTCCCGCTTGCTGTGTACCACGTTTCTGGAGAGTTCGCCATGCTGTGGCACGGAGCCCGGGCCGGGGCATTTGATCTCAAGGCTGCTGTGCTGGAGGCCATGACCGCCTTTCGCCGCGCAGGTAAACAGGCCGGGCTGGGGGTTTTTGACCTGTGCCACGGGGCTGATGGGCACTTTGCCTAGAAAGGGAAATAAAGTCACGAGACAGCCTAGAGCCTTATGCCTGGAAATACCAGTGATGTAAAGAAACACAGGGTGAGGAGGGGATATGGAATTGCAGAACAGAACATGGAACAGTGAAGACAGCAGAGCTGGCTATTACATTTTGGTTTTGAGACCTCAGCCAAGCCACTTCTGTGAACCTCAGTGTCCTTGTCTATAAACTGGGGATAAAAAGTACCTGATGCATGGCTGTCAGGAGGATTAAATGAGATGATATGTATAATCACCAAATGCTCACCACTCCATAAACGGGAACTGGTTTTGCTGGTGTGCACAGCATCAGAAGGGCACTTACAACTTACTTATTTCTCCCGTTGTGCATTTTATCCGTTGGCAAACTGAGGCCCAGTAAGAGAAAATGACTTGCCCAGGGTTTCACAGTGTGCAGAGCCTTAACTGACCGGAGCTGGGCTCAGTCTCCTGTTGTGACACCCACGGGCTGTGCCTCTTCATGGTAGTCGCCTCCCCCACCCTTGGCCCTCATCTCCCGGAAGGTGTGCCCAGAGCTGATGCCTGGCCTCTCCCCGCTTCCTGCCTCTGTTCCCCGACAGGTGCCGACATCATCATCACCTACTACACGCCTCAGCTATTGCAGTGGCTGAAGGAGGAGTGATGGAGACGGCATACAAGACCCCATAACTAGAACTTCTAAAAGGTCCGGGGCCTTGGAGAAGTGAAAACCAAAGTAAATGCTGCTTTAGAAGTGTGCCCGCGCGCTCTTCCTATTCACATGCTGGTAGGTGCTTTCTGCCAGCATGCTTTCTGCCAGCATGCCAGATCCCGCCACTCGAGTCTCACCGGCCATCCCGGGCTTCCCTGCCCTTCCCCTGGGTCATCCCTGAGGCCCTCCTCCACCACCCCAGCTCCTTCTTCTGGCGTGGCTTCATCTTGAAAGCTACCGGGAGCCAAGGGCACAGGCTTGGCAGGGCCCGGGAGAGGGGCTTGGAGCATTAGGGAAAGAGGAGGGCGGTTGCATCTTGAATCATGAGAAGCTCTGGAAAGCCCGAGGCCTCTGG
Source organism: Prionailurus bengalensis (assembly GCF_016509475.1). NCBI lineage: Eukaryota > Metazoa > Chordata > Mammalia > Carnivora > Felidae > Prionailurus > Prionailurus bengalensis. Next base: position 73,660,761 of record NC_057359.1, on the reverse strand, counting down.
CAGCATAGCTGGGCCCTGGGACAGAGGCCTAGATTGACATCTTCGAGTTTAGACTTGAGATTTGCCACGATTCCTCCAGAAGGTGCTTCCCACCTGGGTCCATGTTGCCAGGCTGCCTGAGATCGTCTGCTTTGAGCCATATACCCAGAGAAGAGTTACTTGTTCATGAGCAGAAACGCTGCCTTCTGAAGATCAAAGTTCAGAAGCAAAGAGAGAGTCCCTGGCTGTTCAAGATGCCACCACCAAAAAGGCTTTTCTGTCGAGAAAATTTTTGAGAACATCGGCTCGGTGCCCAGACACAGTGCCGGGTACTGGGGATATAGCAGGACAGACCTCAGCCTGTCTCTGTGTATGAAATCTATGCAGGGATAATAGGGAGACAGACAACAATGAGAAAACAAAGCAGTTACAAGTTGTAATAAGCGCTTTGAAGGAAAGAAAGGGTCTGACACCAAAAACAACAGACCATGGGTGTGTCTCAAGAGGGTGGTCGAGAAGCCCTCCCTGAGGCCAAGGGACAAGAAGGGATCCTCCCAGAGAACAGAGGCAAGTGCACCAGAAGCTGCAAGAATGACACAAAGTGTGCAAAGGTCCTGCAGTGGGAGGAGCTTGGCAGGGCTCCTGGGAGCAGGGTGAGGAAGAGGAGGGTGATTGACCGGACCGGAGGTTGGAAAGGTAGGCCCTGAGCCTTGTAAGAAGCTTGGTCTTATTTTGCATTTGATAGAAAGCCATCTGAAGGATCTTAACCAGGAGTTATGTGTGTTCCACTCTCCCACATTCTGTTGCCATGAAAAAAAGGAAGCGTGAGAAAGAGGCTGGTTGGGAGGCTCTCGTAGACCCCAGAGAGCACTGACACTGGCCTGGACCAGGGTAGTGACATTGGAGGCAGGAAGGAGTAAAAGTATTCAGGATACATTAACTCAGGCAGAATTAGCAGATTTTGCCTGAGCTTTTTAAGTCTAGGGAACGAGAGGAAACAAGGGTGCCCTCATGGGTTTCTGGCTTGGGTGCCTGGATGCGTGCTTTCATTCTTCCGAGACTCACGGCATAATGTTCCTCTTAGGAAAGGTTAAGGCCTGGCTATAGAGGGGCCATTTTGCAAGTCTCCCTGCCCATCTGCAAAGTGACAAGAAATCCCAAATCTCGGGCCAAAGCAGGTTCAATTCAGACCTTAAAGCAGTACAATCCATTTTAAGTAGTACAATTACGAACTCCCGGCAGCTCCTGTAGACAGACCAGTCTCCTCTGACTCCTGGTTGAGTCAGAGCTGCAGCTGACCTAACTAAGGACCCGATGTCCTGGCCCCTTGGCCCCTGGCCCCTGAGCTCATTTCTGATTAGTATGAAGGGGAACGTTCTTCAGCACCATCCCAGACTCATCATTGCCAAGCTAATATGAAGCCTGGTTCTTGTCAGCGTAGAGAGACAGGAGACAGACCTTGCTCTTTACGTACAAACTCCACAGGAGGCAAACCACTCTGCATATGTCCCAGGCCCCCCCCCCACCCCGGCCCCAGAAGTAAACGTTAAGCGGAATGACGGTGAGTCTCCGTGAGGAGAACCAGGAGGTCGATGTGTCACCGGTGATGTGACGGGCGCTGTGAAGGTCACCAGGACCTGACTGGGTTTGAAGGGTCAGAAAATGCTTCCCTGAGAGGCTGACATCTAACCCTTGACCTGAAGGATAAGCAGCCAAGCTAAGAGCACTCCGGGCAGAAGGAACTCCATGTCTAGAATGAGCTAGAACACAAAGCAGGTGTGGCTGGAGCACAGTGAAGGACAAAAAGACCAGGGCCGAGCCATGCGGGGGTCAAAAGCCATGTGTAAGGAAGATGGAAGCCTTTCCAGACTCTATTCCAAGAGAACGGGAAGCCATCTGAAGGATTTTAAGCAGGTGAACGACGCGCTCTGATTTTGCATTTGATGAAAACATTTGACAGCACTGGCAAAGCGCAGAGGAGAGATTTTGTAGCCTGGACTGGAGTGGTGACAGAGGGGGTGAAGAAGGGAATGGATTTAGGAGGTCGATTTCATGGGAAGGATAAACTTGGTTTGAGCTCCTGGTGGCTGATGGGCCATTTACTAAGATGGGAAAGCTTAGGAGAGAGGGTAGAGGGGGAGTCCTACATTTAGCTTGGGTTTGCAGTGAGGGAGCTATACCTAGAGAGTTGATGACTCACCCAGGGCCACTCAAGTTGTAGCAGAACTGGATGTAGAACCCCATCACTGAAAACACTTCTGGTTAGAACTAGAATTTGAACCCACATAGCTCAACTCCAAGGCCTCTACCTTTAACCACTGTCCACACCATCTCCTAGTGAACAGCCAAATTAGGGATCTAACATGATGCTATTCAAGGGGGTACACCAAGGGCTGAGTTGCCTTCAGGCATCATGGTCTATGTGCAGTGGTGCCCTCTGAAGTCAGGATTTGTCATCAGAAGCCACCTAGTATCTGCTCCAGCCCCACTGTTTTGTTTCCAGAGGCAATGGCCAGGCAGGCAAGCTGAAGGGGTTTAGGTGGTCCTGAAGGATCTAGTTCCTCCACAGTCCCAGTCTCCTGCTATGTGCCCTGCTCTTGCTAGTCGTAACTTTATCCTTGTGCAGAGAGAATTCAGCTTTCACAATTGGCAAGGCATATTCTCAGACTTCCAAGCATCACAGGCAGTTGGTGAGCATTCAGGGCCTCTCTTAATGAGACTTGACTTTATTTCCCTCTGATGTGCCTGCTTAGATGGTAGCTTGTCTGTTTCTTGTAGGTCCTTCCTAAAGGCCACAACAAATAGCCAATACATTCCACCAATCTCACTTCTTTTTTTTGTTTGTTTATTATTGAGAGACACAGCATGAGCATGGGAGGGGCAGACAGTGGAGGAGACACAGAATCCAAAGCAGGCTCCAGGCTCTGAGCTGTCAGCACAGAGCCCGACACGGGGCTCAAACTCACAAACCGTGAGATCATGACCTGAGCTGAAGTCGGACGCTCAACTGACTGAGCCACCCAAGGTGCTCCCCAATCTCACTTTTCTACTATGATCCCTAAAACTACACCTTCAGTGGGCAAATGGTTGAGGGTCCCAAAAAACAACAGGTATTTCAACCAACCACTTTACTAACAATTCCCCAGCTAGGAAAGGAGGACTCCTGACCTGCCCCATACCCCATAGCCTACATGGACTGTGCCAATTCCACATACAAGGGCCTGTGACTTCCAGCGTCCCATATTCCAGATACTTATGGTTGCTAGTGACACAATCCAATTCAGTAGCAAAAAAGCAAATGATTGGTTTTTATAACTGGATTTCAATAAGGTCAGGTGTGCTTGGGTCTAGGGTTAAAGGCTGTCATAGAGGCTATGTCTCTTCATAGTTCTTATATGGTTGCCTCAGCTTGGCTTTATTCTAAGATGGGTTTTTGCCACTTGACAGCCGCAGGATCCTTAAATGGTCCTTATGACTTACAATCCCAAAGAAAGACCCTCTCCCGTCATTCACGACAAATCTCTGGAGCTCTCTTGACTGGCCCCACTCAGGTCATATGAACCAGCCTCTTCATTCAGTCACCATCAACAATGGCATGGGAGATGTGGCACCATGACTGACCAGGTCTGCCTCATTACACAGAAGTCTAGTGGAGTCTCAGAGCTTTGCAGCAGTGGTCCCCCATGCCTGGAATGCTTTTCCCCAGAATCTGTGTGGCTGTCTCCTTTTTATTGTTAAGATCTTGGCTGACACGTCACTTCCTCAGAAACCCTGCCCTGACACCCAATTTAAAGTCATTCCCCAGTTACTCTGTATTAGTCAGGATTCAAGTTCAGTGGTCATAACAAAAGGCAAGGTAATGATAGCTAAGAAGAAAATATTTCTCTCTGAGCAGTCCAGACCATGTCAGCTACATGGTGTGGTGGGTCCAGGCGCCCTCCTTGTTCCGTCCTCCTAAACACATCTCGGCTGGCTTCCATCTCATGGTCAAAGATGGCGAGTTCAGTTCCCACCATTAGCTCCTCTCCAGTCAGCAGAAAGAGGAGAAAGATGAATGGAGGGCAAGATGCTTCTTTACAAGGGCACACCCCAAAAGTTGCACATATCACTTCTGTCCGTATGCTCTTGTCTGAACTTAGTCACGGTCGCAGCTAGTTGTGTAAGGTAGGCTGGAAAACAGAATCTAGTGGGGCAGCCAGGTGGCTCAGCTGAAACTTGGATTAAGTTACTAAGGAAAAAGGAGAGAATGGATATAGGGGCAAATGGCCATCCCCATCATATGAAGTGTCTTGTAATCACTCAAACAGTGGTCAGGACAGCAAAGAGGTCTTTAGAGACCATCTAGTTACACACTCTAATTGTATAGATGGGAGACAAACCCAGAAAGGGAAATTGTTCAAATCTACACAAGCCATTGGCAGACCAGGGCTGGGCTTCAGGTCTCCAGACTCCAAGTCCAGTGCTCAAAACTGGAGAAGGGATTGGTTTCAGGGGAATTTTAGCTTTTTAGGTGTTCTCCTAGCTTCAGATGCATTTTTATATTCATGTGTTTTATCTAAGAAAGTTATATTTGTGTATTACTTGTGTAAATAAAAATAAATGAAAACATGGCCAATGCATATATGAAAAGGTGTTATCTCCATTAGTCAACATAGAAATTCAAATTAAAACCACAATGATGGGGCGCCTGGGTGGCTCAGTCGGTTAAGCATCCGACTTCGGCTCAGGTCATGATCTCACGGTCTGTGGGTTCGAGTCCCACATCAGGCTCTGTGCTGACAGCTCAGAGCCTGGAGCCTGCTTCCGATTCTGTGTCTCCCTCTCTCTCTCTGCCCCTCCCGCACTCATGCTCTGTCTCTGTCTCTCTCTCTCTCTCTGTCAAAAATAAATAAACATTAAAAAAAATTTTTTTTTTTTTAATTTTTTTTCAACGTTTATTATTTTTGGGACAGAGAGAGACAGAGCATGAACGGGGGATGGGCAGAGAGAGAGGGAGACACAGAATCGGAAACAGGCTCCAGGCTCTGAGCCATCAGCCCAGAGCCTGACGCGGGGCTCGAACTCCCGGACCGTGAGATCGTGACCTGGCTGAAGTCGGACGCTTAACCGACTGCGCCACCCAGGCGCCCCCAAAATTTTTTTTTTAAACACAATGAGATACCACCATACTTCCATCAAAGTGCCTAGTTTTAAAAAGAGATAAGCCAATGGTTGAGAATGTGCAGCTATTGGAACTCTGAGACATTACTGGTACAACCACTTGAGAAAACTGGCCCTATCCACTAAAGCTGAACACATAGATAGTTCCTGACTCCATGATTCCACATCTAGGTATTTACCTAACAGAAATGTGTGCATATGTTCACCCAAAGACCTACCTATTCAAGAATGTTCATATCAACATTTTCTAATGTTTGTAATAACCAAAAACTGGAGATAACCCAAGTGCCCATCAACAGTACATTGTGGTGGGGTGCCTGGCTGGCTCAGTTGGTACAGCACGTGACCCTTTGATTTCAGGGTCGTGAGTTCAAGCCCCAAGTACTTTTTAAAAAGTTCACTTAAAAAAAAAAAACTGAGGGGCGCCTGGGTGGCGCAGTCGGTTGGGCGTCCGACTTCAGCCAGGTCACGATCTCGCGGTCCGTGAGTTCGAGCCCCGCGTCGGGCTCTGGGCTGATGGCTCAGAGCCTGGAGCCTGTTTCCGATTCTGTGTCTCCCTCTCTCTCTGCCCCTCCCCCATTCATGCTCTGTCTCTCTCTCTGTCCCAAAAATAAATAAACGTTGAAAAAAAAAAATTTAAAAGAAAAAAAAAAAAAACTGAGACTAAACTGAGGGTTGATGAGGGGTGGGAGGGAGGGGAAAGTGGGTGATGGGCATTGAGGAGGGCACCTGTTGGGACGAGCACTGGGTGTTGTATGGAAACCAATTTGACAATAAATTTCGTATTAAAAAAGAAAAGAAAAAAAAAAAAAAACAGGCGCCTGGCTGGCTCAGTTGGTAGAACACACAACTCTTGATCTCAGGATTGTGAGTCTGAGCCCCACATTGGGTGTAGAGACTACTTAAAAATAAAATCTTGAAAAATAATAACATTTTTAAAAAAACAAAATGTGGCATATTCATATCATGCAATATTACAGGTAGGAGAATGAATGACCTGCAAGAACACAGCAACATGGATAAATCTTACAAACAAAACTTGAGCAAAAGAGGCAAGACAAAAGAGTGTATGCTGTATTATCCCATTTATATTACAGGTCAAAAGCCAGTTGAACCAGGCGGGGGTAAGCAAGCGGAAGTGGACGAGGTCTCTAGAGTTCTGGAAATGTTTTTTCTTGGTCTGAGTACTGGTTGCATGGGAGTGTTTACTTTGTAAAAATTCAAGGACATGGACATTTGTTTGCACTTTCCTCTATGATATAGTTTAATATAAGTTATATAAGTACATGAAAATGTTTAGGTAAAGGGAGAGCTGTCTGGCCGCCCCAGGCTGGGTTTACTTATGTATGAGAACATGAGATTCTCAAGGGCAAAAGCCTCATATAAAAAACTTGGCTTCCTCCACGAGCAGTGGATCTATGGCAGTGTTTGGTCTAATCACACCCCAGGTGTCTCCAGGGGCAATCGTGAGGCCACAGCCCACACAGGATAGGTCAAGGGATGAAACCCTCCAAGGCGGATTTCTGCCATCTGACTTAGGAAACTATAACCACTAAGCTCTACACCCAATGTGGGGCTTGAACTCATGACCCTGAGATCAAGAGTCGCCCACTCTACCGATTGAGCCAGCTGGGTGCCCCAAGCGTACCCATTTTTGAACTGGAAAACCAGAAAGAAGCTTGTTTCTGGGGAGCCTGGGTGGCACAGGGTTAAGTGTGTTTCTTTGGCTCAGGTCATGATCTCGCGGTTCACAGGTTTGAGCCCCACGTCAGGATCTGTGCTGGCAGCTCAGAGCCTGGAGCTTGCTTTGGATTCTGTGTCTCCCTCCCTCTTTGGACCTCCCCCGCTCATGCTCTCTCTCTCTCTCTCTCTCTCTCTCTCTCTCTCTCTCTTTCTCTCAAAAATGAATACACATTTAAAAAAAATTTTTAAAGCTTGTTTCTTGTTTCAGAACAGCAGGGACCTGCCCTTGGCTTTTCTGTGACACTCAAGTCTCCTTTATCTCTGTTGAAATGTTACTCAGAGAAAGAAAAAGGCAGAATGTAAAGGACAAACGGTAAAATGAGGGCCACGTTCACATGGATTACAAGGGACACACCTGCCTTGTGCAACAAGTGCCCCGGGTTGAAATAGTTACATGACCCAACAAAATCCTGAACCTCTCAGGAGACTGAAAATAATCATCTTCTAGGGGGTGGACAGACAGACAAAACAGGTGAAGCAGAGTGGGAGAGACAGGCTTCCAGTTATGGAATGAATAAGTTATGGAAATAAACAGTACAGCATAGGGAATACAGTCAGTGATGTTGTAATAGTGTTGTATGGTGACAGGTGGTAGTTACACTTGTGAGCACAGCTTATGCTGTGTATAAAGAAGTTGAATCACTATGCTGTGCACCTGAAACTATGTAACATTGTGTGTCAACTATACTCAGGTTTTTTTTTAATTTTGTTGTATTGTTATATTTTAAGGAATCTCTAAAGTAAGCCCCAACGTGGGGCTTGAATTCACAACCATGAGATCAAGAGTTGCATGCCCTACCTACTCAGTCAGCCCGAGGCCCCTAAAAAATTGAAAGAAAAAAAAAATCATCTTCTCAAAGAGCTTTTTTCATGTGATCTCATTTAATCCTGACGTATGGAAAAACTGAGGTTCCGTGGACAAAGTTAATTACCTTGGAAATTAACTTAGAAGCTGGCCTGGACTTCAGTTGGAAGTTATTTTGTCCAATCTCCCAATTTTGCATATTGGGGACTGGGGCCCAGAGAGGAAAAGAATTCAGTGAAGGGCTCACCAAGAATCAGGTGGCAGAGTTGGGACCAGAACCTAAGGAAATGCGCTTTAGGTGACCCTGGAACCTGAACTCCCTTCTGTGAAATGCAGATGGGCCTCTGGCCTCCTACTCACCCTTTCTACTTTGTAGGAATCACGCTTGTAACACATAATGAGCTTGGAAGTCAAGCTCCCCCTTGCTGTCTGTGACAGCACTAGGGTCTGTGACTCTGCACTTTGTATTTCCTCCCAGGCCTGAGCCCAGTGAGGGTCAGGTGGTTCTGAATGAAGCGAACAGACCAGCCTTAGAATATAGGAGGAAGTTTTGTTTTAAAAAGAGGGGGTGGGGTGCGGAGAAGAAGGAAGAAAAAATATATGCAGGTTTGTGTGCTCCTAGAAAAATGATAGCATAATAACCAAAACTGCTACTGCAGCAACCCCTGGGGAATAAGGGGGTGGGGGGTGGGGTGGCAGAGGCCCTCCTTTTCTCCCTGCCCCCATGAGCCACTGCCCTAGCTCAGTAAACAGGCTGGGGCCCCAGCACCTTTGCTCTCCCAGTTTTCTCACCTGCAGTACTCGTCCCTTAATCTTCACCAGACAGCCATTCAGATCTTTGCCCCTCCCCTAACCATCTCACCCAGAGAGGCCCTCACACTGTTCTGACGCCATTCTCTTTTATTGCCTGTATAGCACTCATCACTATCTGAAATCTTATTTACTTGATCTGTCTGCCCCTCTCATGTTCCATGAAGGCAGGAATCCCGTCTTTTCTCCCCTACCGCATCCTCAGTGAAGGACAGAGTCAGAGCAGAGAAATGCTCAATGAGTCGTTAGTGAGCGAGATTGGGCTTTTTAGTTTAAACAGTTTATACTTTTTTTTTTTTTAATTTTTTTTTTCAACATTTATTTATCTTTTGGGACAGAGAGAGACAGAGCATGAACGGGGGAGGGGCAGAGAGAGGGAGACACAGAATCGGAAGCAGGTTCCAGGCTCTGAGCCATCAGCCCAGAGCCCGACGCGGGGCTCGAACTCACAGACCGCGAGATCGTGACCTGGCTGAAGTCGGACGCTTAACCGACTGCGCCACCCAGGCGCCCCGAAACAGTTTATACTTTTAAACATTTTTGAGGATGATTATTTTATATCAAATGAAAAAAAAAAAAAGCAGCTAGATTACTGCAGAGGACCCTAACCTCAGCAAACTGCCTTGGGTTAGACAAGTTTCCACGTGAAAGCAATTCCTTCCTAGTACCGACTGGAGACTCAAACCAGAGAGGGACAGCGCCCTGTCCAAGTCCACACAGCACTCAGCAATCCAGAAGGGGACCCAAATCCCCCTCTTCCCAAGTCATCCTGGGAACCTCCCGGGGGCGTCCGGGTCCGAGAAAGGCGGAGGGGTGTGGGGAGGAGGAGAAGGGAGAAATCGCACAAAGGGGGATAAGGGACAGACGACGAAGGCGGGGCAGGGAAAGAGGAAGGAGAGAGTGCAAGGTGACCGGGAGAGGCGGGGTGGGGCGGGGCGGACCGGGAATGAGAGGGTGTGGGGTCTCACGCAAGGGTAGAGAGGGAGACGGAAAGGAGAAGGAAGGCAGAGAAGTGCAGTGTGGACGGGTGACCGAGGGCGCCGCACTGAGGCAGGTGAAGGTGCGGCGGGAGGCGGAGAGGACGGGAGCCGGGAGAGGCTGTAAGGAAGCAGCCGGAGGAGGAGCGGTGAAGGCCCAGGGCCGGGGGCGGGGCGAGGAGGGGGCGGGCCTCTGGCTCCGCAAAGCGGTCGGGCCCCTGCGCGCGTCTTCCGAGCCGCCGGGCTGCTGCGGCTTTCCCTGCACAGGCTTCACTGCGGAGTAAGTGGGTCCTGAGCCCCGGGGCCGGGGGCCGGGGGCCGGGGGCCGGGGGCGGGCGCCGAGGCTTCGGGGCGCGCTGGAGCTGAGAAGGGGCCCCAGGAGCGCGGCCGCAGCCACGTCACGCCCCAGGTCACGCTGCAAACGGCAGCTGTAGAGATTTCGCTCTAACAGCGGGTTACCTGGACTTTGTCGCCATCGAGCCCTGGAGGTGAGAAGGAAGGCCGAGCAATTCAGGCTTGTAGGCCAGAGTCCTCAGCCCCGGCTTCCAGAAATGGGAAATGCTGTGGGTCGGGAGCCAGAGCTCGTTCTAGTCTTCGCTGTGCCACTGACTTCCTGCGTGGCTTTGGGCGAGTTCCCGCCCCTCGCCGGGCCTCCATCTACCCACCAGTAAAGTGAGAGAGGGTCTTTGGATGGGTCTCCATAATTTCCAGATTCATTTAAATTCGTTTCCTTGACAGACTTCCCCTAAGGCTTGTCCCCAGATTCACCAGCCACTTCCCTTCCTCAGCGGCAACTTTTGGCTGTGCTCTGAACTCTGGCCCCTCAGTTTGCGACTAGACAACCTCGGACTGTCTGGAATCCAGTGTCTGGGGCAAGAAGCTCCACCCAGCCTCTGGGCCACAGGCTGAGGAATTCGTTTCTTGTGCATGGAGTCCGTGATCCTTTCGTTGGCTCTGCACCCAGGCAGGCCGACCTTGTTACTTCCAGTGAAGATGAAGCTGGGGCTCCGGCATAGAGTCAGGACTGGGCTTCTTTGTTTGCCTTTTGTGCAGATTCACCAAAACCAGATTGTTTTAAAATCCACATTTGTCTAAGCATGATGCAGTGGAAGGGTGCACTGGCCAGAGTCTGGAAGTTTAGGTTCTGGTGTTGGCTGTGTCACAGACTCACCTTAAGCAAGTATCTGCCCCTCTCTGGCTCATTCTTCCCAAAACAAGGGGTTGGTCACATGGTCTGCGTCTGTGTCTTTGGCATTGTTAACAATAGTAATAGCAATCGTAACTGTTTCCTTACCTGGACCTACAAGGCCCTGCCTCAGCAACCCCCATCTACCCAAAGCAGCCGACTTGCTGTTGACCTACCTCGGGGCCTTTGCACTTGCAGTTTCCAGTGCCGGGAACACTTAACTACCTCTTTTTCCTGCATAGTCATTCTTCAGATCTCCACTGAAAGTTGACTTTCTTACGAAGCTCAACAAACTAGATGGGATCCCTGGGTTTACATCCTTGTGGCACATGCTGACTTCGTTATGCTTAAGTGTTTGCATAGTTCTTTGTCTAAATGCCATAAGGGCTGGAAATCTATCCTGTTCCCTAGTATCTAGTGCACAGTAGGTGCCCAGAAATTTGTCGTGGAATGAGCGGACGATCTCATTTAATGCAACAGTCTGGTGAGGCTGGGACATGGTGCTCCTCTTCCATTAGGAGACAGATTCAGAGAGTGACACTCCTAGGGCCACACAGTCAGTTGGCAGCATCAGAATTTGAACCCAATCTGTCTCTGACTCCAAGGCCTGAACTTCCACATCACTGCCGTCTCATTCCAGGATCTTCTGCTGTGAGGAAGTGCCAGCAACTTTGACACACAAGGCCTGGAAAGAGAAGACCTTTAGGTTGTGGAGGGGGTCTTGTCCGGCTCAGGTTCCCTTTAACCCCTGGCAGACCTGGGGTGGACGTGCCCCCCCCCCCTCCTGCAGACGCATGGCGCATCGGCTACAGATACGACTGCTGACATGGGACGTGAAGGATACGCTGCTCAGGCTCCGCCACCCCGTGGGAGAGGAATATGCCTCCAAGGCCCGGGCCCACGGGCTGGAGGTGGAGGCCGCCTCCCTGGGACAAGCCTTCAGGCAGGCGTACAGGGCTCAGAGCCTCAGCTTCCCCAACTATGGCCTGAGCCAAGGCCTCACCTCCCGCCGGTGGTGGGTGGATGTGGTCTTACAGACCTTCTACCTAGCAGGTGTTCGAGATGCCCAGGCTGTGACCCCCATCGCTGACCAGCTGTACGAGGACTTCAGCAAGCCCTTCACCTGGCAGGTGTTGGAGGGGGCTGAGGCCACCCTGAGGGAGTGCCGAAAACGAGGTCTGAGGCTGGCAGTGGTCTCCAACTTTGACCGACGTCTAGAGGACATCCTGATGGGTCTTGGCCTGAGGGAATACTTTGACTTTGTGCTGACCTCTGAGGCTTCCGGCTGGCCCAAGCCCGACCCCCGAATTTTCCGTGAGGCTTTGCGGCTTGCTCAGGTGGAACCGGCAGTGGCAGCCCATATTGGGGACAGTTATCCCTGTGATTATAAGGGGGCGCGGGCTGTAGGTATGCACAGCTTCCTGGTGGTCGGCCCAGAGCCTTTGGATGCTGCCATCAAAGACTCTGTATCTCAAGAATGCCTCCTCCCCTCACTGTCCCATCTCCTGCCTGCCCTTGAGCACCTGGAAGTCTCATCCCCGTAACTGAATCTGATGAGGGAAGTGGCTGGGCCCAGCAAACGCTGCAGAACCCCTTCTTTCCTGAGATCTGGCCTTTGCTCCTCTCCCTGCAGCGTCCAAAGGCACTGTGACTATAAAGCAGTGAAAACAGGGCTTTTAGCCCTGCTCCAACCTGCTTCTGGTTGCTGAAGTTGTTCACACCTGTGTCTCTTTCCCACCCCCTCACCTACAAGATTCACCGAGAGCCCAGCTAGCTTCAAAACCAGGCACTGTCGGGGCGCCTGGGTGGCTCGTTTGGTTACGGACCAGCACTTGAATTTGGCTCAAGTCATGATCTCACGGTCGGTGAGTTAGAGCCCCACCTTGGGCTCTGCACTGTCACTGCGGAGTCTGCTTCGGATTCTCTCTGCCCCTCCTGTGCTCGTTCTCTCTCAAAATAAGTAAAATAAACTTTTAAAAAAATTACAAAAAAAAAAAAAAAAAAACAAAACCAGGCACTGTCAAACTTTGTATTAGCAGCAGGGCCCTTTTGTTATGGGAGATCTTACTGGAACCCCAATATGCAAAACAGGAAAAGTGAGAAACTGATAGAGCTGAAGCAGGTCCTAGAGCCCCTCAGTCGGGCCCTTGAAGCCTCAACTCCCTAGAAGTGGAAGTTCAGAGGAGCTTAGTTTGGAAATTGGGGTGCTAAGCTCTGCTGTAGGGACATGCCCTCTAGGACATGCCTCTAGTGTTTGCAGGATTGTAGACAAGGAGCACCATAATTAGTCATGAGAAGAAACTTCATTTCCGCTTGCCACGTGTTAGTCCTTTATATGCATATAGAACCCTCAGTAAATAAAACACCCTCAAAGCTACCTGATGGGCAGAGATAGTGTGACCTCCACTTTACAAATGAGAAACCGATTTAGAAGGAGCCTGCCTGAGGTCACAGGTAGTATGTGAGAGAGCCAGGGTTCTGGTTTAGGCATGCCTGACTCCAAAGCCCTTGGCTTGACCGCCAAGTTGCAAGCAGAGAGCTGTGTTCCATGGGACATGGTGCAGTGGAGATCCTGGTAGAATAGGGAAGATTTTCTAGAGGTCAGTTTTGAAGGGCACTCCAGTCGTAGGTGTTCGCACTGGGGGGGGGGGGGAGGACAGCACAGGGAACAGGGACTGGAGCTTGAGGTGACAGGAGTGTAGGAAACGGGGAGTCGTTGGAGACTGAAGGACGTAAGCTAGCTAGGTTTTAAAGATTCCATGTCAGGGCGCCTGGGTGGCGCAGTCGGTTAAGCGTCCGACTTCAGCCAGGTCATGATCTCGCGGTCCGTGAGTTCGAGCCCCGCGTCAGGCTCTGGGCTGACGGCTCAGAGCCTGGAGCCTGTTTCCGATTCTGTGTCTCCCTCTCTCTCTGCCCCTCCCCCGTTCATGCTCTGTCTCTCTCTGTCCCAAAAATAAATAAATGTTGAAAAAAAATAATAAAATAAAATAAAAAATAAAGATTCCATGTCTTAGGGGCGCATGGGTAGCTCAGGTCAGTTAAGTGTCTTTGGCTCAGGTCATGATCTCACAGTTTGTGAGTTAGAGCCCTGCATCGGGCTCTGTACTGACAGCTTGGAGCCTGGAGCCTGCTTGGGATTCTCTCTCTGCCCCTACCCACTCACAATCTGTCTCTCTCAAAACTAAACATTAAAAAAAATTTTTTTTAATTCCATGTCTCTAACTTCCTATCCCCTCTTCATGCTCCTCTCCCCTCACACCTCTTTGGGATTTACTAGACACATCTTCCTTGTACAGGGGGTACCTCCGGTGAAAAGCACATAGGCATATCTACACAGTGTTACGTTCTGGTACCAACAGCCAGGGAGGGCTCTAGAGTGGCCCTGAATTGGGGGTGGCATTTAGGTGGGCAGAGGAATAACACGCATTCCTGGCAGGAGGCCCGTGAACTATGGACTGAGTGAGGGCTGCCACGGGGAGTTAGATTGGCAGTTTGGAGAGCATGGCTTGGGGGCCTGCAGCTGCCAAGTAGAAAGGTTGGCTTTGCCTCAGGTTTCTGGGTAGACATTGTACTTGTGTGAGGGGAGGGAGACTCTTCTCAGACTTGGCCACACCTCTTTTGGGTCTGTCTTCCTTGGGCTTGGTGTCACAGCCAGGGGACATTACTTCCCACATGTCAGGCAGTGAGGACGTGGGTCATGAGCTGCAGTCTCAACTGCAAGGGCCTTAGAAGTCATCTCAACCAAACAAGCTGCCATTAGGTCTGTGGACTGGATTTGATCAACCCAATGTTTCAAGTAAATTATTGAACAAACTTAAGAGTGGAGAGGGCTCTGGCCCCCATCTTTGAGCCCAGGGGCCTGAAGTTGTAGGTAAGATTGCCTTTGAACCGTGTTCCCAGATAAAACCACTGTGAGGACCACTGGTCTAATATGACCTCAGAGAACAGGAAGGGACTTGCCCTCGGTGCCAGCCATGCAGGGCACGAAACCGTCTCAGGGCTCTTTTGGCTGTGTGTGCTGAGCTGGGAATGCGGACGCGGGTGAGGAAGACCTTGATTTCCTAGCAAGTGCACCTCTTAAGACGTGAGCTGGCACCTGGGAGATTTGCCCAATTACCAGCAAACAACATGGAAGAAACTTCAATCTTGTAAAACCTTTAATAACATATGTGTTCGGTAAGGCTGGCCCTCTTACTCCCTCAGCTCTCTCTAGGACTTGAAGCCCTTACCCCAGGTCTCCACATTATGTTGGGCAGGGAGGGGGGTGTTAGGTGGGGGAAAAGTTCGTCCCTGTGACCACAGGTGGGCACAGCCGAGCTCAGCTGCCAAGTCTGAGGCAGAGCTGCCAATGGATGTGCTGCGGTCGAGTTACCTGTAGGTAGGATCCCTTCAGTCTTCTGAACCATCAGGCTGGACCTGGTGGGACACAGCGCCCCCTGTGGCCAAGAGCAGCCTAGCAGGAGTTTGGGATCCCTTTCAGGTTGTCCTCGTGTGCTAGAAAAAGATGTTCTCTCTGTGCCTTGTCAGGAAAAGGACTGAGAAGCACCAAACTGAGGGATGAAAGAGTTTCAGCCACAGGACATGCTCCAAGCTGGGGGCAGAGGGCTGGAAGGCTGTGCTTTCCCAGAAGAGTCTACCACATACACCCAGGCACCTTTCCATCCGTCCATACATTCGCCAAATATTTATTGCACAATCACTAGGCACCAGCCACCACCCCGGATGCCAGAGATAAAGTGGTGAACGAGACACCCTCGGAGGAGCTGATGTATGGTGGATTTGGGAGACTAAGGCCAGGGAGTAGCAGGCCTACTGTAGATACCTTGCACTTAACAGCTGTACCCAGATCTGAAATGGATCCCTACCCCTCCTAAAGCTGTCCCTTCAGGGCAACATTTGGGAAAAGGACACTGGGCAGGAACATGGCCTGGAGGCGTAGTAGGGAGGAGGCCTGGGCTCCCCGTGGCCAAAGGTCAGCGGATGATGGAAATGGTCTGGTCGGCCACGGCAAAGACCGGGAAGAGGGGCCCAGAAAAGGGCGCGTGGTGGGTGTGGAGCACCGTACCCGAGGCCGGCTCGTAGAACAGCAGTTCCTGTGCCTGCAAGTCCAATAGCACGCCCAGCTGGGCGGGGCAACGCAGCAGTGCCAGGGACTCGTGCTGCCCAGCGTGCGAGAAACGAAACTCCTGGTCATAGCGGGAGAAGACCCAGGAGAAGGCGTTGTGGCCCAGCCGGGAGTCATTGCCAGAGCCCTTTCGGGGCAGCTGGCCTAAGGCCACACCCACCTTATAGGCACAACTGTTCTGGACGTTCACCATCCAGGTGTGCAGCCCAGCCTGGAAGGAGGTGGCGGCCAGGGCATTGGGCCAGTGGTCAAAGCGCTCCGGGCCATCTGCACAGGACTTGGACTTCTTGGCATTGAAGGTCAGGGTCCTTCGATCGTCTGACAATTGCAGGAAGGGGCTGACGGTCCTCTCATCAATACGCACATCCTCTGTGCCTGCCAGAAACAATTCTCAGAGTTGCCCAAGGCCAACCTCAGCCCTAACCTGGTCCTGCCAGGCAGCAAAGGGCTCCCTCACCACCCAGTGGCAGTGTTACCTCAGGCAAGCCATTTACTCTCTCTGAGCCTCAGTTCCCTCATCTGTAAAATGGGGATAAATAGGACTTACCACAGGGTGGACATGAGGACTAAATGAGATGATACCTACAAAGTGCCCAGTATTAATAGGTGCTCAATAAATTGTGGCCATGATAACAGCAGTTACTATTAGTCCAGGATCCTCATCTGTAAACTAGAAATAAGGCCCAGAGAGGAGAAGCAAGTTGCCCAAAGTCACACACCTAGTTGGGAGCAGGGCAAAATGAAGATTTTGTTCCTACATCTAGCATCCGGCATCGACTGCAGTGATTCCAGCTGGGCCTGTGGCCTCCAGATCAGACCTGTCCTGGGGGAATGACCCCTGGGAGCCAGGAAGCATCAGATACGCACTTTTCCAGCAACTAACTAAATGGGACTGCTGGCAAATTGGGCACTCTCTGATACCAGCATCTACAGAAGACAAGCTATAGCTTGTACTAAAAATTTTAGGCTAACCCATGGGGGAGGAGGGCTAAAACTGAGGAAAAATTCAATCCGTTAACCAAACCTCTCTGTGAATCGTGCAAACACGACAACTAGGAACACAGAAGCTTCCATCTAGCTTGGGGGATTCTGCTTTGAGAACTTCGGCACTAGGAGGGAATTCTTGCAGGGAAAGACCGTGTGGCATTCACATCTGAGGCCTTAGCATACGGCACAAGGCCAGGCCACGGTCTGCCTGAGTCAGCAGCGTTTAAGTGAACAAGTGAGGTGAATCCAGGCAGGGCCGTTCTCGCTCCAGATGCTTTCCAGTTGGCCATCAATGATCTCTTTTTAAAGAGAAACTAAGGTTCCAATTAAGAATACTGAGCTGTCCCACTAGGGCAGGACATAGATGTGATTTCTGGGAACAAGATATCACTTAGGCCCAACAGAGCAGTTTAGTCTGGAAACGGAAAGGACCTGGCCCAGCTGCCCCAAGCCCGTCCAGAACCTTGGCTCCACCAACAAGGCTGCATCCAGTGTCACTCGGTGCTTAGCTACCGAGCCAGATGCTCTGGTCCCCAGCCTGACCCAGCAGCAACCCCCCAGCCAGTCAGCCAGCCAGCCAGGTGTTCAGCTGGTGCTGGGCCCTAACAGCTCCTAACCTGAGAGGGACCCGAGAACCGCGGTCACCCAGAGTTGGGTAAGTAGTGAGCTCCGAATGCACTTCTCATTAAAGTTTAACTTGTCCGATTCCTGGGGATCCAAAATGCCTTCTGCTTCCTCAGTCCTTGTGGAGGAAAACAAACAAACAAAAAACTAGACAGAAATTCAGGAAGGTTCCAGAAATGGATCTAGATCAATATAGGGTGATGGGAAGGGGACAGAAGTAAATAAAATCCTCTTCCCATGAGGGTGACCCCAAGATTGGCAGCCAGCCCCACACAGGAGCCCCCAAAGGAGGTTTGAGCCAAACAGAAAAACGGGTTTTCCCCTTCTGCCCCCCCCCCCCCACCCTGAACATTAATTCCAGCCAGGCAGATGATTTCCAGGGAAGTAAATATTTGGTGCCAGTGGTAGAACTTGGAGTCTGTCTGCTCTGCAGGGGAAGCAACCTGCTATGTCTCTAAGTTAGCAGCAGAGCAGGGATGCGACCTGAGCCTCTTACACCCCAGTCTTTCCACTCCCCCATCCTGTGCAGAGAAAATCTCACCTCCTTCCAAAACCTACTGCAGCAAAACCTGTTGGTTTGGTCAGAAGGTACAGCCACTCCTCTGCTCTTAAAATGCAAACATCTTTGAGAGATCCCACAAGAAGGGACTATCAGTTATCACCCTAACCATAAATAGGTTCTGGTGCTTTGCTCCCAATAGCCACCTCTCCTTGGCTCAGAAGGGCACTGGGTTTGGCTGGAGGGAATATGGGAACAGAAGATGCCTAGGAGGGGAGAATTACCATTTATTAAGTATCCAGGTTTTCTCTGTAGAATCTCACGTAATCTTTGCTATAACCTGGGAGGTAGTTGTTATCCCATTTGACAGGAAAGAACAGAGATTCAGAGAACGCACTCCGCTTAAAAAGGGAAGCTGGGTTCAAGTGCTGCCTCCATGCAGAAATAGAACAAACCCAGTCTGGAGTCCAGGCACCCCTCAACATAATTTCCCCCTTGATCTAAAATGAAAGTGATTAAGGGGTGTAGGACAAAGTGAGGGTTCATCACTGAGCTTTGCAGACACCTGAACTGGGTGCTGAGAAAGAGCTCTGCCACCACCCCCAACCCTGAGATCAGGCAGCAGTTCTGAGGGCACGCACTCTTCCCCAAATCTCCTGGCCCTGCCCACAGTGAAGGAGCAGGGAGAGAGGGTGGGGCATGTCTCCTTAGGGATGCAAGCTCTTTGCGAGACTGTCACTGACTGTCCTGGCTTGGGAGGAGCAAGATGGACAGAGCCCTAGGAAAGCTGAGAGCAGGCTCTGGTAACAAAGGCCCTTTGTGGTCAGGACAAGAGAGGGTCTGTTGCCATCTTCTCAAAGCGCTGAAGTTGGGGCTGGAGAAGCCCCAGCCATCAGGCGGGGAGGAAAGAGGAGCGCCTGTGTTGGCAGCGCTGAACTAACCCAAGGCAAAGCTGAGGCCAGTGGCAGACACTAGAGTCTAGACAACCAGCTGGTCCGGCACCCCATGGTTCAGAAGGGGAAACTGTGACCCCAAAGGAGTGGGAGTGCGGTGGGGCTGGGATCCGAATGCCTGTCTGTGCAGCCGGACCTGTTGCTGTGGCAGCCAGGGCCGAGCCCAGACGTGGATGTGGCACCAGCAGATAAATCAAAACTGAGGGATATTCTATAAAACTGTTCTAAGCTCTTTAAAAGTACTTTGTTGTTGTTGTTGTTGTTTTAAAAGGCTAAGGAACAGGGGTGCCTGGCCAGCTTAGTCAGAGGAACATGCAACTCTTGATCTCAGGGTTGTGAGTCCGAGCCCCATGTTGGGTATAGAGATTACTTAAATAAATAAAACTTAAAAAAAAAAAAAAAGGCTAAGGAACAATTCCAGATTAAAAGAGACCAGATTGGGTGGGGGGGGCGCCTGGGGGGCTCAGTCGGTTTAGCGTCTGACTTCGGCTCAGGTCATGATTTCATGGTTCATGAGTTCGAGCCCAGGGTCGGGCTCTGTGCTGACAGCTCGGAGCCTGGAGCCTGCTTTGGATTCTGTGTCTCCCTCTCTCTCTGCCCCTCCCCCACTTGCACTCTGTCTCTCTCTCTCTCTCTCTCTCTCTCAAAAATAAATAAGACATTTAAAAAAAGAGAGAGAGAGACCAGATGGTTCAGGAAACAAAAACCATACCAAACACTTAAGAACTTTTGTGGCACAAATGGCAACATTTAAATACGGACTGTATGTCAGATATAATAGTATTATGTCGACATTAAATTTTCTGAAGGTTCCTGTAGTTGTGTAAGAGATTGTCTTTGTTCTTGAGAGAGGATGCTAAAAAAGGTCTCACTTTCTACAACTTACTCTCAGATAGGTCAGAAAAAAAAGTGTTAAGTATTCACTCATTAAATAGATAGGAAGCGAATGACCAACAGACCAAGAAAGAGAGCAGATGTGGCAAAATGTTAAAAATAGAGCTTTCTAGGGATAGTTTGTTGTACTATTTTTGCAACTCTTCTCTATGTTTGAAATATTTCAAAACAAAAAAATCAAAGATCAGCTTTTTTTTTCAAAAACACAGAGCAACTTGAAATTAAAGACAGGACAGTTTTAGAGGAAGATTTTAGAAGAAGGTAAAGGAGAAAGGAAAGACTAGCAGACGCGTGGAATGATTCTAAGAGGGAAAAAAGTAGGAACAAGCTAAGTCTTTAAAGGAGACAATAAAATTGGGGGCATCACTTCACAGACTTTCCAAAGAGTGACATACATCTATACATACTGACATGGAGAGATTCCAAAAGAACCTGGTAAGTTCAAGAACAGCAAGTATAAAACAAACCAAACTGGTAAAAAAAAAAATTTTTTTTTAGGGGTGCCTGGGTGGCTCAGTCGGTTAAGTGTCTGACACTTGATCTCGGCTCAGGTCATGATCTCACAGTTCATGAGTTCAAGCCCCATGTCGGGCTCTGTGCTGAGGGCACGGAGCCCGCTTGGGATTCTGTCTCTCCCTCTCTCTGCCTCTCCCCCCACTTCCTTTCACAAAATAAATAAACTTAAAAAAAAATTTTTTTTTGAGTGGTAACCACCCCTAGGATTCTATCTACATAGGAAAGTCCACAAGACACACACATCTGACTGTTAAAACTGATCACCTCCAGGGAACAGGATTGGGAAGGGGTGATGGAGACACTTACAATGTTTCAACTTTTTTAAGTAATCTCTATGACCAACATGAGGCTCAAACTCATGACCCTGAGATAAAGAGTCACATACTCTACCATCTCAACCAGCCAGGTGCCCTGAGACATTTGAAATTTTACATGTTTTTATATTGGTGGCATGTTTTCTCTTTCTCTCATGCACATGTATTACTGCTGAAATTTAAATATAAAAATAGGGGCACCTGGGTGGCTCAGTCAGTTAAGTGTCCAACTTCGGCTCAGGTCATGATCTTGTGGTTCGTGAGTTCAAGCTCTCTGCTAACAGCTCAAAGCCTGGAGCCTGCTTTGGATTTTGTCTCCCTCTCTCTCTGCCCCTCCCCACTCACACTCTGTCTCTCTTTCTCTCTCTCTAAATAATAAATAAACATTAAAAAAATTTGTAAATATAAAAATGTATAAGAATGGGGGCACCTAGGTGGCTCGGTCAGTTAAGCATCCAACTTTGGCTCAAGTCGTGATCTCACAGTTCATGAGTTTGAGCCCTGCATCGGGCTCTCTGCTGTCAGCAGTCTGCTTCAAACCCTCTGCACGCCCCCCTGCCCTCCCCTGCTTGCATGCTCTCTCTCTCTCAAAAATAAACATTTAAAATATACAAGCATGGTCTGTGCTCCTCAAGTACAGCTCTGCAATCTCTCACCGAAGACGTAAGAATTTTTTTTTTCTTTTTAAAAAATCTGCTCTCTTTCTTGGTCTGTTGCTCATTCTCTTCCTATCTATTTAATGAGTGAATATATGACACTTATTTTTTTTTCTGACCTATTTGAGAATAAGTTGCAGAAAGTGAGACCTTTCATATCTAAATACTTCAGCATCTTTTTCTCAAGAAGAAAGACAGTCTCTTACACAACTACAGAAACCCTATTAAGTTCAGAAATTTAACGTTGACATACTACTATTATATCTGACATCCAGTGCATAGAAACGTGGCCACTTGTGCCACAGAAGTTCTTAAAAGTGTTTGGTGTGGGTTTTTGTTTGTTTCTTGATCCATCTGGTCTCTTTTAATCTGGAATTGTTCCTTAGCTTTTTTTTTTTTTTTTAAGTTTTATTTAAGTAATCCCTACACCCCATGTGGGGCTCAAACTCACAACCCCGAGACTGAATCACATGCTCCTCCCACTGAGCCAGCTAGGCGCCCCAAGAATTTAATTTCTTTGCCTGGAAAATTACATCTTCTTGGCTACTTCCTCAGGCTCTTGGCTCTCAGCTTTTCAGGACCTAGGAAGAACTCAGTGAAATGCTTTCATAACTGCTTAATTAAAATGCAAATTTTGAGTGGTAATACAGACTTAAGTTTCAAAGATTCTTTTTTTTTAAAGTTTATTTATTTGAGAGAAAGAGAGAGAGGAAAGGAGGGAGAGAGAGGGGGAGAGGGGGAGAGAGAGAGAGAGAGAGAAGATGCAGGGAAGGAGCAGAAAGAGACAGAAAGAGAGAGAATCCTAAGTAGGCTCCACGCTGTCAGCGCAGAGCCCAACGAGGGGCTCAAACTCAAGAACCGTGAGATCATGACCTGAGCCGAAATCAGGAGTCAGATGCTTAACTGGCTGAGCCACCCAGATGCCCCTCAAAGATTCTTTTGTCAGAGAAGGGGAGAATGAGGCAGGGAAGACAGCGGTGGGCAGGTGTTGGGTATCGGTCCATGCCCCAACTCTGGGGCTTAGGCAAGTCCCTGCCCATCTTGGAACATCAGTATTTTCATCTGTAGATGGGGGATGTAAAACACTCCAACAGGGTAACTGGATTTTTTTTTTTTTTAACGTAGGCTTCACACCCCACATGGAGCCCAACATAGGGCTTGAACTCACAACCCTGAGCACAAGACCTGAGCTGAGATCAGGAGTCGGATGATTAATCGACTGAGCCACACAGGCACCCCTGGGTATTTTTTTTCATAGGATAACATTTAAGAAAGCCCATGGCCAACCTCTGATTAATAAGTATTTATTTCACTACCCTTCCACATGGATCTAAAGCAGTTCTCCAAGTTAGGGGCAGGAAGACTCCTATCCGTGGAGCATGACTCCAGGGAAGCCACTCAGCTGCACGCCTTGGGCTTTCTCCCAAGAGCAGCAGGGCCTGAATGCAACGGTTTCCGTGACTGCCCAAGCAAATTACGGGGCCATACTCACCTTTCAAAAATCTCCTGTTCCTTCTGCTGTGAGAAAAGAAAACAGAGTCAGGCTTGGAACCAGGACGTCAGCAGGTAGTCAAGACTTGAACGTACTCAACTGGCATATGGAGGACATGTGCCATGTGGACAGACCCTAGGACAAGAATGCTATTCCTGCTTGAAGACCCAAAACAAAGCTATCTGGGTTCTTCTCTGCGCACCTTCCCATCGTGCACTCAGAATGAATCACTGTCTGCTGTGCCCCATGGCATCCCCAGTTTCCCTAAGTAACACTTGAGGACACTCACATATTTACTAACGTTTCACCCCCACCAAGACTGTCAGCTCCTAGATGCCTGGCACTCTTACTGAATCCTCTAATGTGACTGTCCCAGGGTTCGGGACAGAATGTACTCTGTCCCTGAAAGCTGTGTGGCTAAATGAATGCATAATCTAGGGCATTCCACAAACTGCCCTACTTGAACCGCAGTGAAGAACAGCTCAGGTCACATCCTCATTTCTCTTTGTGGCATGTTTACTCCGATGTCAAACCAGCCCATTAAAACAGCAAGTATCTGCATATCTATATAAAGTATTTTGCAAGGATATGTACCAAAATATTAACGATAGTAGTTTCTGGGTGGTCAGATTAAGGACGTCTTGTCAGTTCCCTCCCCCTACACATTTGTGAACCCTCTCTACCTCTCCACTTCCTTTAACGTAGCTGCTCCTCTTATCTCTCAGGCTCCGGCTTCTGAGTTACTCCATCCAGGAAGCCCACCCTGACCACTGCCACCCCCAAGCCTGGACTGTGAGGTCCTCTACTATGGGCCATAACCCTCCATTATCCTAGTTGTCAGTTTGTGTATTTCTTAAAGCTGTGGGGTACTAACAGCTGTATCCTATAACTCCACCCTGTGGCACAATGGCACGTAGCAGATACTCAGTAAATACTTGCTCACTATTGAAAGAATGGCTGTCAGGTACAAAAAAAAAAAAAAAAAAAAATCCATATAATTTTATTCCCTTGCTTCATCCCTGCTCCAAAGTATCCTTATCTACCCAGCTCCTACCTCATAAACATTCTCGATGTTTTAAACTTTGGGGGTATTTGATTCACTGGTTGTGTCCTCACCCCTGCCTGACTTACAATCAACTGGAGGTCATCCAGGTGGGTGAGCATGTCCACCAGGCTGGTCCGGATGGTGTCGAGCTTCTGCAGTGCCTCAGTCCAGTGTACTCGCTGTGTCAGGATACTCTGGTGGGCCCGCTCCTCTTCGCCGTGTACCCGTTCCAGCAACCGCTGCTCCTCACTCTCGCACAGACTCCTCACCAGACCCAGCCTCTGGATGACCAGTTCCCGTGCCGCACTGGCCGTGCTCTGATGAGGGATAAAACAAGGAATCGGGTCCTGGCAAAGCCCGGTCAAGATGAAGAGGACTTGGGCTCAGTCTTTAGGAATGCTGGGATTGATCTGCAATGTCCGTCACGGGCACGGTAATGGAAGAAACTGTGTTTAAGCCATCTCAGCCTTAAGAGTCCCCAAATCTGGTTTAGGGTAAAGAAATGTGAGATCCAGACATCCAGGTCATATGTCACAGAGGCAGGATCGCAGAATCGAAGAGCTGGGCATGGTCTAGAGACCAACTAGAACCCATTATCTCCCAGCTGACAATACCAAGGCAAGGGACCAAGGTCAGAGAACTGTAGAACTGCGGAGCAGAAGGCCTACAAAGTCATCCCCATCAACAGGATCCATACCAACAGAAGTCCAGTTGATATTCTGACTCTGTCTGAGTGAAAAAAGCTCATTACTTCCTAAATCTGTCCACTCCCATGGCTTCCTTGGTAGAATTCTTATCTGTCACACAGGAGGCACGAAATCAATTCTCCAGTGACGTTGACGTGACTCCTAGTAATTAGCACAGTGTCTGGCACACAGTAAGTACTCAAATATTTACTGAATGACTGAGGGGAAAGTTTTCCTGACTAAGTCAAACATATCTTGGTAGCACTCACAGGCCAAGTGCAGGAGATAATGGTCCTTGCTTTACAGAAGAAACAGAGACCCACAGTTTGCCCAATGAAGAGGAAGAGAATGAATGGCCTAAGTGAATCCAGGAGTTTGGACTCCAATTTCAGTGTTCCCTGAGACCACATAACACAAGTACTTAGGAAATCAGGCTTTAGACACCGTGCCTAGATTTAAATCTTAGCCCATCCACTTACCACCTGTGGAACAGTTGAGCATGTTAGTTACCTGTCTTCCCTGTGTCTCAGCTTTCTAATCTGTTAAACGAGTAGAATAATAGTACCTACCTCATAAGGTTATTGTGAGGATTAAATGAGTTACTACATACAAAGTTAACAGAACAAAGCCTGGCACATACGTGATAACATGAGCTGTTCTCATGTTATGCTCTCATGATAGAGAGCTGTTCTCTCTATCCCACCTTGCTGCCTTGCCCACAGCGGTGGGTGTCTGTACTCAGTGTTTGTTCTATGTATGCGATCAGGTTCAAGAACAGACCCTCGCCCGAGATGCATCAGATATTCTCCGACTAGAAGACTGTAATCAATTTCAATACATTTCTTCACTCTTTCCCAGAAAAGGATAGCAGAGAAAAAAAACTTTCCTTTCCAAAGATATGCCAGAATAAACCAAACACCGCCCTAAAACCAAACACAAAAATGCTGGGAAAATAGTCCGAAGCATCCTTTTAAAAGTGAAGGTGCTCTGGCAGCTAAGTAAAGGAAATCCTCTGGGGTCCAAAAGTAGAAAGGAAACTGAAAAGCAGAGTAATTGAGAGCAGAGACTCAACTGCCCTGAATGCAGCTTGTGATTTATTTTAAAATTTTACACTCCTTTCAACTTAACATGTCCCAATAAAGACATCTCTAATCAGAAATGGAATATTTCTTATGAATGGGAGAATTTATTAAAAGATGTACTTTAACTAAAATATTGGACAACATGTAAGACCAGAGGGGTTACTAGGTTAAAGCATTCTTATGGTACTTGTATTACTCAGGTTGAGTCATTTGAAACATTATGTATTTGTGTTAAAATCTTAATGGCACCAAAAATAGACCATAAGTAGAATGTATAACTTTTTTTATACGTTTATTTTTGAGAGAGAGAAAGAGAGAGAGAAAGAGAGAAAGAGAGAGAGAGAGAGAGAGAGGCAGACAGAACACACGGGGGAGGGGGAGAAAGAAAAGGGAGACAGAAGATCCAAAGCAGGCTCCAGGTTGTCAACACAGATCCCGATGTGGGGCTCAAACTCACAAACAGTGAGCTCATGAGATCATGACCTGAGCAGACGCTCAACCAACTGATTCACCCAGGCACCCCAAGAATATAGGGACAAAGACAGAGGAGGGGTTGATTAACCCAAAAGACAAGAAAGGAAGAAAAAGCATAGAAAAAGCATAGAAACTCCTATATGTTTCTACTATACAGAAAACATAAAATGATAGCTATAAATCCAAGTGTATCAGCAACCACAATAGTGATAGACTGTTTAAACCCCCTAGGTAAAAGGCAGAGATTATCAGATTGAATTTTTTTTTTCAGATTGGATTTTTTAAAAAAGGAAACAAAACCCAGTTATAAGACACACCTAAGGGGCATCTGGGTGGCTCAGTCGGTTAAGCGTCCGACTTTGGCTCAGGTCATGATCTCGCGGTCAGTGAGTTAAAATCCCATGTCGGGCTCTGTGCTGACAGCTGAGTCTGGAGCCCATTTCGGATTCTGGGTCTCCCTCTCTCCCTGCCCCTCCTCCACTCACACTGTCTCTATCTCGAAAGTAAACAAACATTAAAAAAAATTTTTCTTTAAATAAAAAAATAAGATACACCTAAAATGTAAGTACATAGAGAAGTTGAAATAAAAGGAAAGAAAACCAAAATATGGACAGAATTATTAGGAAAAATAGACAAGTCCACAGCATGATGTGAAACTATAAATGCCCCTGTCAGCAGTCAGTAAACCTAGAAGAAAAAAATATTGTTAAGTACAGAGAAACATTTACCTAAAGTCACCATGTTTTAGGGTATAAAGCAAGTCTCAACAAATTTCAAACAACTGATATGCAGACTATAATGCAGTTAAGTTAGAAATTAGTGGGAAAGGGGCACCTGGGTGGCTCAGTGGGTTAAGCATCTGACTTCAGCTCCGGTCCTGATCTCACAGTTCATGGGATGGAGCACGGCATCCAGCTCTGTGCTGACCGTGCGGAGCCTACTTGGGTTCTCTCTCTCCCCCTCTGTCTACCCCTCTCCTGCTCATGCTATCTCTCTAAGTAAATAAATAAACTGTAAAAAGAAAAAAAACCCCAACAACTTATAACTGAATGAAAATTTGCATCAAATTTGTGAGAGGTACCTCTAGCAATACCTAGAAGGAAATATTTGGCCTAAATGCTGACCTTGAGAAAGAAGTCAGACTAAAATGTATAGACTGTGTTCAGCTAAGGGATTTGTAAAACAATGGAATATATTTTTAAAAAATTAGAAAGAAAAAAATTTGAAAGATAAGAGGAAAGGGGCGCCTGGGTGACTCAGTCAGTTAAGCGTCCAACTTCGGCTCAGGTCATGATCTCACGGTTCCTGGGTCCAAGCCCCACGTCGGGCTCTGTGCTGACAGCTCGGAGCCTGGAGCCTGCTTCAATTCTGTATCTCCCTCTCTCTCTGTCCCTCCCCCACTTGTGCTCTGTCTGTCTCTATCAAAAGTAAATAAATGTAATAAAAAATTAAAAAAAAAAAGAAAGATAAGAGGAAATAATAATAATACTTATATTTAAAGATACAAAAGAGGGATGCCTCGCTGGCTCAGTCAGAAGAGCATGCAACTCTTGATCTCAGTGTTGTGAGTTCAAGCCCCACACTGGGTGTAGAGATTACTAGAAAAAATAAACAAACTTAAAAAAAAAAAGAAAGAAAGATACAAGAGAGGGTCAAAATACTAAAAGCCGGTTCTTCGAAAAGACTAACAAAACAGACAAAACTGTGGCAACTTTAATCACAATTTAAGAACAACTTTATGCCATTAAATTTTAAAATAGACAAAATATATAATTTATCTAGAAAAAATTTACTAAAACCAAAGAAAAAGAAAGAATACTATAGTCATGGTTGGAAATGAGTCAGTAGTTAAAAATCTATCTACAGGGGCACCTGGGTGGCTCAGTTGGTTAAGTGTCAGACTTCAGCTCAGGTCATGATCTCACAGTTCGTGAGTTTGAGTCCCGCCTTAGGCTCTGTGCTGACAGCTCAGAGCCTGGAGCCTGCTTTGGATTCTGCGTCTCCCTCTCTCTCTGCCCCTCTCCTGCTCACACTCTGTCTCTCTCTCAAAAATAAATAAACAAAAAAACAACAACAAAAAAGAATTCATTAAAAAAAAAAAAAAAACCTACCTACAAAAATAACACCAAGCCGGGATAGTTTTACAGGGGGCATCACCAAATATTCAAAGCACAATGATTCCAATCTTCCTCCAGTGAAAATAGAGTTCTGTTTCCCAACTCATAGGATAGAGTTTATATAACCTTGACACCAAAATATGAAAAGGACTATAAGAAATGAAATTCATAAATTAATCTCATTCCTGAGTATAGATACAAAAATCCTTTTTAAAAACCCAAACTAAGATTAGCAATCCAAACTCAGAATTTTGTACAACAATGATACAGGGGATGGAGGGGAGGGGGTTTGGTGATAAAAGGGTAACACAGGGGATCCTTATGATGGAACCATTCTGTATCTTGGTTGTGGGAAAGGTCACATGAATCTATACGTGTGATAAAACTGCATAGAACTAAATACACACAAACAAGAATTTAAATGAAAACTTTAAGGAGGTGCCTGGGTGACTCAGTCGGCTGAGTGTCCAACTCTTGATCTTGGCTCAGGTCATGATCTCAAGGTTCGTGGGATCGAGCCCTGGGTCAGGCTACCCATCTACCTGCACCTGTGTCCATATACTCTGCCTTCCATTTCTATGGATGAATGCCCATGCTCTTACCTCTGGGTAACTCTCCCCCATGGTAAATGGCTGCCCCATCCTCCCAGCTCTCAAGTAAAAAAATTTAAGGAAAAAAAAAAAAAAGTTAAGAGTTACCCTGCCTCCTCTCCCTTTCTTGCCTGCATTCACTCCATTAGCAAACCTCACTGTTTCCCCCTTCAGAATACACATAGAATCCAGACACTCCTCACCATCACTCATGTCCACACGACTCTTGACTTTCACCTGGATTCCTGTACCAGCTTCCTGCTCAGTCTCCCTGCTTTAACCTTTGCTGCCTATGGTCCCTTCTCAACAGAGCAGCCAGAGTGCTCCTTTTTTTTTTTTTTTTTAACATTTATTTATTTTTGAGACAGAGAGAGACAGAGCATGAACGGGGGAGGGTCAGAGAGAGGGAGACACAGAATCCGAAACAGGCTCCAGGCTCCGAGCTGTCAGCACAGAGCCTGACGCAGGGCCCGAACTCACAGACCGCGAGATCATGACCTGAGCCGAAGTTGGCCGCCCAACCGACTGAGCCACCCAGGTGCCCCCAGAGTGCTCCTTTTTAATCTTAAGTCACGTCATCCTACTGTGCTCAGAAATTTCTAGTGACTTCCCACCTTACCCAAACAAAAGGCAAAGCCCCTCTGGATGCTATCCACCTCCCTGCCGACTCCCTGCCTCTCTGATTTCACCTCCTATTGCCTTCTCCCCTGTTTACTCTGCTTCAACCTCTCAGGCCTCCTTGCTGCTCCTCCAATGTGCCAGATACGCTCCCACCTTAGGGCTTTTGCACTTGCCATTCCCTCTTTCTAGAACTCTTCCCCCAGATATATGGTCCATTCTGTAAACTTTGTATCAATACAATATCAATACTTAATTGGGTCATTCCTTATCACAGCATCTATAACTGCAACCCCCGTTCTCAACAAGGAACATCCTTCCTCCCATGTTATATTTCTCCGTAGCCCCTTTCAACTTTTGACATAGCATGTATTTATTGTTATTATCCTTCCCCCCGGACTACAATGTAAGTTTCACAGAAACAGGATTTTTCACATGTTTTTATTGTTCACTGTGGAATCTCTAGCACACAGAACAACAGCCCTTGGCATGTGGTGGGTACTCAATAGATTTGTTAAATAAATACATAGATGATGAAATGTGATGAGTATACCCCTTGAAGTCAGCATCTGCTACACTGTACTCAGGTCCTAGCCAGTGCAGTTAAGGCAAGAAATTAAGGGGCACCTGGATGGCTCAGTTGGTTGAGCATCTGACTCGGCTCACATCATGATCCCAGGGTCCTGGGATCGAGTCCCACATCGGGCTCCATGCTGAGTGTGGAGCCTGCTTAAGGTTCGTTCTCTCTCTGTCTCTCTTTCTGCCCCTCTCCCTGGCCTGCACTCCCTCCCTCTCCCTCTCTCTCTCTCTGACTAAAGTAAAAAAAAAAAATTTAATGTTAAAAAAAAAATGAGAAAAAAAAAGGATAGAGAAAAAGAGAGAAACCATCATGCTAAGAGAGGCAAAAATGGACACAAAATAGTTTTGCTCATACTAGTTCAACTGGGTTTCCTTCTACACAATCAAAAGAACCTTGACTAAGACAGTGTCAAGCCTGCTCCATGTACACGTTGGGGAGGGGAGGGGACGTGCAAAAGAATTCATAGCCCCTACCTGTGGGGGACATACTTGAGAGTGAAGATGCAGCAGTGGCAATGGGGCAACGGAATAAAGGATCCGCAGTGGGGGTAGCAGAAAGAGCACTGGCCTGGGAGTCCGAAGATCCAGACCCTGGAACTGACTCTGGCAGGAGGCTGTGGATCTTGGGCAAGTCACTTAACCTCTATGTGGCCCATTTCCCCATCTGTAAACAGGGATGTTACTGCCACCTACTGCGTAAGGCTGTCATCAAGAATACTCAATGTAAAAGTCCTGAAGTTATTTTGTAAATCAGGGGCTGACCACGAAATACTTAGATGGTGGAAGAATGCTACCCTTCCTGATCCTTTACCCCAAGAAAGTCATTTTCCAGCAGTATTTGCCCCAGTGTGGTACTGGGAATAGTCCTCTCTGCCCAGATGGCAAAAACCAAGGCTCAGAGAGATGGGAAACCGTCCTTCCTGGGCATCCAGTTTTGCTAGTAGCACAGTTTGAGTCTGTGAGGTTGGGAAGGGATCCTAGGCTAGTCCATGCCCCTAAGGCTGGAGTCTTATCCTAGGAGGGGTCCAGAGTAGAGGGGAAAGATAACTACCTACCACTGCTCCCTGGTTCTTTCCTGGCAGGACCTCAGCCACATACTTGGTGATGCTGGCACTCTGAAACTGCAGCCTCTCACACTGGTCCACAATCTTGTTCTGCAATACAAATGACACCCATGGCATCTTGATCCTCGTGGATCCATTCACTCTCTCCCAGTGATTTTCCCCTTTACCCCACCTCAGCTACTCACACCCACCATCATATCCCAGACCTCATTAGTACTAAAAACTATAGCACCTCCAAAATCTTCATTTCAAGAGTTCCACACCCTGGGACACCTGGGTGGCTCAGTTGGTTAAGGGTCTGACTCTCGATTTCGGATTTCACCTCAGGTCATGATCTCATGGTTCGTGAGTTCAAGCCCCACATAGGGCTCTGTGATGACAGTGCGGAGCCTGCTTGGGATTCTCTCTCTGCCCCTGCCCTGCTTACCTGCTATCTCTCTCTCTCAAAATAAATAAATAAACTTAAAAAAAAAAAAAGGCCCACACCCTTTCCACCACTAACATCACTAACTCTAGATTCTCCAGTCCAACAATTCTTTCTTCAGCTTAGCGGGAGCCGCCAGTATATCAGTCTTACCACTTTCAGTGTTCATCACCCACTTTTTTGGTGATTCTCTCCTTATTCTGAAACCGTGGTTCAACATTACAGTCACTTTCCTGCATACACTCAATGCTCCTTTTTTTTTCTTAATGTTGATTTATTTTGAGAGAGAGAGAGAGAGAGAGAGAGAGAGAGCAGGGGAGGGGCAGAGAGAGAGGGAGACACAGAATCTGAAGCAGGCTCCAGGCTCTGAGCTGTCAGCACGGAGCCCAACATGGGACTCGAAATCATAAACTGTGAGATCATGACCTGAGCCAAAGTCGGAGGCTTAACCGACTGAGCCACCCAGGCGCCCCTCACTCAATGCTCCTTCTAACCGAGCTCCCCGATTCTCCACAACTGAGTGGAAGAACATGGCTTCTCAAACGGCCTTTCCCTAAATTATCCCCGTTGGTGAAGCAACAAAACCTCATTACCCTAACCAAACCCCAGGAGTTACTCTCCAACCCTGCATGTATTCAATCCCTCAGCGAATCCTATCAGCCCCGGCTCTAAAGTGTCTGTCTGTCTGTCTCTCTCTCCCCTCTGGCCACTTCTGGTCACCTCCACTCTTGCTATTCTACCCAGATCATCATTATCTGTCACAAAAGCCGCTATCAGAGCCTCCTCACTGGGCTTCGCCCCCAGTTAGCCACTGCCACCTTGTGTAAGGAAATTAGGTCAGGTCATGTCCCTGTTCAAAACCCTCCAATGGCTTTCCAGCAT
This sequence comes from Prionailurus bengalensis, assembly GCF_016509475.1. Taxonomy (NCBI): domain Eukaryota; kingdom Metazoa; phylum Chordata; class Mammalia; order Carnivora; family Felidae; genus Prionailurus; species Prionailurus bengalensis. The sequence goes on along the minus strand of NC_057359.1, from coordinate 73,628,480 downwards.
CCTCACAGTGAGATCAAGCTTCTTACTTTAGCCAACAAGGCCCTGTCTGATGTGACTCTGCCTGTTGTTCCAGTGTCACCTCCTAGTACTCTCCACGCCGGCCTTCTTCCTGTTCCATAAACACACCAAAACTTGTCCTGACAACAGTGTCTTTGCACCTGTGGCTCCTCCTGCGTCCAGTAGTCACTGTACCCTATATACACCTATCTACAAGTCCCCTCCCCCACTCCATTCAGGGTCACCCCTTCTCAAGCCCTCTCCGGCCACCCCCACACACCATTCCCGTACTCTGCTTATATATCTCCCTTGCATTTAACACTCTCTGCCTGCATATTATGTGTTTGTTTACTTTTTTGTATTTTTCCCCCCACCACTGGAACAAGAGCACCATGACATTGACTTGTTCTCTATGGCCCACTACCTAGAAGAAAGTTCCTCCTACACATAAGAGGCCCTGAATAAATATTTGTTGAATGAATGAACATCCACTTCTTTGACCCCACGAAGTTCAGCGGTCCCCATCCCCCAAAGCTGGGAGCATCCCCCAGGAGAGCAGGGGAGAGTTGTTAGAAATGAGGAAGCTGAAGCCCATAGAAGTAACTTGTCCAAGAAGATACAGCCAGGCCCTGCTTTTCCACTCCATTTCTCCAGGAACTTGAACTCCTTCCTAGCCAACAGCTCCTCCACTACTTCCCCTTGGAGCTTTGCCCCAGTTCCATCTGTCAAAAGGCAACTCAGCTCCTCTTCTAGGCAGCCCTTGCAAGGCCTTCCCCCAGCCCCACAATCAGGAATTAGTCTTATACTTTGCTGGTCCAAATACTAAGTGAAAACAAACAAACGAACGAACAAACAAACGAAACACACACACACACACACACACACACAAATACTGGACTGGCTGGGCCACACCAGGGCCACCACAGGGCCAAAGAAATTGAGACTAGCTTCCAAAAAGCTGCAGGACAAGAATCCAGAAGGGAGGAGAGAAGTTGAGCAGGTGCCCAGTTCAGTGACCATCTTGCCCTGAGGCAAAATGTCTTTGCTGGCTAGAAGGACAGCAGAAAGAGTGTGCAAACGCCATAATATGCTCAAAACTGGAGAAAGGGCAAGAAACACCTCCCTCCAGGCAGAGGAGAAGAATGTGCTTAGGGCTTCAGGGGGGTTCAGAGAAGGCTGACTTCATTTTGAAACAAGCACCAGGCCTGCCACCCTTGCTCAGCCTTCATCCCCTTCTACCACTCAGATTCAGCTCTGATGGCAACTTTTTAAAAAGGGTTTTATTAAAATCTCACACCCATTAGCATCACTTCCTCTCTCAATGGAAGCAAAGAGGTAATTTTCTCTGGCCTAGTCAATGACTCCCTTGGTCCAGCTCCTGAATATGAGGAACCTTGGAGGAGTTACTGCCCTGTTCTGGGCCTCAGTTTCCTCATCTGTAAAAAGTAGATAGGATACCACTTCAAAAGCTTGGTCTGGATGGAGTGAGATGATGGATATTTAAGTGCTTTGGTACTCATAAAGTTTCTATCCATTATGCAAGTTTATTATACCACATTACCCAAGTTGATTTTCATCACCACTTATTGAGGATGGATAGTGGTGACAGGTAGGACCAACCAGGAGCTTTCAGGGGTCACTGAATAAGTGAATCCCTCTAGGCCAGTTGGGTGTGTTTATTACACCCCAGTCTGAGTCCCCAGGGAGAGCCCTCAGGGCCTCACAGATGGGCAGAACCTGGGTGAGGGTGGGGAAATCAAGCCACTTAATGGAACGGCAAGGAAATCCCCAGGGGTGACAGCTAGGGCGGAAGGAGGGAGGAAAACCCAGGGTGACTTGGGCTCCTCAATCTCAGCAGATGGGTGGGGAAGCGGGGGTGGTGATGAAGGTGACCAGCCTGGGGGTAAACTGGAGTGGAGGTCGGGAGAAACTCTAGATTAAGAGGTCCAACAGGAACCTTTTAATTTTTTTTTTTTTTTTTTTTTTAGCGTTTATTTATTTTTGAGAGAAAGAGACAGAGCGTGAGTAGGAGAGGGGCAGAGAGAAAGGGTGACACAGAATCTGAAGCAGGATCCAGGCTCTGAGCTGTCAGCACAGAGCCCGATGCAGGGCTCCAACTCACGAGCTGTGAGATCATGACCTCAGCTGAAGTCGAACGCCCAACCGACTGAGCCACCCAGGCGCCCCAACAGGAACCTTCTAAGATCCAACCCGCCCACCTCCGTTTACCCAGGTGAAAGCAGCTTGGAGTACAGTCAAGGCCAACCCCGAAAGGGACAAGAAATCACCTCACCAGGAAGCCTGAAGAGTGGACGAGGGGAGGGGCTTTGAGCCCAGGGGCTGCGGGGATAGGAGAGCCGGGTTTTATCTCAGGTCAGCTTCCACCAGGGCGGGGGATGGGTCACACGCTGTCCCGGGCAACTGGAGCAGTGGAACCGCATACTGCCCAACGCCAAGCCCGGCTCTCCCCCCCCCCAAAACAGCAACGGAGGAGGAGGGGGCAGCTGGATCTACCACTCTGTGGTAGGCTAAAGAGCATTTCACCCATTATTTTAGGTCTATCAGACAACAACCCCCAAAACTGCGCCCTCAGACTACACGTGAGGACACTGAGGCTCAGAGACGAGATTCCAAGGGAGGTCGGGAGGCGGGATTCGAACTCACGTCTCCCGTGACTCCAGAAGCCACACCCTTACCGCCTCGTTCCACAGCAGTGACACGGCCGAGCCTGGACTCCTGGACCGGCAGCCGGGTCTCCGCCAAACCCCTCACGGAGCGCCATCCGGGCGCCCCTCCTCTCCGGCGCCCCCGCCTTCCGGCGCCCCCGCCCGCTCACCCGCAGCTCTTCCGCGCGCTCCTCGGCCCGGCGGACGCGGTGCCCCCGGCAGCGGCCGCCCAGCCCGGTGCAGGCGGCGCACACGGGCCGTCGCTCGGAGCAGCAGAACCAGCTCAGAGCCTGGCCGTGCTCGGGGCACAGCGGCCCCGGCTCCGGCCCCGAGCTCTCCGCAGACATGGCCGAGCGCCCGGCGCCGCGCGCTCCACCTGTCGCAGGTGGCTGCTGGGCGGGGCATCCCTGACCCCGCCCCCGGCCCCCGACGGGTGTCCCCGAGCGCCGGCCGCCCAGCTTCCTGCCGGCCTACCCTGGCGGCGGGTGGACTGCCGCCAGGCGTCCGCGCCCCAACCCCGACCCCCGCCCAGGGTCCAACCGCTTCGGCTGTCTTCGTGATTTTTTTGCTGAATTAAATCGTGTTTGTATACGTATTAGTTTTGTAACAAACATAAAACACCAAACATTAATGTGACCGTAGGAAACTTAATTGAGCATTTAAGTGCCAGACTTTTGCTAAGCGCTTCATAAGCGTTTTATCATGTAATACAGCAGCCCTTTTTGAGAGGCAACTTGAGACAAGTAGCTAGAAGCTAGGTTCTGGTGGTAGGCTACCTGGGCTCAAATCCCATTTATCTGCTCCCAGACAGCGCCTCGATGGCCTCGGCTGTAACATGGGGATAGCGTCCGCACCTGCCTCACAGATTTGTGCTGACCATTTAATGATTAAATAAGATCTGGAGCACAGACTGCGGCTGCAATTGCTAAGCGTCTGTTAATAGTACAAGGAAAGTATTACCATGTTCCTCATTTTTAGGGAGGTTAAGTAACTTATAAGGAGTCACAGTTACTAACTGGTAGCAATGAGATTGGAATTCAGGCAGTTTGATTTGTGGCTAATAGGATTAATGATTTTTTAACTGCATATTAAGGTCCAATGAGAAACATCTGTATTAGGCTGATTTCTCCCAAAGTATTTACAACCAAATCTTTTTTTTATTTTAAAATTTTTAATGTTTTTATTTATATTTGAGAGAGAGAGAGAAAGGAGCAGAGTGCAAGCAGGGGAGGGGCACACAGAGTGAGGACACAGAATCCCAAGCAGGCCCAGGATCCGAGCTGTCAGCACAAAACCCAAGGAGGGCGGGCTCAAACTCTCAAACCAGAGCCCAAGTCAGAAGCTTAAGGGACTGAGCCACCCAGACGCCCCAAACATTTTTTAAAGGGGAGTGATAATAGTATCTATCTCTGAGAGCTGCTTCAAGAATTAAATGAGATCTTGTATGCAAAGTGCCGAGCTTGGGTGTTGGCAGTATGGTATACACTAGAGGCTAAAAAATGTTTTATTGTGTATGTGAGGATCTGTAAATACAGTTGTAGCAGGCCTTCAGAATGTAAATTGTGTGAGGTACTTTGCAAGGGGAAAGCAGCACTCCTGGCATCAAAAGTCATGTCTAGGGGCCCCGGGTGGCTCAGTCGGTTGAGCTCCAGCTTCAGCTCAGGTCATGATCTCGGGGTTGTCTGGCTCTGTGCTGACAGCTCGGACCCTGGAGCCAGCTTTGGATTCTGTGTCTCCCTCTTTCTTTGCCCCTCCCCCGCTCGTGCTTTGTCTCTCAAAACTAAATAAATGTTAAAAAAAAAAAAAATTTTTTTTTAAGTCGTTTCTAGTGGGAGGGTGAAGCCTTCATCATAGCATTTACCCTCTTCCAGGGGTGGGGCTGGAAGTGGGCCACCATAACTAGAGATTGGGGTTAGGATTTCTTTGTTCTAAGGGGTGGGGGTGGAGAGAGCTATTAAACCTTACAATGAAACAAAGAAAACAGAAGTGATTTTGTGTGAAGGAAAAGAGACTGTGGAGGCCAGAGGCAGTAGGGGTTAAGGTCCTTGGGAAAAGTAAGGCCTGTTTACTGGGTGTGGTCCTGGGGAGCAGTCGGTGGCCCTGGGAGGGCCAGAGTCAGGGAAGCAGCAGCAACATTGCCAGAACTACTTCAGGCAGAGGACTAGGAATTGCAAGGGGCTTGGGTGGGAATGGACTTACTTTTATAGAGTTGGGATCAACTCAGGGGCTGAGTTGGACTGGAACTGAAGAATCAGCCCCTTCCCTTCCTGTGCTGGTGCTTGACGCAAGTCCCCACACAAGGCCTCAGGATACTCGTAAATTCCCAAGTGTGGCTCTCAAGCTTTATTCTTCGGAATTACCTGAGGTGGTTGGGGGAGAGGGTAGTTAAGCATTCACACTTTCCGATAAAATTCTCGTTCACTAGATCTGGGGAGCCAGGAATCTGCAACTGTAGCAGTTGCCCTGAAACTAAAATACAAATGATCTCTGACCACCGATATAAACACTGCCCCAGGGCAATGGTGACCTTTCGGAGACCAGCATCTCCAAAAGAAAGAGAAAGAAAGAAAGAAAAGGTAGGGAGGAAGGAAGGAAGGAAGGAGGAAAGGAAGAGAGGAAGAAAAAAGAAAGAAAGGAAGAAAAGGAAGAAAAAAGAGAAATTATTGCTCCTACAGGGCGCCTGGGTGGCTCAGTTGGTTGAGTGTTCAACTTTGGCTCAGGTCATGATCTTGTGGTCTGTGAGTTCGAGCCCCTCCTCGGGTTCTGCACTAACAGTGCAGAGCCTGCTTGGGATTCTCTGCCTCTCCCCCAGTTGCACTCTGTCTCTCTCTCCTCAAATAAATTAACTTAAGAAAAATTGCTCCTAGTACAGGTTCTTTATTTCAGTTACGTATTCATGTACATGTGTGAGCACTGGGGACTGAATGTATTTTTTTTTTTTTAAAGATTTTATCTTTAAGTAATCCTTGTGCCTAACATGGGGCTCAAACTCAGGACCCTGAGATCAAAAGCCACACGCTCTCCTGACTGAGCCAGCCAGGCACTACCAAATGTATTTCTTATTGAGAATCAGGGTCAAAAAGTTTGGCACTGCTGCTCTCAAATGACCTCTGGAGCTTTGGTGGAGTGAGGAGGGCTGTACTTGAACTTTAGGGCTTGCTTAGGCAGAACACCCTGAGCTGGGGACAGAGAAGAATGGACACTTTTGTTACATTTTAGTCATTCAGCAGATTTATTGAGCACCTACCTATATGCTGGGCCGTATTTAAGACGCTGAGAATACAACCTTAAAGAAGAACAAAGTCTACTCTCCTGAACAAACAAAATAAAAGGACATGTAAATAATGTTGGTAAGTGAGAAGAGCTATATGAAAAGTACTCAAGCACATAGAAACAGGGCTTGAGGGAGGGCTGATCTAGAAAGGATGATGGAGGAGGTCTCTTGGAGCAGCAGCACGGTGACTGGAAAAAGACAGCAAGCAAACCGTGAGAAAATCTGGGGAAGGAGCTTTACAGGCAGAGGAACCAGCAAGAGCAAAATTTCTTTTTATGCCAGGAACCCTGCTCCCCCCTCACCAAAGAACCACACACAATTTACATTCTGAAAAGGTGCTATATATTTACATCCTCACATACGATAGAATATCCTTTAGCCCCTACCATATGACATAGGTGGGAACATGGAGAGGCCGCTTTTAGGCAACAGGCTTGAGCAATAAAAACCTGACTAAGGTGAAAGGGCCCCAGTGATCCCCAGGCTGAATGCAAACAGGTTCACTAAGCAACCCACCTCATAATATCATCCACAGGCCCTAACTTACCAATAGGCTACTTAGAACCAGGTACAGTTACCATAAAAGGAAAATTCCATGCATTCCTGTACCTCATTCAGCGCTTAACTGTAGCCCCCCACCCCTGCCTCCTGGTAGACAGTCTCTCTTTTGCTGTCCTCCCTGCTTGCTCTCTTGTGGTGTATTCAATAAACTTCTATCTCCTTTGTTTTGCTTTAGGTGAATTCTTTCACCACCCAAGCCGCCAGCCTCCACCCAATCTGGTTGCCGCACAGAGCATATTTATTTTTATAAAATTGGGATTATCTGGGGTTGCCTGGGTGGCTAGTTGGTTAAGCATCCAAACTCTCGACTTTGGCTCAGGTCATGATCCCATGGTTCTTGGAATAGAGCCCCACATCAGGCTTTGCACTGACAGTAGAGAGGCTGCTTGGGATTCTCTCTCTCTCTCTCTCTCTCTCTCTCTCTCTACCCCTCCACTCATGCTTGCCCACATGCTCACTCTCTCTCTCTCTCAAAATAAACTTAAAAAATGTATATATATGTGTATGTGTGTATATATATATTCTTATATATATACACACATACACATATATATACATATATACATATATATATATATATATATATACACACATACATATATATAGGCACCTGGGTGGCTCAGTCGGTTGAGAATCCGACTTTCGCTCAGGTAATGATCTCACAGTCTGTGGGTTCGAGCCCTGCATCGGGTTCTGTGCTGACAGCACAGAGCCTGCTTGGGATTCTCTCTCTCCCTCTCTCTCTTCCCCTCCCCCATTTGTGCACATGCACTTTCCCTATCTCTCTCAAAATAAATAAACATGAAAAAATTAATTAAAAAATCTTTTTCAAAAATATTCAGTGAGCATCTACTATGTGCTAAACCTATACTGTTCAATACCATAGCCACTAGCCACAGATGGCTTCTTAAGTTACATTAAAATTAAATACAATTTAAAATTTAGGGGCATCTGGATGGCTCAGACAGTTAAGCATCCAACTTCAGCTCAGGTCATGATCTTGCAGTTCATGAGTTCAAGCCCAGCTTTGGTCTCTGTGCTGGCAGTTCAGAGCCTGAAGCCTGTTTCAGATTCTCTCTCTCTCTCTCTCTCTCTCTCTCTCTGCCCCTCCCCCACTTGTGCACGTGCTCCCTCTCTCTCTCTCTCTCTGTCTCTGTCTCTCTCAAAAATAAACATAAAAAAAAAGATTTAAAATTCAGGGGTCACCTGGGTGGCTCAGTCAGTTAAGCATCCAACTCTTGATCTTGGCTCAGATCATGATCTCTCCATTTGTGAGTTTGAGCCCCACATCGCTGATGGTGCAGAGCCTTGTTGGGATTCTTTGTCTCTCCTTCTCTCTGCCCCTCACCTGCTTGTGCTCTCTCTCTCTCTCTCTCTCTCAAAAAAATAAATAAATAAACTTTTTTTAAAAAAAGTTCAGTTCTTCAGGGGCATCTGGGTGGCTCAGTTGGTTGAGTATCCAACTCTTGGTTTCAGCTCAGGTCATCATCTCGAGGTTCATGGGTTCAAGCCCCATATCAGGCTCTTCATGGAGCCTGTTTGGGATTCTCTCTCTCCCTCTCTCTCTCTCACCCTCCCACCTCTCAAAAAAAAAAAAAAACAAAAAAAACAAAACAGTTCTTCAGTTGCACTAGCCACACTTCAGGTGCTCAGTAGCCACATGTGACTTGAGGCTAGCATATCGAAAAGTACAAACATAGAACATTTCCATCATAGCAGAAATTTCTATTGCAGTGCTGTGCTGGATCTTGTATTAGACATCAGCAATAAATACAGGTGTAAACAAGACTGTGTCATTGCCTTTATGGAGCTCATAACCCAGTGAGATAAACCAATAAATGGGAAATCACACAACGTTAGGGAAAGTGTAGGGGCCTTGGAAGCACAAAGGAAGGGTAGCTAACTCAATCTGGAGGAAGAGAGAAATGGTTAGGGAAGACCTGAGGGTAGAGAGGGAGATGGCCTCTAAGCTGAGGATAGTTAGCCAGACGGACAGGTGAGATGCCCTGGCCAGAGGGAACACTGTGTGCAAGGATTCAAAGGCAGCAGCAAGGTGAGCCAAGAAGCTGCAAGTAGGTTAGACCATTGAAACCTACAGTGTGGTTGCCAGAGGTGGAAGCTGAGGCTAAAGAGATATAGACCAAGCCATATTGACCTAGTGAAGGAATTTGGACTTTATTTTGAATATCAGTTATCTATGGTCTATAACAAACCACCCCCAAAGCTTAGTGGATTAAAATGACAAGTGTTTATTTGCTCACAATTCTGTGGGTTGGCAAATTGGGGCTGAAACTCAAAAGTAGCATGATGTCACTTCTACCACATTCTATTCATCAAAATAAGTTACTAGACCAGCCCTGATGGGAGAAACTACAAAGAATTTGTGGCCAGTTTTAATCTATCACACTCTGGCATGATGTTGGCTTGAAACTAGGTGGTGGGTAGAGAGAAGTGGACAGATTTTTTTTTTTTAAGGCTATTTCAGGGGAAGAATTCAGAAGTCTTGGGGTTTGTTCTGGAACAAAGAAGAGAGAGTGAAGTTACAAAGTTACAAATAACTCCAAGATCCTTGGTGTGGGTGGGTGATTGGTGAATGGTAGTGCCCAGCACTCAGAGAGAAAAGAGGAAGAACAGGTTTGGGGGGAAGATGATGTTTCCAGGGTGAGTCACGTTGAGAATGAAGTGTATTTTATTCAGCCAGGTGGAAAAGGACAGAAAGCAGGTGGATTTACAGGTGTAGGGAGAAGTCTGGCTAGAGATACCAGTTTGGGAGTCTCAGGTGCCTTAAACCTGAAGCCTTTTCTGGAAGAAAATCTTGAGGGCAGGGATCAGGTAAGTCAACTCTCTAAGCTACCCTGAGCCTAGCCCAGTGCCTGAGGGCAAAACAATCAGTCTCTCCTGGTTGAAGTCTACGAGGTTGTTGTGGGCAAAAGAGATTGAGTTTGCAGAGAGAGCCCTCAGTTCTGAACTAAGATCAGTGATGCATGGGGGTAGACCTCAGCTCCTGTCAGGAACAGGACACTCATCCAGAAAGTAATGAGTGCATCATCAGGGAGGGAAGTCAACAGAGGCAAAGGATCCCCCATCAGGACTGTTGTGGAGGATATTCCCTCTTTGCTTTGGAAGATAGAGCCAATGGCCAGCTCTGTTATTCTGTGAAGGTAACTTTCTCTTGCCACCCCTACAGTCCCACAGTCACCCAGCTTTCAGAAACTCCACATGTCTTTGTTGTAGGTGACTCTGCTGGGAGATCAGGCCTGCAGCAGATCCCTACTAGGTGCAAGAGAAATGTTGGCTAGGATGCCATTCATCCATTCATTCGTTCATCCATCCATCCATCCATCCATCCATTCAACAAACCGTTACTCTGCACCAAGCCCTGTGCGCTAGGAATACAGAAATGAATAGACTCTAGTCTGGAAGCAATGCAACTCCAGCTGCTGTTCGTTTCTGGAACTGTCTTCCCACTGGATCTCAAGATGATACCGAGGGGTCTTTTTGCTGTGGTGCTGGGCTGTAATGATTTGATGAAAGAAAGAATGAAAGGAATAGGAGTGGGGGGACCTGGGAAAAGGTCCAAGGGAGAGATCACGGGGTGGAATCATGGAAAACTCCAAAAACTGAAACAACACCTCCAAGGGGGCGAATAACTATTTAAAAGATGACATTTATTCAGTACTTTCTCGGTAACTCTCTCGGTGGTACCGCTTTTCTTGCATTCTGTAGATTCCCAGACAGCGCGGTCTTCGGGCAGAACCGTCCTCTTCTCTGGAACCTCATCATTGCATTGTTCCAGTCAGAAAACAGGCCAGGGTGCTCTGGGCCCGGCCTCTGGGAGACGGCAGATGGGCGGAACTGCAGTTCGGGGGCCGGGAGAGCGCCCGGAGGCTTTTCGCGGAACTCCTGCCCTAGCGACGCGCGCCTCGTTGCTAGGGGCGGTGGCATGGGAGGCTGTGGAGCGTGGTGGTTGCTGACTCCCTCCACTCGGCGCCCCTGCCGGCCCCAGCTCCCGGCCCGGCCAGCCGGCTGGTGGGTATGGAGCACGATGGGGGGAGGAAGGGGTACGGGAGGGACGCGCAGAGCTGTGGGAGCCCTCGCGCTTTGCAGGCTGCAGCAGCCCACCTGGCCAAAGCGGGGAGTTCTAGGGCAGGCCTTGGGTCGGGTGGCATTATATACCTCGTTTGGGTGAACTACTCACCCCACCCCACCCCCAACACATCAAAAATGAGCTTTGGCAGTCCCCATGGATAGAACGGGGACATTTGTGATCTGAAGAGACAGGAAGGAAAAATTGTACACAGGTTGTCCCCCAAATTTGGGGCAACCTTGGAACTTCTGGCCTTAGTGCTGACTCCCTGTGAGACTCTGGGCAAGACCCACTTATTCTGTGGGCCTCAGTTTCCCCTATCTACCATTAGAGGGTCGAATCAGACCTTCTTCCAGTGCTTCCACTGTGGTTTTGTTTGTGTTTGAGCTTTCGTTTTGATGTCTTGTGTACAGAAGGAGATTTGGGGAGAGGGAAAGAGATATGAAATCAGCATTTACATGAACAGTGGACCAGGAGTCCAGGGAAATAAGATCCATTACCCCAGCTCTGCCTCCTGTGACCTTTAACAAGTCACAACCCTCTGAGTCCCGCTTTCTTGATGGAAAATAACAATTGGATATATGCTGGAGTCTATCAAAGTATACTGCACTGGAGAGTTAAATGAGAATTCTCTGAGTTATGTTTAGAGTGACCACTGGGTGTCTGAAGGTCTTTGGAAAGCAAATTGGGGCAGCAATGGTTTCTGGGATTCAGATTTAGGCCTGGTTTTATCTGGAAACAACAAGGATATCCAAAGCCAATAATTGAGTTTATGGCTTTTCCAAGCCCCCTCCAGCCTCTCCTGACCAAAATCTGGGACCAAGCTCAGGTAACTTCACTGAATGTTTTGCTGCTGGTCAATTTTTTTTTTTTTTAATTTTTTTTTTCAACATTTATTTATTTTTGGGACAGAGAGAGACAGAGCATGAACGGGGGAGGGGCAGAGAGAGAGGGAGACACAGAATCGGAAACAGGCTCCAGGCTCTGAGCCATCAGCCCAGAGCCTGACGCGGGGCTCGAACTCACGGGCCGCGAGATCATGACCTGGCTGAAGTCGGACGCTTAACCGACTGCGCCACCCAGGTGCCCCGCTGCTGGTCAATTTTAAAGAACCCTTATGTTGTTGGGTTCTTAAAAAGCTTGTAGGGCACCGGACTGGCTCAGTTAGTAGAGCATGCGACTCCTGAGCTCAAGGGTCGCTTGAGTTCAAGCCCCACATTGGGCATGGAACCTACTTTAAAAAAAAAAAAAAAAAAAAAAAACTTCTTGCCAAGCAGACTCTTCACTTTAGTGTGCAATTATTCATTCATTCCCCAGATATTTGCACTGCATCCATTCTCCCAGGCTATGTTTAAAGCTCAGATACAAAAACGGGGGCGCGTAGGTGGCTCAGTCGGTTAAGCGTCCGACTTCAGCTCAGGTCATGATCTCACGGTCTGTGAGTTCGAGCCCCGCGTCGGGCTCTGGGCTGATGGCTCAGAGCCTGGAGCCTGCTTCGGATTCTGTGTCTCCCTCTCTCTCTGCCCCTCCCCCATTCATGCTCTGTCTCTCTCTGTCTCAAAAATAAATAAACGTTAAAAAAAAAAATGAACAAGACACTGCCCCTCCTGTCAAGTATATTATGTGTTCACAGTATAAACAATGGAAGATAACAATAGTATTTTCACTTCTTAGATTAGTCTCATAATAAATCACAACTACATGGACATTACCCAAGTACATATACTTTGTTGTTGGGATTTTATTTTATTTTATTACTGTTTATTTTTGAGAGAGAGAGAGAGCTCATGTGCATGCATGCACAGGGGAGGGGCAGAGAGAGAGGCGGCAGAGGATCTGAAAGGGGTTCTGTGCTGACAGAAGAGAGACTAATGTGGGGCTCGTGAGATCAGAGCCCAAGTTGGCCGCTTAACTGACTGAGCCACCCAGGTGCCCTTGTCGTTGAGATTTTAAATTGCCTTTAAGTTATATAATATATAACTTAATGAATTCTTGGTATGATCAGTCACTCTGGTCAGGAGACATAATTGGCTTCATTTTAATATCCTTCAGATTCATATACCTATTTGTGTATGTTCTTTGTGTATATTTGTTACATATGTTTAATATATATGTATTAATAGTAGTATTAAGGGGCGCCTGGATGGCTCAGTCGGTTAAGTGTCCCAATTCTTTGATAGCAGCTCAGGTCGTGATCTTGAGGTCATGGGATTGAGCCCCGAATCGGGTTCAGCACTGGGTGTGTAGAGTCCTTGGAATTCTCTCTCTCCTTCTCTCTCTCTGCCCCTCCCCTGCACATCTGCTCACCCTCCCTCTCACTCTCCCTCTCAAAATAAATAAACTAAAAAAAAAAAAAATAGTAGTATTCAGGGTGAAGTTGGCAGAAACTGCTCCTTTCAGCTGCGAGATCATTGTTAATATATCCATCATGCTAGTAGCCATCATTTTATATTGACAATTTGCCAGGTTGAACTGAGGGCTTTCTACGCACTAGCTTTAATAGAGATGCAGTATAGTAGGCTGATCGAGAACACGGCCTCTGGAGTCGGACCGCCTACCTTCAAGTTTTAGCCCTGCCACTTATTTGCAACTTATCTGTAAATCCGAGCAAGTTATTTAACATCTTTGCGCCTCGATTTTCTCATCTGCTAACTGAAGATAGTAACAGCATCTATCTCAGAGGCTCGTGGAACAAATCAAAAAAGCCAATAAATCGGGGCGCCTGGGTGGCGCAGTCGGTTAAGCGTCCGACTTCAGCCAGGTCACGATCTCGCGGTCCGTGAGTTCGAGCCCCGCGTCAGGCTCTGGGCTGATGGCTCAGAGCCTGGAGCCTGTTTCCGATTCTGTGTCTCCCTCTCTCTCTGCCCCTCCCCCGTTCATCCTCTGTCTCTCTCTGTCCCAAAAATAAATAAAAACATTGAAAAAAAAATTTAAAAAAAAAAGCCAATAAATACAAAGCATTTAGAATAGTCCCTGGCACATTGTAAGTGCTATTTTTAATCTTTACCGAAGCCCAGTGATAGAGATATTATCCCATTTTACATATGGGAAACAGACTCTGAGGGCTTCAGCAATTTGCCCAAGGCCGCAGCAGACTGTAATTCAGACCTAAGTCTGTCTAATTCCTATGCTGATGCACTAAATCAAATGTTATTCTGACTCTGCTGTGTTTCTTTTCATTTTTGTTTTGTTTTATTTTATTTTATTATTTTTTTAAGTTTTATTTATTTATTTTTGAGAGAGTGCAAGCGAGGGAGGGGCAGAGAGAGGGAGACAGAATCCCAAGCAGGATCTGAGCCACCAGCCCAGAGCCCAGCGTGGGGCTCAGTCTCACAAACCATGAGATCATGACCTGAGCCGAAGTCAAGAGTTGGTTGCTCAACCGACTGAGCCACCCAGACACCCCTTACTCTTCATTTTTAGAATAAGCTACCCTGGGGTGCCTGGGTGGCTCAGTCAGTTGAGCGCCCGACTTTGGCTCAGGTCACGATCTCGCAGTCCGTGAGTTCGAGCCCCGCGTCGGGCTCTGTGCTGACAGCTCAGAGCCTGGAGCCTGTTTTGGATTCTGTGTTTCCCTCTCTTTCTGACCCTCCCCCGTTCATGCTCTGTCTCTCTCTGTCTCAAAAATAAATAAACGTTAAAAAAAAATTAGAATAAGCTACACTGTCAGTTGGTAATTAGAATTTTTTATTTGAGTTCTTAAAATAGAGCTGTTAAACTGCACTAAAACTGTGTTTCTTCTTTGTAGATGTTCATAAGGGAAATTCTGGACTAGAAGTCAGGAGACCTACCTAGTTAGAATTTTGAGCAAATAATGTTTCTTCCCTGATTCTTCAGATCTTTTTTTTCTTTGTTTGTTTTTGTTTTTGTTTTTTTAAGTAGGCTCCATGCCCAGTATGGAGCCCAGTATAGGGCTTTGAACTCACTACTCTCAGATGAAGACCCCTGCTGACTGAGCCACTCAGGTGCCCCTTCAAATATTAAATAAATGGTTTATATGTGATGTTTTTGAAAAACTCTTCCATATCTCAAATTCTATGATTCATACTTATTGAAGTCTTATTTTAAACAGGAGAGGGGTGCTCAGGAAACTCAGGAGAGTTTCAACTCAGGTCATGACCTCACAGTTGGTGGGTTTGAGCCCTGCATCGGGCTCTGTGCTAAGAGTGTGGAGCTGCTTAGGATTCTCTCTCTCTCTCTCTCTCTCTCTCTCTCTCTCTCTCCCACACACACACCCCTCACCCACTCACATGCTCTCCCTCTCAAAAATAAATGAACAAACATTAAAAAAATAAGTAAACAGGAGAAATTGTCTTTCTCACAGAAACAGTAAGGTCTGAAGTAAGCAGTCAGCTCTGAAAATTTTTGGAATGGGGTGTCTGGGTGGCTTAGTTGGTTAAGCATCTGACTTTGGCTCAGGTCATGATCTCAACGGTTCCTGGGGTTCAAGCCCCACATCAGACTCTGCGCTGACAGCTCAGAGCCTGCAGCCTGCTTTGGATTTTGTCTTTCTCTCTCTCTCTCTCTCTCTCTCTCTCTCTCTCTGCTGCTCCCTCCCTTGTACTCGTACTCTCTCTCTCAAAAAATAAATAACTAAACATTAAAAAAAAATTGGTGGAGAGGTGCCTGAGTGGCTCAATTGGTTAGGCATCCAACTTCGGTTCAGGTCATGATCTCACAGTTCGTGGGGTTGAAGCCTGCATCCGACTCTGTGCTGATAGCTCAGGGCCTGGAACCTGCTTTGGACTCTGTTTCCCTTTCTGCCTCTCCCCCACTCGCTGTCTCTCTCCCCCTCTTAAAAATGAATAAACATTAAAAAAATCTAAAAATCTTTTTGAATAGAAGTACTATGAGTAAAACAAAAATGTTTAATGATGCATTTAAATATATCCTACTTTGTATGGGGCGCCTAAGTTAAGCCACCGACTTTTGGTTTCGGCCCAGGTCATGATCTTGAGGTTCGTGAGTTTGAGCCCCTCGTGGGGCTCCGCGCTGGCAGTGTGGAGCCTGCTTGGGATCTCTCTCTCTGCCCTTCCCCTAGTCACTGTGTCTCTTGAAATAAAAAAAAAATAAAAAAAAATTTTTAAGAGTCTCATGCTCTACCAACTGAGCTAGCCAGGCAAAATTTTTTTTAAATATCCTACTTTGTATGTTTATTCATTTATTTATTTATTTATAAAAAAAAATTATTTTTAAGTAATCCCTACACTCAATGTGGGGCTCAAACTCATAACCCCAAGCTCAAGAGTTGTGTACTCTACCCACTGAACTAGCCAGGTGCCCCCCGACCCCTACTTTGTATCTTCCTCCCTCCCTTCCTTCCTTCCTTCCAATAGGCTCCACACCCAAAGCAGGGCTTGAACTCATGACCCAAGATCAAGAGTCACATGTTCCATTGACTGAGCCAGCCAGGCACCCTCCTACTTTGTATATTTAAAAACAGATATATCCAGGCACCTGGCTGGCTCAGTAGAGCATGTGACTCTCGATCTTGAGGTGGTGAGTTCAAGCCCCACATTGGGTATAGAACTAACTTTAATTCATTAATTAACTAATTAAAATAGATATATAATTAACATTTTGGTATACTTTCCCTAGGTTTTAGAAATGTGCCAGTTAGGGGCGCCTGGGTGGCGCAGTCGGTTGAGCGTCCGACTTCAGCCAGGTCACGATCTCGCGGTCCGTGAGTTCGAGCCCCGCGTCGGGCTCTGGGCTGATGGCTCAGAGCCTGGAGCCTGTTTCCGATTCTGTGTCTCCCTCTCTCTCTGCCCCTCCCCCGTTCATGCTCTGTCTCTCTCTGTCCCAAAAATAAATAAACGTTGAAAAAAAAAAAAAAAAAAAAAAAAAAAAAAAAAGAAATGTGCCAGTTATATGATCTTGGAATTTTGTAAGATATCTCTTTCTTTGTGTGGGAAAACTACACTTAACAATCTCTTTAATTAAACAAAGCCTTTATTTACCTTGTGAATCTCCTTTCAGTGCAAACAAACATGCTTAGAGAAGAGATTAATTTAAGCGTCTTTTCAATAATTACAGAGATTAGGAAGTGGCTGCCTGCACTATTTTCCAAAGGATAAATGTTACAAAGCATTGAATACGGCAGCTCACCCAGAAAATCCTACTGGTTTGGGGGTAAGTCATTCTAAAAGTTACCTTTCGCTTAGAATGTCCTGTGAATGCTCTTCACATGGGAAATGTGGCTCTCCAGATGCTATCAGCTAAGAATCCAATCAGTTTTAAGCAAAGCCAATCCATTTATAGCATTTGCTGTTTTTGGTGACCTAGATCTATGGATGGCATCTGTCCTCAGTTTGATGATAATGTTGAAAAATGGGCTACGCTGGCAGATTGGAAGCCCTGTGGCCTCTATCTACCTATAAGCAATACAACATCCCAGAGTTTTGAAAATTTTCCTGGAATTTTTTCTGTCAGCATATAATATGCCCGTTATAGAGAATCCTAGGATGTCTGAACTAGAAGGGACCTTAGATTCGCTACTTAACAAGAAATGTTTCTGCCATACTGTGCAAGCCACTTGAGGTACAAAGATGAATATGAGAGAGCCCTTCCTCTTATGGAGTACACAGTCTACTAAAAATTATTTAATCTGGTATCCTCATTTACAGATAGGGAAGCCGAGGTGCAGAGCAGGAAATGGAGGAACCCAAGGGCACACAGAAGGATGAGGCAGGGTTGGGGCTGGAGCCAGGGCTCTTGTTGGCACACACCATGTTCTTTTCACTGCACTGTGCTTCTGTACTGGTTACCCATATTGTCAGGAGGTCAGTGCTGGCAGTTTCTCAAAGTGTAAGCTGAAATTCTTCTGGAAAACTTTTTTTTTTTTAATTGTTTAATGTTTATTTTTTGGGGGGGGAGGGGCAGAGAGAGAGGAAGACATAGAATCTGAACCAGCCTCCGGGCTCCTAGCTGTCGGCACAGAGCCTGACATTGTGCTCGAACTCATGGACCATGAGATCATGATCTGAGCCGAAGTCAGATGCTTAACCCAAGTGCCCTGGTTTTGTTTTTTTTTTTTCCTTTCTTTTTAATATTTATTTATTTTTTATTTGTTTGTTTGTTTGTTTATTTATTTATTTATTTATTTATTTATTTATTTTTGAGGGAGAGAGAGAGACAGAAAGAGAGAAAGAGAGAAAACACAATCGGACGAGGGGCAGAGAGAGAGGGAGATAGAATCTCAAGCAGGCTCCGGGCTCTGAGCTGTCAGCACAGAGCCTGACGTGGGGCTCATATCATGAGATCATGACCTGAGCTGAAGTCAGACGTTTAACCAGTGAGCCACCCAGGTGCCCCTGGAACAGTGTTTTTTAATGGTATGACTGAGAATACTTGGTGCATTTTAGCTGCTTTTCTTCCTGGAGACCATTCTTCCTAGAGCTGGGCCAGTCATGCCCATAGGAAACTCATCTCCTAAACTTTATCTTTTTTTTTTTTTTTTTTCAACGTTTATTTATTTTTGGGACAGAGAGAGACAGAGCATGAACGGGGGAGGGGCAGAGAGAGGGAGACACAGAATCGGAAACAGGCTTCAGGCTCTGAGCCATCAGCCCAGAGCCTGACGCGGGGCTTGAACTCACAGACTGCGAGATCGTGACCTGGCTGAAGTCGGACGCTTAACCGACTGCGCCACCCAGGCGCCCCTCATCTCCTAAACTTTAAACAGAGTCACAGAGGAGATGGGAAGTGAGTACTCCCACCCCCATTTACTTCCCTCTACCGTCTGGCTTCTGGAAGAGCTAGTTGCAGCACACACGTGACCCAGAGTAGCTGAGATCAGCCCCTCATCAGATCTTCAGTCCCAGCAGATAAACGCACACTGGCCATGTCTTCCTGTCACTTTTTTCCTGTTTCACCGGCGACCAGTATAAGAGCTCCACAGATTGGGTGTTTGGGAAGTGTTTTCTGAGTGAATGTGTGGATTAGTGTCTTTGAATGTCTAACTCACCTGTCTTAGTTCTAGCCTTATTAGTTGTTGGGGACGTTGCAAATAAATCTGAAAAACAATAATTCTATTTATTCTAATATACCACCCATTGTTGACATTACTTAAGTTGTAGGCCAGTGGTTCTCAAACTTTTTGGCCTCAGGACTTCCTTATACTCGAAAATTAGTGGGGATCTCAAAGAGCTTTGTTAATGTAAGTTATATGTTGGGTTCTACTCTGAAACCTATTGACATTAAAACAGATATTTGAAAGAAGTTTTTTAATTAAAAAATATATTTTAATGTTTATTTATTTTTGAGAGAGACAGAGACAGACACACACACAGAGTGCGAGCGGGGGAGGGGCAGAGAGCGAGGGAGACACAGAACCAAAGCGGCCTCCAATATCTGAGCTGTCAGCCCAGAGCCTGGCTTAAACTCACAAAACATTAGATCATGACCCGAGCTGAAGTCAGACGCTTAACCGGCTGAGCCACCCAGGTGCCCCTTATGTTAAGACAGATATTTTAAAAATATTTACTTATTCATTTTCAAATAATAATAATAATAATAAACCCATTACATGTTAACATAAAGTAATTTTATGAAAAACATGCTTTCTAGGGTTCCTGGCTGGCTCAGTGGGTAGAGCATGTGACTCTTGATCTCAGGATCATGAGTTTAAGTCCCTAACTTAAAACCTATTAAAAAAAAAAAGAAAGAAAGAAAGAAAAAAAAACTGCTTTCCAAAACACACAAAAAATTGGTTGGATGGGCACCTGGGTGGCTCAGTTGGTTAAGTGTCCAACTTCGGCCCAGGTCATGCTTTCATGGTCTGTGGGTTCGAGCCCCACATCAGGGCTCTCTCTCCCCTCTCTCTGTCTCTCTCTCTCCCTCTCAAGAATAAATAAAAACATTAAAAAAAATTGGTTGGAAAAGAGTGGCATTGTTTTACATTTTTGCGATTCTTGTTCACGTTTGGCTTCCACATAGGGCGGTTGGGTTCTTGTATCTGCTTCTGCATTCAATCCATTGCAACGTTACTGGGGTTGTAGTATAAGAAGAAAATCAAGCTTCACACAGAGATGTGGTTGGAAAAAGGAGGACCATACAGACTCCTTGAAAGGGTCTCAGGAATCCCCACCGGTCCTCAGATCATACTTTAAGAACTGCTGGTCTAGGTCATTACCTATATTGTCTCACTTAGTGTCATTAGGTCTCACATCTCATTGTTTTCTTTTCTTTTTTTTTTTTTAGTAGGCTCCACACCCATCATGGGACTTGAACTCATGACCCTGAGATCAAGAGTTGCATACTCTACCAGGGCACCTGCGTGGCTTAGTCGGTTTTAGCCAGGTTTTAGTCAGTCGGCTCAGGTCACGATCTCATGGTTCGTGAGTTTGAGCCCTGCATGGGGCTTTGTGCGGACAGTGAGAAGCCTGCTCGGGATTCTGTCTCTTTCCCTCTCTCTGCCCCTCCCTCTCTCTCAAAATAAATAAATGAATTAATTTTTTAAAAAGTTGCATACTCTACCAACTGAGCTAGCCAGATGTCCCTAGTATCTCATTCTTACCTGTGACCTGGCACACTAATTTCGAGAAGTGTCATGTGAAATTATTATTATTTTTTAATTTATACTTGACAGAGAGACAGAGAGACAGAGTACAAGCAGGGGAGGGGCAGAGAGACTGAGAGACTGAGCCACCCAGCTGCCCCATGTGAAATTATTAAAAAAAACACACCCTAGGAAGGTTATAACCTTTTAGAATAAATAAGGCTCTTTTCGAGAAACTTCACTGGTGAAAATTATTTTTTATTTTTAAATACACACTCCTAGTATTTACTGTGGTAGAATATGCATAACATAAAATTTGTTATGGCTTAGTATATAGACAATGTTATGCAACCATCACCACCTTCTAGTTCCAGAACATTTTCATTATCCATAAAGGAAACTCTGTACCTGTTAAAGTAGCCATTCCCTATTCCCCCATCGTCCCAGCTCTTGGCAACCACTAATCTGCTTTCTGTCTATGTAGATTCTGATGAGGGATGTTTCATATGAATGGAATCATATAATATGTAGCCTTTTGTGCCTAGCTTCTTTTGCTTAGTGTGATGTTTTCAAGGTTCATCCAGGTTATCATATGTGTCAATATATTATTCCTTTTTCTGGCTGAGTAATAGTCATTGTATGGACATACCACATTTTGTTTATTCATTCATCCATTGCTGGACATTTGGGTTGTTTTCACCTCTTGGCTATTGGAAACAGTGCTGCCATGAACATTCATGTATAAATTTTTGTTTGAACACCTATTTTCAATTATTTTGGCTACCTTCCCAGGGGTAGAATTGTTGGGTCATACGGCAATTCTACATTTAACTTGTTGAGAAACCTCTTTGTATTTTAAAAATTCGTTTTGTTTTTGGGGCTCCTGGGTGGCTCAGTCGGTTAGGTATCTGACTTTGGCTCAGGTCATGATCTCACGGTTTGTGGGTTTGAGCCCCACTTCGGGCTCTGTGCTGACAGCTCAGAGCCCGGAGCCTGCTTTGGATTCTGTGTGTGTCTCCCTCTCTGCTCCTTCCCTCCGCCCCACCTCGCATTCTGTCTCTCCCTCTCAAAAATAAATAAAAACATTAAAAAAAAAATTTTTTTTAATTACTTTTGTTTTTGTTTTCGCTGATCTGCTAAAGCTCTACCGGAGGGTGCGTTCCCAGAGCCTGAAGAGGAGGCAGGGAGAGGAGGAAAAGCGAATGAGCACAATGAATTCGTCTTTTAAAAAAAAAGAAGTATTTATGTTGACATAAGCATCCTACCATTATCATGTCTAACAAAATTAACAGTACGTGTTCTTTTTACTCAGGGGACACCTCTTCCAGCAGCCACAAGGGATGCTGCTGCCCTGGTCTCCTCCCTGCAAGGTTTTGTGTAGATCCTGTGCAGTGATGGGGAAACTGCAAAGCAAACTCAAACATAGCACTTACAAGTACAGGTACGGCAGTCCTACACAGACGGGGATCCCGTGTTCTATCGCGTGCATTAAAATTCCCTAAAGGGGCGCCTGGCTACCTTAGTCGGTAGAGCATGTGACTTGATCTCGAGGTTGTTGGGTGTAGAGATTACTTAAAAATGAAATGTTTAAAAAAAATTTTTTTTTAATTCTCCACTAAAGAAAGAGAAGGCCCAGAGTGATTATTGATGACCTTCCCGGAACAGTCAGTTGGGTCTGTTTTCTTGTGGATGAGAAACAGCTGATTAGCTAGAGTCCACAGCCACACAGAGAGGGGCCCTGCAGCTTTGGGAATAATCTCCAGGGTGAGCAGAGACTCCTGGCTTCTTGGCTTCAGGATTCCCCTTTATTGGATTCCAGTCCTTCAGTCGTTCTGAACGTGCTCAGCGATAATAATCCCGTTTCTGGCAATGGCCGTGGGTCTCCTTTCTGTACCCCTTTTCCAGGTTTCTCCTCAGCCTCTCCCGTAGCCCACCTCCCCTTCCCCTGGCCCCGCTGCACTCCATACCGGTGGGCCTCTCATTTGCCGTCCTCTCTTTAGCAGGCCCGACGGAATTCTAGAAGAGAGAATTCAAACTAAAGCTTGTCAGGAGTATAGCCCAGCCCACGTGGATACTGTGTCTGTCGTTGCTGCCCTGAGCTCAGACCTGTGTGTCTCTGGAGGAAAAGATAAGGTGGGGTTTGCGTGCTTGACGGGGACCCAGCTTCTTGAGGACGTGGGAAGCTATTTGAGAAGGGAGCGCTGGTTTTGCGTTTCTGGAAGCCGTGTTGAGTCGTGTAAAACCATGGGCTTTAGACTTAGGCAGACTGGGTGTAAGTCCCTGCTCTGACTCTTCCTGTTCTCTGGGCAAGTCGTGTACTGGCCTTGAGCCTCAGTCTCCGTATCCATGAAATGGGGATGATAACGCCAGCCTCCCAGGACAGTGGTGAGGATAGGGTGGTAAGATCTTTGGTGATGTGCCAGACCACCCACGTGCTTTTTATAAATGCAGAGTGTTATTCCAACCAATCCATTTTCATACCCACACACAGACGCAGGAGTTCCTCATCGCCCAAAGACTTCCAGTCTCTTTCATGCAGTTCTTCTGTCAAAATCTCTACCCTGGTGTGTGTGTCATGATCTCGCCCTTCTGTGCTCTTGCCCTTCCTCCCACTGTCACTTTGGATCAGGAAGCCCCCCCACCCCCCACATCTGGATCTATCACAGCACTCACAGCCAGGACATTGGTAGCAAAAGTGATTCTTTTAATTCCTCTCATTTTCACATTGTATTTCACGGATTCTAAGACGCTCATGTTTTTTTACTTTAGCACCTTGGAAATCAGTACGCATCTAAAGATTGACGATAGGGGCGTCTGACTGGCTCAGTCCGTAGAGTGTACACCTCTTGATCTCAGGGTCGTGAGTTCAAGCCCCACATTGGACATGGAGCCTACTTAAAAATAAATAAATAAAATAAAAACTGATGAGAAAGCATGGTAATCATAATTTAATTGGCAGCATTTCGTCTTAAAGTCAATATCATCTTAGATGTATGAAATTTTATTTATACGATCTTCACGTGTTCAAGGTAGGTAGGGAAGGGTTAGCCTCTCTGTTTGACAAATGAAGAAACTGGGATTTAACCAGGTCCAGTGCTGACATGCTCCTTAACTCTCTAGCAATGAACTACCGGAGACCAGGCCAGAGGATGCTAAACAGGGAGTCTCCTGCTCAGGAGGAGAAATGCTTACAACAAAATATTAAAGTATACACCTGGAAAAAGGATTCAAAGAAAGTTTTAATAATGATTCTCTCTGGCAGATGGGATTATGGTTTTTTTTTTTTTTTGAAATTAGGAAAAAAAAAGAGTGATCTGTTTTTCAACAGTGTGAATATACTTAACAGTACTGAACTACACACCTTAAAATTATTAAGATGGTGATTTTTTTTAAGATGGCAAATTTAAAAAAAATTTTTTTAAAGAGGTGTAAGTGAGCAGGGGGGGGTGGGGGGCAGAGAGAGAGAGAGAATCCCTAGGAGAGGCAAGGAGGGGGAGGGTTGGAGAGAGAGAGAGAGACGGCACTCACCCGAAGCAGGGCTCGAGTTCCCCTGATGTGGGACTTGAACTCACAAACCGTGAGACCATGACCTGAGCCGAAGTCAGATGCTTAATGACTGAGCCATGAGAAATTTTTTTTAAATACACTAAAATAAAAGTACGATACAAGTAGGGGGAAAGACTATAATCCCATGTAGAATTGTACTTCAGCATCTACAACCAGAACCTCAACCTGAGTCAGTTCCCCTTGGGGAGTATCCTCTGAACCCATCAGTAAGGCTCCAAGGAGTGACCCATGGTCCTAGAGGTTGGTCAGGAGGAAAAGAAAGAAACTGTGTAGGGGCACATGAGGAGGGAGGCAACAATAAAGCCCCAAGGCTCGACAGGGAGGGTGAAATTAGGTGGGGAATGAAGTGATGGCTTGTTGTTTCAGTTAAATAAAAATTCACTTAAAATTGAAATATTACAAAGACTCTGGTGACTGTGATGACCCTCTGCAGACAGCCGTGGCCTATGACTGGAAAACCGGAAACGTGGTGAGACGTTTCAGAGGACACGAACGAGAAATCACTAAGGTACTTAGCAAAGGGTTATCCTCATGGAGGGAGTTTGGAACTGAATGAAGGAGTATCCAAGAGCTCTGAGTAAGAAGGGTGATTGAGTATTCAGTCTTTTTATTTATTTATTTTTAATTTTTTTTTAATGTTTATTTATTTTTGAGAGAGACAGAGACAGAATGCAAGTGGGTTAGGCGCAGAGAGAGAGGGAGACACAGAATCCAAAGCAGGCTCCAGGCTCTGAGCTGTCAGCACAGAGCCCGACGTGGGGCTTAAACTCATGAGCCGTGAGATCATGACCTGAGCTGAAGTCAGACGCTCAACCTACTGAGCCACCCAGGCGCCCTGAGTATTCAGTCTTAAGGAAAATGCAAGGGCTTCATTGGATGCTGTGAACCCTTTCTCGAGGAAAAACAGAGCAGACCGTTCACTCAGCCATTGTTGCAGGCCTATTAGACACGATTTTTATTTTGTCACCAAGCCCTTAATAGCTCAGGTGGTAAGCAGAGAACAGCTCAGAATAACTCCCCTGACTGTCCTAACTCCACAGGGGCATGTACTGAAGGCTGCCTATGTGTTCACTGTAGCCAGAAAAATGACAGGAACCTTCCAGTCTAGTTGGGAAATTTTTTTAAAAAGCCAACAATGGTTAAATAAAAATTAATTTTGTTGGGGCTCCTGGGTGGTTCAGTCAGTTAAAAGCATCCAACTTTGGCTCAGGTCATGATCTCGTGGTTTGTGAGTCCAAGCCCCGTGTCCGCTCTGTGCTGACAGCTCAGAACCCGGAGCCTGCTTCGGATTCTGTGTCTCCTCTTTGTCTGCTCCTCCCCTGCTTGCACTCTGTGGCTCTCTTTCAAAAGTAAATAAACGTTAAAAAATTTTAAAAATATATTAATTTGTTAAGAAAGCATTACAGGGTAGAGTGAGCTTGCAGCAGAAATGATAGAGAAGGCCAATTTCTACAACTGCCTCTCTGGAATCCCCCTAAATGAACTAAATATCGGAATCGGGATGGAAACTCTGCCAGAATGAAACTGGGCAACAGCCAACAACTCACGCGGCGCAGAGTATGTTGTTGACGTGCCAAGGGCCGTGCATGCAAGAGCCTCAAGCCCTAACACCCTCATCCCCCTGTTTCCCATTAAAACAGTTTTTTAAGTTCATTTATTTAGTTTGAGAGATAAAGGGAGAGAGAGGTGGGGAGGGGCAGAGGGAGAGGGAGAGAGAGAGAATCCCAAGCAGGCTCTGCACTGTCAGCGCAGAGCCCGACCTGGAGCTCAAACTCTCAAACTGGGAGATCATGACCTGAGCCAAAAATAAGAGAGGGAGGTTCAACCACCTGAGCCACCCAGGCGCCCCGCCCTGTTTCCCATTTTAAAGTCCAATCAGACCAGCACACTGGAGCATTTTTTTCTCTCGAGCAGATAGCCTGTGTGCACAGATCGAGCCAGTTCTTCAGCGCCTCTCGTGACAGGATGGTCATGATGTGGGACTTGCACGGCCCCTCGCAACCAAGGCAGCAGTTCTCTGGCCACGCCATGGTGGTCACTGGATTGGCCGTGAGTCCAGGTGAAGTAAAACAGATCTCTTCCCAGCGCCCTTGTGCTTTCTGAAAAGTCCTGTGCTGGGCCCATCTCACGGACCCACCTTTGCCTCGTTTCCCCAGACTCTTCACAGCTGTGTACTGGCTCTCGGGACAACACCCTGCTTCTGTGGGACGTTGGGACCGGCCAGTGTGCAGAGACAGCTTCCATCTCCAGGAACCTGGTAGGAACTCAAACTTGGAACAGAGCAGGACAGCAGGAGGGAGCATGGGGTGAGGCAGAGAACCTGGAGAGAGAGATCAGAAGATCCATGGCCAGGCAGTAGAGGTGTGGGTCCTCATTACTGCTTACCTCGAACTCAGCCTCTCAGGGTTATCAGATTGGATGCTCTCTTGAGATGTTCTGTTTAGTTTATATCAGAATTTTAAGTGGTGTCCTCATTCCCTCAAAATATAGTTACTCCTTACCTTCTGTGCTAGGAGCAGGGTTAGCGGCCCAGGACACAGTCCTCGTCCTCCAGGATCTCACAACTTATGCTTGTTGTGTGTTCGGTATATGTAACATTGTGCAGAGACATAAGCGTGACCCTTTGCTTTATGTATAATTTGCTGTGTTTATGAAGACCAGCGTTTTCTGGTAGCAGACTGGTATATAAACTCCACAGTCTTTGAGGTCAGTCATACCTGGGTTCACATCATGGATCCATCACTTTTTTTTTTTTTAAGTAATCTCTACACCTGACGTGGGGCTCGAACTCACAACCCCGCGATCAAGAATCACATGTTGTACTGATTGAACCAGCCAGGTGCCCCAACATCCATCACTTTTAAGCTGTGTTACCCCAAGACAGTTAATTAGAATATGTCTTCATGTATAAAATGGGGAGGATCCTGTGACCTGACATGGTAGATGTTCCTGTAGTGGTCATCAAATGTCAGTCATAGTCATCTTTTCCAATTTCGAAGACAACTATCCATGGCAAGGTATGCTTGCCTTATGCCCTCCACATTTGTGGAGGTTGCTGGAAGAAAATCCTGTCCCCTTGGGCTGTTTTGAAAATGGTTTCATGCCTGTCCAGCAGGGGGCTACAAGGGATGAAGAGAAAGAACACTCCTTCTGAACCCTGTGAGGCCTTAGACTAGGGTTTCATGGTCCCACCGTTGAACGTAGAAGGTAGAATAGGGGCTGCTCTCCTTAGCGGCCACTCGCCGGCCACTCTCTACCGCGTGTTTGGGCGCCTGCATGCGTTTGGGTACTCACGACGGGCCCAGAGCTGCTACCATTGCTCCTGCTCATCCGGGGTTTGCCAGTGGAGCACGACTAGTGGGTGCCTGCAAAACATAGAACCCCTCCAAGTCAAATGTACTAGTCAGCATCCTTGAGAAGTAGGGCAGGGGTGTTATTTAGCAGATTTTTTTTTAATGTTTATTTTTGAGAGAGTGAGAGAGAGATCACAAATTAGGGGAGAGACAGAAAGAGAGGGGACAGAGGATACGAAGCGGGCTCTGTGCCGACAGCTTCAGTACTGACGACAGTGAGCCCGATGTGGGGCTTGAACTGACAAACTGCAAGATCATGACCTGAGCCAAAGTTAGATGCTCAAAGGACTGAGTCACCCAGTCGCCCTAAGCACAGTTTACAGGAATTACAGTAGAGGAATGATTCGGTATGGAGAACTTTTGAAAATTTTGCTTTTCCCAGGTCACTCACTTGTGCTGGGTCCCCCAGGAACCATATATACTACAGACTTCTGAAGATAAAACCATCAGGTGGGCTTACTGAGCAGCTGGGAAAGGGTTTCTGGTGAAGGTTTGTGGTTCCCGTGCCGACATGACTCCCTTCCCCCTCCGCTCTCCACATTGCTGTGCCTTTCCAGAGCCTTCTGCGCTTCTACTTCTGCCGTTCTCTGGGGCTGGGGTCTGTTAGAGGTTGGAAGCCAGGAAGTCGGGCCGGGAAAAAGCCCCTGTCCTGGATGGTTCTGAAGCAGCTGATTCTGTCTGACCCCCCCCCCCCACACACACACACCCCTCACCCGCTGTGTGAATGTATTCACATTAAGCTCAGGACGTTGAGCTCACGTTAAGCTTGTCCCCCCCTTCGAGCTGCCCGGCTCCACTTGCCACCGCTGGGTGCCAGCCCCCGGGTGAAGCCTTGTCTAGGGAAATGGGGTCGGAATCCCTAGCAGGGGAGTCAACAAGTAAATCGTTCTTGAGCAGAAAGTATGACTGGGAACTTTGGATCTCAGAAGAGATTCATTCTACTTAGCAAATAGCAGGAATGAGGTAAAATGAGATGAGAGATAGAATAAAAAACTCCCCCATGGACCCCATGGCCCAGGTAGGCCAAGACCTGTAAATCTTTTGTATCTGATTCTAGAATGGTGACTGCTCTTCTGGATCATAATAAGTATCTTAAAAAAAAATTTTTTTTTTTAAATCACAGGCACAGAAATATCCTCTTCTCCATTGAAAGCAGTATCCCAAAGGGCCAGATTAACAAATTAACTTGTACAATTAAGATGCTTGGTCTAAATTCCTATTAACTGGATCTCAAAATAGAAAGAGCTCAGATGTCTTTCAAATTGGTTATTTCCTGGCAGCTTTGGAGTCTCCAAGCTTGATCTGGTTCATACTCCTGTTTTTAGGTGAATCATGACAAACGTGACTGCCCGAAGCAGCCAAGAGCCGAGACTTATGGTAGTTGGTATTTCAGACAAATTTACCACGGATTTATTTCCTGCTGTAATTCCTTTCAGATTATGGGACAGTCGGGGGCTGCAGGTAGCGCATATATTTCCCACAAAGCAGCATATTCAGACCTACTGCGAGGTCAGTGAGGATGGACACAAATGTATCTCCTGCAGCAACGGTTTTGGAGGGGAAGGCTGTGAAGCCACGGTAAGAGACTGGGGGGTCCAGGTGTCTGGTTGCTGAACAAATTACTTACTCTGACCTCGTGTCTATACTGGCTACACAGGCAGGCTCTACTAATGGCTCAGGCCTATTCCAAGTGCATACTGTAAGTGAGCCTTTACATTCCAGAAGCTTCTTTCAAGAAACCTCCATTAGCCTTGGGCTCTCTGAATCAGTAGCAGAAAGAGGGATGGGATGAGAGTCAAGTTGGAAAGGTGCTAAACACAGAACCTTCTAATGTCCCTACTTGCTAATGTCCCTACTCCCAGCAGGGCTTAGAAAGGGGAGGGATTATTTGAAGAGCCAAGGGTATTCCCATTGTACTTGTGGTCACAGTAAAGGAGCCTCAAGCTCTTCAGGAAGCTTGAAGCCCCAGTGTTGGTTGAGGGCCCACCCCATCCCTCACGCATATATCTTTCCTTGCAGTTAATTTGGGTTAGATTGCCTCGGCTCCTCCAAAGTACCTTGGATTCCTAATTGTAGAATATGGGTTAAAGGGGCATCTAGTCTGAATAAAACAATTACAGCCCCCATTTTTTCAGACATTACATGCCAGACACTGGCCTGAGCACATTACATGCATTATCTCATTTAATCCTTTAAACAACCTCATGAGTTAAATGCTATAATAATCCCCATTTTACAGATGAGGAAATAGAGGCATGGCAGGTTGAAATCTCTTGCACAGGACCACACCTCTACCGACTGGGCTGGCCAGGTGCCCCATGACCACACCTCTAGCAAGTGGTAGGTTGAGGTGTTGAATCCCAGGCTATTGATGTAGCATCTCTTCGCCAAGCTAAACATTTCCACCTCCTACAACTGACATGGCGTCCTGTGATTTCATTGTTTTTCGGACACAATTCGGATCACTCTCTCCTCTGAATGTTATTCTCCTCAATTACACGGAGTCCGGCGATTTTATGCTTTTTTGCACACAATTCAGTTGGCTCTCCTCCCTGCACGTTGTTCTCTGGCTCGTCTGATTCATATCAGCGAGAGTGGGGTTGGCAGCACCTCCTTTGCTGTGGAGTCTCATCTTCATACACCGAGGTTCAGCACGTAGACAATAAATCAGAAAGTCTGCGCCTACGTGTCCTTACGAGAAGGGTGCTCCTGACCTTGCGGTCTCCACAGGACCCCCAGGGGCCAAGAGGCTGATAGAAGGCAGCTCTTGAGCTGTAGGCAACCCCAGGTGCCTGGCTAGCTCTGTTGGAAGAGCATGTGATTCTTTTTTTTTTTTTTTTTAATTTTTTTTTTCAACGTTTATTTATTTTTGGGACAGAGAGAGACAGAGCATGAACGGGGGAGGGGCAGAGAGAGAGGGAGACACAGAATCGGAAACTGGCTCCAGGCTCCGAGCCATCAGCCCAGAGCCCGATGCGGGGCTCGAACTCACGGACTGCGAGATCGTGACCTGGCTAAAGTCGGACGCTTAACCGACTGCGCCACCCAGGCGCCCCGAGAGCATGTGATTCTTGATCTCAGGTCATGAGTTTGAGCCCCACATGGAGTGTAGAGATTACTTAAATAAATTAAAAGCTTTAATTTTTTTTATTAAAAATTTTTTTTAACGTTTATTATTTTTGAGAGAAAGAGACACAGAGCAAGCAGGGGAGGGGCAAAGAGAGAGGGAGACACAGAATTGAAAGGAGGCTCCAGGCTCTGAGCTGTCAGCACAGAGCCTGACACGGGGCTCAAACCCACAAACCGCGAGATCATGACCTGAGCTGGAGTCGCCGCTTAACTGACTGAGCCACCCAAGTGCCCCAATAAATTAAAACTTTAAAAAAGACAGTAGGCAACCCCATACTGTCCCATCATGCTGTAGGGCGTGGAGCTTTCACTTCCCTAGTTGTTGTGGAAGGCAACAACTCTCCTGGCACACCCTTACCCAGGGTTGTTGGAGATAGTTGATGTTTATTTTTTATTTATTTATTTTAAAAAAAAATTTTTTAACGTTTATTTATTTTTGAGACAGAGAGAGACAGAGCATGAACTGGGGGGGGGGGGGGGGGCAGAGAGAGGGAGACACAGAATCCGAAACAGGCTCCAGGCTCCGAGCTATCAGCACAGAGCCCGACGCGGGGCTCGAACTCACCGACCGCGAGATCATGACCTGAGCCGAAGTCGGCCGCCCAACCGACTGAGCCACCCAGGCGCCCTGATAGTTGATGTTTAAAATAACTGCTAGATGGATAGATGGTTCGGTGTGTGGATGGGATGTGAAGATGGGGGGTGGCGATGCGAGTAGGTAGGTGGAAGGAATGGGTGGCTCATGAGCAGGCGCGGAGATGGAAATCAGTGACTGAAGCACGTATGCAGCTGGAAGGTATGCATGTATGAGCTAGCCTATGTCATTACTCTGCAGTTGTGGGACCTACGGCAGACGCGGAATAGAATATGTGAATACAAGGGGCATTTCCAGACTGTCACATCCTGTGTCTTTCTACCAAGAGCATCAGCCTTGATGCCTACAATTGCCACCTCATCACATGACTGCAAAGTGAAGATTTGGAACCAAGATACTGGAGGTAAGGAGCCTGCTGTTGGTGTTTCTCAAAGCTTCGTGGCATCCTAAAAGCTTCCTTGAAACTCTTTCCATTGCTCAGCAAATACAAAGCCACTTGTGTCCTACCACTATCCAGGCCCCGAGTGGTTACGGGAGGACCAGGATTCTGTTCAGCCTCTGGCTAGAAGCATCACCACATGAGCCCCGGTACCATGTTGTATAGACTTGTTCCTGAGAGATCAACTATATTTGGCTCTTAGTATTCTTTCTATCTGAAGTTCTTCACCAGGTTTTAACATGTGATGCTCAAAATGTCTGGAAAGGAGAACAAGGATTGCCACTTTAAAATTCCTTTCTCAAGGACTAAAATGAGAGTCTCAGCTCTTGCTGGGGGTGTGGTAGAGTAAGATAGTCTCAGAAAGTAAGACAGTCTCAGAAAAACAAGTCTCTGCCTTGTTTTGATGCTGCAGCTAAGGTCTGAGGTCGCAGCAAGGTCATGACACTTCAGAGCACCAGAGAGAAAGATGTTTTAGGGAACACGGTGAAGTGGTGTGTCAGACCCCACTCCTGCTGGCTGATTGCTAAATATTTAGGAACGTTTAATACGGTCATAGCGGGAGTATTTACACCCCCAAAATTGGCAAATGCTGTGAGTGATGGTGGTGGGTTCTTTCCTCCCAGAAAGCTGCCTTCCTAGTACCCCACTGCCTCCGTGCTATTTTTTTTTTTGAAGTTCACTTATTTTTCAGAGAGGGAGAGAGAGCACACGCGAGTGAGTGCGCACAAGTTGGGGAGGGGCAGAGAGAGAGAGAGGGAGAGAGAGAGAATCCCGAGCAGGCTCCACGCTGTCAGCCCAGAGCCTGATGCGGGGCTCGATCTCCCAAACAGTAAGATCATGACCTGAGCCAAAATCAAGAGCCGGACATTCGCCTGACTGAGCCACCCAGGTGCCCCCATACTCTCTTGTCCTGGACACAGGGTTCTGTCAGACACAGCGAACGGTATTAACCTAGCAAACCTCACGATAAATCCCTCTTACGGTAATCTTCCAGAAACTTAGCTCCTGGGAGGGGAGGACAGGGAGCCCCCTCGGAGAAAAGACGTGAGATCATGTCTAGTGGTCACATGGGCCAAACTCCCAAAGGGAGGACAGCCTAGCTGTGCCCCACCCGGAGCTGCCCAGTGCAGCTGTTTTGGGATTCAGTGTCCAAGGAGAACAAGGTCTGAAAGTGCTGCCCTGCCCCCCAGGTGTGCCCCTACGGCCTCCAAGATGGAGACCGGGGGGAGACTGTGTCAGCTGGAGGCCCTCAGACTGGCCTTCGGGTCCCAATTTCCTTTGTCCTGAAGGGAGCAAGACCCCAGAGGCCAGCCGCTGGAGATCAGTGTCCTTATCTGTTCTCCTCTGCCCTGGCCCCTGCCTTGCTCTCTGGGCAGGTGGTAATTGAGGGCAATGTGTTAACATGTCCTTGCAGGTGAGGCCCCAACTGTCTGAACGTGCTTCCGAGTGATACACATCTTGTTTGGTCCATGTGCCGTTCTGTGTAGTTGAAGCCGTGCGGTTGACCCCGGGTTGACTTCCCCGCTGGTGCGCGGGGGCTGCTCTTACAGGGTTCCATGCAGGTAGCGCGCGCTTTACTTACCCGCGTTTTTCTCAGAGACCTCGCGTTCCATGACGCCGCGCTCTTGGCCTAAGCTGCTGGTTCCCTCTTCCTCCCCCAGCCTGCCTGTTCACCTTGTCCCTGGACGGATCAGGACCTTTGACTTCCCTGGCTGTTGGCGACACCGTCTCCTTGCTGTGTGCGAGTTTCAGCCGAGGAATTCACCTGCTCAGAGTGGACTACAGCCAAGGGCTGGCACTGCGGGAGGTGGCAGCATTCTGAGGCCAAGAGACATTCACTTTCAAACCGTGGCCTGTCCTTTCTCAGTGTGGCTTTGTTCTTCCCTGTGATCTTGCGGGGGGCGGGGGTGGGCGGTGGTGTGGGACCAGGGTTCTCTGCTTAGTTCCACTCAGAAGGCATATCAGGGTTAGAAGCCACTTTAAGCCCAGGTGCCGTTTAGAAACATGAACTAAACATAAAGTTCTCCATCGAGGTGAAATCCAAACACAGTTTTCAGTGTTTGGAACCGCTCTTCAAAAACCAAGTTTTTGGCTCCAAATGGTGCCCTGCATGTGTAAGAGTGATAGGCCTCTGTGAGTCAGAACACAGGGTTGAGTCTGTCGAACTGGCCTGTTCCGTGTCTCCACGAGAGAAGAAGATGCAGGGGGGAGGCACACCGTTCTGGCAGCCTCACGGTGATCCAGATGGGGAAGGACAGTACAGCTCCATAGCGGAAATGGATCGCAGACATGAGATTAAGCTCCAGTCACTGCTCCTCAGCAAGGTGAAGAACCAAAGTTAGGGCAAGAAAGAAGTCTTGGCTTCTACTCGGAGGAGCCGCAGAGTGGAAGGAGGCACGTCCTAGACCGGTGCTGAGGTGGCATGAAAATTAGACCCCAGGTGGCTTGGAAAGGCCAACAGCCCAAGGGCCTTGCCCAGAATCCTAATTGTCAAACCTGTTCCGTGCATAAGAAAATGGGGAGGTTCTGGGCGCCCGAGTGGCTCAGGTCATGATCTCACAGTTCAGGGGTTCGAGCCCTGAATCGGGTTCTGTGCTGACAGCTCAGAGCCTGGAGCCTGCCTTGGATGTGTCACCCTCTCTTTCTGCCCCTTCCCCACTGGTGCTCTCTCTCTCTCTCTCAAAAATAAACATTAAAAAAAAGAAAGAAAGAAAATGGAGAGGTTCCAAGATTAAGGCTACAACAAATTTCATTTGTACATTTTAATATTTTTAGTTAGTTTTGTATAAACTCTTGGGGATGGCCAGCATGAGCCAAATGGGAGTTTACAACAACAACAGAACATAGAGAAAACAGAGGGATGGACTCAACCGTGTGCTAGCTAGTGAGTCCTCCCGGGTGAGGAGGGGCACAGTGCTCAGGTCAGCCTGTGTGGCCCCCAAGACATCAGTCCCCAGCCTGGTGCTCACCAGCCCATTTCCTTCACGGAGGATAGAGTCCCTCCTGCCATCAGGCGAGTCCACACATAAGGCAACAGAGGCCTGGGGATTCCCTTTCTGATGAGTCCCAACCAAAGAAAGCCTTTGTACTTGTTTTCCCTGGCCCCTGCCTGTCCCTGATACCAAGAGATGACAGCCATCTTCCTCGTCTCCCTCCTGTTCCTCTTTGGGGCCAGCTTCCCCGTGGGACGATCTTAAGCTAGTGCAAAGTATCAGTCCTGAGTTTGACTCTCCACTTCTCCATGTAGCCGGGTGCACTTGGGTGTATAAAATAGCAGTTTCCTCACCAATAATGTGGAGCGAATAATCCCACGTTCCTGACAGTGCTGTTCTGAGGACTGAACAAAACTATATTAAATGCCAAGCAAGGTAGCGGGCGCTTATAAAGGATAACCATAGTTAATTATTGCTCTCTGTCTGGACTGAACACTCTCCTCTCCTCACAAAACATTTACCATTCCTTCACCCATTCTCCTTAGATCTTATTTCTAAACCTTTAGTCCTTTTGTGGCTTCCCTTCGACTCCTTAAGTTACGGATCTTTGAGGTCTGGAAGGACAAAGGGATAGCGGGAGAGGAAGCTATTTCACTGAGTACCCACAGCCGTCTGGATACGTTTATTCTCGCCACAAATCGTGTTATTCCTGTGTCGTGTTATTCCTGTGTCCCGGGTCCTGAGGCCCGGGAACATTCAGTCCTTTGCCCGAGGTTACACACGGAGAGAGGAAAGAGAAGAACGGAGATCTGAGCCAGGGTCTGCCCAACTCAAAGCCAGAATACTTTCCTTCCCACTCCTTTGTCATTGCGTGATGTCACAAAGTTCACTTTAGAAATTCGTAGACTCTGACACTGTGTGTGTATTTTCTAGACCAGTTACTAACTTTTTTGGCTCCGAGGAGACCCTCCTGGCCAGGTGCCCAGAAACCGTACACAGGTGTCTCAGGGACGGTCCTAGCGCATCCTGAACTTCTAGTGCTACAGCTAACCCTTTCTTCGGGGAAGAAGATGGGCGGTAAGTCAGGAAGTCTAAGGGAGTGGGTTGGGAGAGGGTCCCGGGGAAGAGGACCAGAGGGGATGTCCATGTGAGGAAATCGTAGGCCTCTGATGAATTAGTGGGGTTCTCTTAGCAAAAAAAATATTGTTTCCCTGAGCTCTACGCATTTGCTCAACTTAAAAAATTCTTATCTGTGCATTTTAAGTGGAAAGCAGATTAATAAACGCAAATGTTTGTGTAGGAGTTTTTAGTCTCACATGCCCTACTCAGGTACTCTCAGCTGATGCACACTACGACAATGCATTCATTTGTTCTTTGGACATTCACTGAACACTTCATTTTAGAGGCTGCTCCTGTAAAATCATGCAAAGAAATTTTCCAAAGACAGTTGACCTTTTTTTTCCAGAAAAGCAGATAATCCCTTGGAATCTGACCAATTATATATTTAAAATGTAAAGAAATTTATATATTTGCTTATATAAGTTAAATATATTTATTTCCGAGGGGCGCCTGGCTGTCTCAGTCCGTAGAACGTGTGAACCTTGATCTCAAGGTTGTGAGTTTGAGCCCCACATTTGATATAGAGATTATTTACAAATAAAATATCTTTGGGGAGCCTGGACGGCTCAGTTGGTTGAGTGTCTGATTTCAGCTCAGGTCATGATCTCACGGTTCATGAGTTCGAGCCCCACATTGGGCTCACTGCTCTCAGCACAGAGCCTGCTTCTCATCCTCTACCTGCCTCTCTCTCTACCCCTCCCCCGCTTGCACTCTCTAAAAAATAAGCTAAAAAAAAAAAACACATTAAAAAAATTAAAAAAAATCTTTAGAGGCACCTGGGTGGCTCAGCTGGTTCAGCATCTGACTCCTGGTTTTGCCTCAAGTAATGATCTCATGGTTCATGAATCAGAGCCCCTCGTCAGGCTTTGCACTGACACAGCTTGGGATTCACTCTCTCCCGCTCTCTAAACAAACAAACAAATAAACTTTAAAAAATCTTTGAAAATATATTTATTTCAGGAAAAATGAGTCATGATTATTAAAAGATTTTTTTTTTGGTGGCTGAAATTATCTTACAAGATAATCTTTATTTTTACTGAAAGTTTAATTTTTTTTAATGTTTATTTATTTTTGAGAGAGACAGAGCATGAGCACGAAAGGGGGAGAGAAACGGGGAGACACAGAATCTAAAGCAAGCTCCAGGCTCTGAGCTGTCAACACAGAACCCCAGCACGGGGCTCGAACCCACGAACCGTGAGATCAGGACCTGAGCCGAAGCTGGACGCTTCACCGACTGAGCCACCCAGGCGCCCCTATTTTTACCGAAAGTTTTAAAATGATCTGGAAAAGATACAATTTGAGTGCATCTAGGATGTATATAATTTATGTCCCAATTTGTATTTAAAGTATTATTTTTTAAAAATAGCTACCAGCTGGGGAGCCTGGCTGGCTCAATTGGAAGAGCCTGTGACTCTTGATCTCAGGGTCATGAGTTTGAGCCCCATGTGGGGTATAGAGATTACTTAAATAAATAAAAATTTAAAAATAAAATAGAGGCACCTAGACGGCTCAGTTGACTAAGCATCCGACTCTTGATTTGGGCCCAGGTCATGATCTCTCAGTTTGTGAGACTGAGTCCCACAACGGGCTCTGCACTGATAGCTTGGAGCCTGTTTGGGATTCTCTCTCTCCCTCTCCCTCTCTGCAACCCCCCTCTCAAAATAAACATTAAAAAATAAAATAGCTACCAGCTATTAAAGTATTATGATACACTAGATATCATCGGTATTACAAAAGTATCAAGTCCCCAATATCACTATCTTCTTGAACAATGATTATTGAAGAAAATTCCCCAGGAGTTCTTAGTTTTACCGTCATTGAAGAAATACTTCCTGGCAGAAATGTAATGTTTTCAACACTGGTATCGAGAGACATGTTTTCAGTCTGAAACGGCCTTGATTTTGACATAGGAATTACAAGTATAGAACTCAGGTCACTTGGTGAAAAAGGAGCTTCACTATTTCTGGATAGCCTTTTGAAAATAGAATGAGTAAAGAAAAGCTTCATCCTGAAAAATGCAGCAGTCCGCTAATGTTTCCTGGAGTGGGCACCTCTTGGCACAGGCTGCCCTCTGAAGCCTACAACCCCTGCTAGCACGGCCGTGAGAACAAGTTCTTGTCGGTGGGCTGTGAGTGGAAGTGATGTGTGTAACTTCTACCTTATTAGCTCCAAAAGAACGTGTTTGTCTGGGGTTACCACTCAGGGTCCCTTCCCACTCGCTGCAATGCAGACCGCCAGGGACAGCTTCCGCTATTCAGATGAGGACAAGATGACAGAACAGCAGGAGAGAAGGAGCCCCGCCTGAATAACCCTGAAATGCTGAGCTGTTCCACCAGCCTGACCAGCTAGACTATGACATGAAAGAGAATGAAACTTCATTCTTTTTAAGCCACTGTATATATTTTTAACTTAAAAAAATATGTATTTATTTATTTTGAGCTATAGAGAGTGGGGGAAGGGCAGAGAGAGAGAGACAGAGAGAGAGAGAGAGAGAGAGGATCCCAAGCAGGCCCCTCACTGTCAGTGAAGAGCCCCACACGGGGCTCAATCTCACGAACTGCGAGATTGTGACCTGAGCTGAAATCAAGAGTGGGTCGCTTAACCAGCTGAGCCACCCAGTTGCCCCTCCAAGCCACTATATATATTTTTTTAACTTTTAATTCAAGCATAGCAATCATAAATAATTCCAGATGCCTTACGTTCATAGCTTGCTGATTCTCCATAAGCCAAACATACTCTAGTAACCAGTACTTCCGTGAAGAATTGTAATACATCCCGGAATCCAGGATTCCCTCATTTTCTCAAATACAGAGACGTATGTGCTCTATATTTCATATGCTACTTTCACAATCATAATTTCACCTGAGTCTTCCAATGACACAACACTGTGAGACAGGCAGTGTGGAGTATATTACCTCCGTTCTGCAGAGAAGAAAAATGACTTGCCAAGGAGCACACAGCATGTGGTGGAACCCACGTGGCAACTTGGGTCTTCGGACATGTGGACTGGTTCTTCCGGCCAGAGCCCTGGCCACCACTGCTTTCAGTGGTGTCCCGGTGGTGGTGGGCCTGAAGGCGAGGGACGGGGGCAGGTAGGAAGAGTCTGGACCTATGGAATAAAAGACATCAGTTAAACATCACAAACAGAAGGAAAGTGGGATCCTTTCTCAGCAGTTATCTCCCCAGGGTCTGAACACATCAAAGTGCAGAGCCCATCTTTGGGGTGATGGGAATTGATGGCAGCCACCACTGTCTTACCCAGACACTGGCTTTCTCAGTTCATTCAGAAATAATCTTGTGGAAACTGGCCAACTTCACATAACTAACAACCATGAGGACATTTAAAATGAGGCTACATGCAATGCTGTCCATGATTTGCCCTAACTGAAAAACACAGGTAACAAAACAGCACCACACAGCATTGTCCCATTTGGGCAAAAATAAATCTGTACATGTCTGTACATTCATAGATAAAGGTCTGGAAGAAATGGAGTAAAAATGTACCGGTGTAGGGGCGCTTGGGTGGCTCAGTTGGTTGAGCGTCTGACTTCGGCTCAGCTCATGGTCTCGCGGTTCGTGAGTTCAAGCCCGGCGTCGGGCTCTGGCCTGACAGATCAGAGCCTGGAGCCTGCTTTGGATCCTGTGTTTCTCTCTCTCTCTGCCCCTTCCACCACTTGTGCTCTGTCTCTCTCTCAAACATAAATAAACATTAAAAAAAATTTTTTTTTAATGTATCGGTGTTATCTCTGGGTATTGAGTTTAAAGATGAATTTATTTTCAGCTTTATGCCTTACTATATTGTTTGGTTGTTTTTGTTTTTGTTTTGCAATGAGGATAAATCAGTTTTATTTTTTTTGAAGGGCGGGGCAGAGAGAGAGGGAGGGAGAGAGAGAGAGAATCTTAAACAGCTCCATATTCAGCCTGGCCCAGGGCTCAATGCAAGGCTTGATCTCTCAACCGTGAGATAATGACCTGAGCCAAGATCAAGGGTTGGACGTTTAAAAGTTTATAGGATAAACCGGCTCCCTCTCATCCATGTCTGCCTATTACCAGCCTCTTGTGTGTCCTTGCAGAGACCGTGCATGTACAAGGAGACACATCAATCTATTTCCTTTATTGCTTTTACAATCAAAAACAAGACTACTTTCATTCTGAAGAAAAGGTTTAGAAGAGTATTTTGTGATGTAGAAAGATAAGTGAGAGAAAGGCTACAAAACAGTTCATCGAGTATCACATATCTTTATAATAATTAGTTTTAAAAATCACGTTTGAAATCCTTATAAAGAGGCGTGGTGGTCGTGGCGGTTAAGGGTGTGGACTCCCAACACCAGGCTGCCTGGTTCAAATCCCAGGCTGCCACTTCTTTTCCTGGCAACTTTGGCCAAGTGACTTAATTTTTCCGTGCCTGGTGCCTTCATCCGTGTAACGGAAATGATACAGTAATAGCATCGATCCCCACAGAGCTGTCGTCAGGATCGGTACACGATTCAGGCAGAGCCCCTAGAAGAGCACCTAGCATTATTCCTAAGTGTCAGGATTATTACAGTCATGTGAGTTTCTAGGTTTTTCTGCATTGAACACTTACTACAGAGTTAAAAAATAAACTCCCGCAAAAGAAGGGGAACAACACGGATACAGATTGTACCACAGATGAGGGAGAGGGGCCGCAGAGAAAAGTGAGAGACTGTGGGGCCCCAGGAGGAGCGGCGATGATGCCTGCAGACGCAGACAGGAGGCAGACATCCAGTTTCCCGATCTCGAGCCTCCGAAAGGGTCCCTTTGCCAGTGTTATCAGCGGGGCATCCTAAGAGCGGAAGGGGCCCTGGCCCAGGAGCGTCTCTCCTGGCGCTCGGAGAAGGCCTTGGAGACTTTCCCGGGAACTCCTTGGACTTTCCTGGTACAAACAGCCTCCAGCCAGCTCGTTGGCACTGTCCTCCTGGCAGGACTTACCTGGAGGAAGGCTTCAGAATAAGTGTGAAGACTCAATGTGCTTGGATTAACTGACCCAAGGACTTTCTGAGGGCTAATTTCTACCACCCACCCTGACGGGGCTGAACGTCTGGGGGACGGAAAGATGAGTTGCTTCCTTCACAGCGCCGGTGGACAGAGAACCGTCCGATCTCAGTTCCGTGTTCCTACACATACCGGGAGGCACATGTGGGAGGCCTGTTATTCCTCATCCTTCAGCTGGAGACTGTTCTCTGCTTGGGGACTGAGGCGGGGAGGCTGGCCAAGAGCTCATGCGCAGTCTGCCGGGGAAAGCAGGGGAAGGGAGGCACAGGGCCAGGACGTGGAGGCCCCGAGTTCGAGTTCCAGCGGCAGCTCCGACATGTCACGTTAATGGTAGCTGGGATCAACTCTTCATTTCACTCATTTTTTGTTTCATGTTTTATTTATTTTTGAGAGAGAGCAGGGGAGGGGCCAGGGAAGGGGCAGAGAGAAAGGGGGACAGAGGATCCAGAGCAGGCTCTGCGCTGACGGCAGCAAGGGCCCCATGCGGGGCTTGAACTCACGAACCACAAGATCATGACCTGAGTGGAAGCTGGATGTTTAACCGACTGAGCCATCCAGGTGCCCCCAAATCCAACTGCTCTTCACAGAACCCTGTGGATTCCGGGAATAACAACGCTGGATGTGACCTGCTTGATGAGAAGTGTATGAACTACTTTATATTTGAAACAATAGCTAGATCTTGGAGTTCCTACTAAGTCCGAGGTTAGCTAATACCGGGAAGTGGTCCCATTCAGTATTTCTAACCATCTGATACATGCTAAAAAGAAAATAAGAAAATAGTTCACAACCCTTATCCACAACTCCAAAATCCCTGCACTCTGAAGACAACATTTTTTTTCATTAAATTTGGCACCAAAATTGACCTGGCCCTATCCTGTTTCTTCTTTTTGGTATCATCAACTGCAGAATATTAAAGCATTTGATCCCAGGGTGCTGTGTCAGATCCCACTGGGAGAGTTACTTAATATATCCGTAAATATGCCATATCATTGTCCTAAAATAGGAAAAGATCCGGATTCGGAAGCACATCTGGCTCCAAGGGTTTTGTATAAGGGATTGTGACCTTGTAAAAACAAGTTGAGATGCTGCCTGAGGCAGGGGTGGGGCGTGCCGGCTCCCAGATGGGGATTCACCTAGCCCTGTCCGCGATATATCCTTGGGATCAGGTCCTTGGGAAGTCTTCAGGGATCTGAATGTAATGGATCATGAATGTGATCAGGAAGAGCCAAGGAGCATCTATTGGGGATATTTGTCCTCAATCAGTACTCTTCATACTTTAGCATGTTTCTGAATCTCCTAAGCGTCTTGTAAAAAGGCAAATTATGACAGCAGGTCTGGAGTCGGCCTGAGCTCTGCATTTTGGACAATCTCCGGGTGATGCCTTCCCGCTGGGACCGTCCCAAACTCTGGACTGATCTGAGGCAAGACTCTGAGTGATGACAATGTAGTGCCCCATGGAGAGAGGTGGCCCCTGCCCTCACTAAACACGATCCCTCTTCACCTGGCCAAAACCTGCCTCGTTACCGCCTTTTCTGCACCCTCCCCTGCCCTTCTACTGCCTTCTGCTGCCTCTTCCTCCCCAGATGGAGCCATGCCACCCTGCGCCTCCACTGCCGACCTTGGCTGGACCGCACCAAGTCTCATGACTCTTCACTCATCCGGTTCCAAGGTACTGCTTAGATGAGGTGCTTTTCTGGTTGGCTGACCTCACCCCCCCAAGCATGAACTAAATCAGTTCAATTCAGATTCCTCAGATGCCTCGCTCTCTCCTGGGTATCTTCCCGAAAAAACTTTCCACTGTTTGCAAAGTACTCCCTAGCCTTGACCACCTGGAGACATTGTGATAATGCATTTGCTCACTAGACAATCAGTGACCCGGAAAAGGACCCTGGTTTATTTTATTTTTATTTCAATGCTTGCAACGCCGTGACTGATTACTTACATGCCCTCCCTGTTTTTCTTTATAAGTTCTGGATTTCCTGGCTGCAGAAAACTCTGGCTGACTGATTTTCCAAGTGAATTCTCCTGTTATGAAAGGAATACATATTCACTGATAAAAACTTAGAATAATATAAATGAAAAGAAAATGAAACCGCCAGCGAGCTTATCACCGAGAGATACAACATTTTGCCTCACGGTCTTTCAGTCTTTTTTTTTTTTTTTTTAATGCTTATTTATTTTTGAGACAGGGAGAGACAGCATGAACGGGGGAGGGTCAGAGAGAGAGGGAGACACAGAATCTGAAACAGGCTCCAGGCTCTGAGCTGTCAGCACAGAGCCTGACGCAGGGCTCAAACTCACAGACCACGAGATCATGACCTGAGCTGAAGTCGGATGCTTAACTGACTGAGCCACCCAGGCGCCCCTCTTTCAGTCTTTATGTATAGTTTGTTTTACACAATCTAGCTCACACTACACACACCATTTTGTAAACTGCCTTCCTGCCTCCATTTACGACATGTCGTGACCATTTTCACAAGTAATAATTTTTCTACAACATCATTTTAAGTGATAAAGTAGTTTTCTACTCAACTGATGTGCTATAGTTGGGCTTTTTTTTTTTTTTTAACGTTCATTCAGTTTTGAGAGACAGAGCACGAATGGGTAAGGGCAGAGAGAGAGAGGGAGACATAGACTCCAAAGCAGGCTCCAGGCTCTGAGCTGTCAGCACAGAGCCCGACGCGGGACTCAAACTCAGGAACCGTCAGATCATGACCTGAGCCGAAGTCAGACGCTCAATGGACCGAGCCACCCAGGCACCCCTATAGTTGGGCTTTTATATTTCTTTCAATCTTTTTTTTTTTTTAACTTAAAACTTCAATGAACATCCTCACTTAACCAAAAGACACAGGCATATTCTGATTGTGACACTAATTCCAACGCATGTGTATATTTCGCCACCACCAAGCAGTTCTCAGACACCGGCTGGATGTCCCACGGGTCAGCTCAGTTGTGACACTACCTAGCTGGAGATCGCGTCAGCTCCCACAGTGAAGGGCTCGCTCCCGCAAGATTGTCCCCACCATTACCACACACACTTCAGAAAACCAACTATAAGTCCAGCTCATCACCCAGGCTTCTGATCAACTGGCTACAGATAGATCGGAGGTTCCCACGACCTCGGGTTTGGTTAATTTGCTAACGTGGCTCGCAGAACTCAGAGAAGCATCCGCTTATCCTTACGGGCTTATTATAGAAGGTATGTAAAGGCCTGTGGCAGGCAGGCCATGTGGGATGGGGCATGTAGCCTCTCTGCCCTGTCCCGGCACTGCCCTGTGTTCATCAGTCCAGAGGCTCTCTGAACCCCATCCTTTAGGGGATTTATGGAGGCCTCACTAGAGCAATGTTTGACTAAATCATGGCCACTGGCAATTGAATTCCATCTCTAGCCCCTCTCCTCTCCCAGGGGTGGGTGTCCAGGCTGGACTGAAAGTTCCAACCCCAAGATTACAAGGTTGGTTGCCCTGGCAACGAGCCACCTTTAGGTTGCCTGGGCGCTTTCCAAAACTTTTCTCATTCACATAACAAAAGACATGTTTAGTGTTCCCATCACTTAGGAAATTCCAAGGGATTTAGGAACTCTGTGCCAGGAATAGAAGGATCAAATGTATAAATCATGTTATAAATCTCCATGTCATGTTATTTCATGTTATAAATTTCATGTTATAAATCTCCATGTCACATATGTCTTTTGGGCACGTCTGAGGAATTATATTATTAGGTCAAAGTGTACGAACTTCTTCATGGTTTGCACGAATGCTGCCAAACCAGAAAGCATAGCTTCCAAACTGTCAAACACAAAGCAGATCCTTTGGGCTGAATCAGTGTCTTGAATCTCCACTACCCTTGGTTAACCAGCAGTGAAATTTAAAAGCAAGGAATTGTAGAGCTGACAGGGACCTCAGGCCTTCCAGGCACACCTGAGTTCCCTCTGTCTCCAGCTCAGA
Organism: Prionailurus bengalensis; assembly: GCF_016509475.1. NCBI lineage: Eukaryota > Metazoa > Chordata > Mammalia > Carnivora > Felidae > Prionailurus > Prionailurus bengalensis. Next base: position 73,584,301 of record NC_057359.1, on the reverse strand, counting down.
AAGAGGAAAATTTCTTAGAGATCTTCCCTAGGGATTGGCAACTTTCTGGAGTCCACAGCTTTAATTTCACACAATTCTAGGCTAATATAACCCCCACATTTTGGCATTTATTTTTCCAGCTAATATATATATTTTAATGTTTATTTATTTTTGAGAGAGAGAGAGTGAGCAAGCGCAAGCAGGGGAGGGGCAGAGAGAGGGAGACAGAGTCCGAAGCAGGTTCCAGGTTCTGAGCTGTTGGCACAGAGCCCGATGCGGGGCTTGAACTCACGAACTGTGAGATCATGACCTGAGCCGAAGTCAGCCGCTTAACAGACTGAGCCACCCAGGTGTCCCTCCAGCTAATATTTATATATTTAAAATGAAGGGATTAGATCAGTAGGGGAATGGTTGGGTAATTTATGACTCATTCAATAAAATATGATGCAACCATTACAAAACTGAAAACAAACTTTTTAGGTATTAATCCAGAATGATATTTCAGGTGCATTGTTAAGTGAAAAAGGCAAGGTGCAGAACGGTGTATATCATGTGCACATTTGCGTAAAGAGGAGGAAAAGAGACACGTAGACGTTTTACCAAAGGAGTTGTTTGCACAGCTATAAAATTTCTTTGGGAAGATGCAAAAGAAACTGACAGTACAATACCTTAATTTTCAAGGGCACCTTGGTGGCTCAGTCGGTTAACTGTCCGACTGTTGATTTCAGCTCAGGTCATGATCTCACGGTTCGTGGGTTCTAGCTCGCGTCAGGCTCTTGGCTGACAGCATGGAGCCTGCTTGGGATTCTCTCTCCCCCTCTCTCTGCCCCTCCCCTGCTCTCTCTCAAAATAAATAAATAAACTGAAAAAAAAATTTTTGTTAAATAACCTTAATTTTCAGGGCATTGAGGTGGCTGGGAGAAGAACACAACATTTTCACCACAAAATCAAATCTTTCACATGAATATGTTACCTATACTAAAATAAAATAATTTTAGAAACATAAAATGATGCAACCAGGACAATTGATTACAATGCCAACCAAAGACATTTATTTAGGGGTGTCTGGGTAGCTCAGTCGCTTAAGCGTCTGACTTCAGGCTCAGGTCATGGTCTCGTGGTTCGTGAGTTCGAGCCCCACATTGGGCTCCCTGCTGTCAGCATGGAGCCCACTTCAGATCCTCTGTTTCCCTCGCTCTTTCTCTCTCTCTCTCTCAAAAATAAACATTATGAAAAATTTTGAAAAAGACATTTATTTGTTTATCCTCCAAAGCCTATGGAAAAGGTCAGTAAAGGAATAAAGTTAGAGGAGTCTGAGTACACAGACCGTGTGGGGGCCAGAAAAGGCGTCTTACACTGAGGAGAAGGTAAGGCAAGGGCACAGATTTCAGAGCCACATTTACAGGCCCAGCTGTTAAGTGGTTCTCATGAGACCTTGGGCAAATAAATCCCTTCCTTGCTTTGAGCTGCAGATTCCTTATCTGCAGAAGAATAAGGAAGAGTCACGGATTTTTCTGTGTCCCGTATCGCCAGGCACTGTGCTCCCTGGGATTGCTGGGGGCATTCGCCGTCACAGATCACAGCGTTCAGTAAAACACCCAGAAAACTACCATTATTACTTTTAATAATAGTGGCGGTTTTTTTTTTTTTTTCCCTAGCAGACTGACAAATCTTAAACTGAGTCCCTTTAAAAAACCAGTGTCCTTTTTTTAAGTTGATGTATTTATTTTGAGAGAGAGAGAGGGCATGAGCAGGGGAGGGGCAGAGAGAGAGGGAACCCCAAGCAGGCTCTTTGCTGTCAGCACGGAGTCCAACGTGGGGCTTGAGCTCATGAACCGTGAGATCATGACCTGAGCTGAAACCAAGAGTCGGGTGCTTACCTGACCGAGCCACCCAGGTGCTCCCCAAATCAGTGTCTTATTTAAATTTGAGTTTCTCTAATTATAAATGAGGTTGAGCAGTTATGTGCGTATCCCGTCGTGTTTCCCTTCAGCGATCTTCCAGATCCTATCGGCATAAGAGCCGTAGTTAACATTTCCTGTGTGCTGTGAACCCTCCAAGTGATATTTCATGTCATCTGCAGATCAAACAGGTAAAATTATGATGCCCATTTACAGGTGACAAAACGAGGCTTAGAGAAGACTGTTTGCTCTTCTCGACTGCTAGTGAGTAGAGTCTGGATTCTGAGCAAGGACTTGACCCTGAGCCAGACATCTGACTTGATTGACGCAGTCTCTTCACGTTAGGTTAAATAATCGCCCCCTGATTGTTTTTCTGTTGGATGATTTGCCTTTTCCTTAATATTTTGCAAGAGCCCCTTGTATTTCGGTTTGTAGGGGCCCAGGGCAGGGGGGGGGGTAGTTATCTGGGCTGAGGGACAAGTGGCTTCAGAGATATCCTGCCTTCCCTCCAAGTAAGGTTGGGCAGGAGTCAAGGCTGAACAGTCAGTTGTGGCAGGAAATCAAGACAGAGCAGAGGTCTGCAAGGGTGAGGGACTTTGACCCCCTCAGAGAAAAAGCTAGAGTGACTCACAGACGGAAGAGAAAACCAAAGCTCCCAGGCTGTCCCCTGTGAGCGCCGGCAGTCCAAAGTCATCAGAAGGAGGACGAAAACCAGAGCCTGGTCAGGAGCTGCCAGAGACCCATGCAAATGAGGCCCGCCCCCCACTGCCTGGAAACCAGGCCGAGAGAAGTTAGAGCACAGAGCACACGCTGCAGGGTGCAGGGTCCGCACTGGGGACAGGAGGAGGAGGCGGAGGGGACTCTGAGGAAGCAGGTAAGGAGCCGGAGAGGGGCATGGAGGGACGGGTGGGACACAGGGTCCCAGAGCCCTGAGAGGCAGTGCCGTCGGCCAACGTGAACGCTGCGGCCTGGGAGGAAAGGGCTCCTGGGACCATCTTTCAAGCTCAGCCCTTCTTCAGCTGTGAAGTCTTAAGCCACTTGACATTCTTTTTTTCTTTCTTTCTTTTTTAAGCCACTTCATATTCTGAGCCTTGGCGTCCCTACCTATAAAATGGGTATAAAACTATCGTACTAATTTGGGGCGCCTGGGTGGCCCAGTCAGTTAAGTGTCCCAGTCTTGATTTCAGCTCTGGTCATGACCTCACAGTCATGAGATCGAGCCCCAAGTCGGGCTCTGCTCTGGGTGCGGAGCCTGCTTAAGATTCTCTCTCGGGGCGCCTGGGTGGCTCAGTCGGTTGAGTGTCTGACTTCGGCTCAGGTCATGATCTCGCTGTTTGTGAGTTTGAGCCCCGCGTCGGGCTCTGTGCTGACGGCTCAGAGCCTGGAGTCTGCTTTGGAGTCTGTCTCCCTCTCTCTCTGCCCCTTCCCTGCTCACTATCTGTTCTCTGTCTCTCAAAAATGAATAAACGTTAAAGAAAAAAAAAAAAAAAAAAGAAGATTCTCTCTCTCTCCCTCCGCTCCTCCCCTGTGCGTGTGCGAGCGTGAGTCCATGCGCATGGTCTCTCTCTCTCTCAAAACTAAATAAACAGTAAAAAAGGAAGGAAAGGAGGTAGGGAGGAAGGAAGGAAAGGAGGAAGAAAACGATCATGCTAACTATACTGAGCCCCTGCTGTGCTTTGCTGGGCACATGATAGTTATTATCCCTTTCTCACAAGGCAAGCCTCAAAGGCGGGATTATTAGCCTATTTTACAAAGAAAAATGAAGCTCAGAGAGCATAAGCCATTTACCTAAGACCACACAGCAAATAAGTCTGGTTCCAAAGCCCATACACTTCCAACTCCCGATCCTGCTTCCTTTCACAGGGTGGTTTTAAAGAATCAAATGGCCTTAATCAGATGGAAAAAAGTTGTAAAAGACCATCATAAAATCGAGATGTGAGTTGCTACACTTAGATCCTAGCCAGGACCGAGACCCTTCGTAAGCTGTGAAGTCCTGTAAAAATGTTAGTTCTTAACTCTCTCCTCTTGAGGGCAAAAACTTCGGGGTGACACTACAGGCAGTATCTGGCTGACTTGGTCACAGACCACGGTGATGCCTTTGGGGTGCTGTCTAGGACTTACTGCAGCTGAGATGTTCTGCCTTGGGGGTGGACACACCGACACAGGGCCGGAATCTGTCCTAGAGAGGCTGGCCTCTGACCTGCTGATCCTGGAACAACAGTGGATGTCTGAGGGGACCCTGGCAGATAAGGGCCCAGGCGCTCATGCGACAGTAATCATTCCTACTCTTGAATGGCCTCTTACGGCTTTGGCCATGGAACTTCAAAAAATGTAGGTCTGCTTTGGGGGCACGGGACAGATCGTTAAGGGTGGTAATATAAGTTCATTGTATTGTAGTAAAGTCAGAGTTTTCAGACGAGAGGGCGCCCGGGTGGCTCAGTTAAACATCTGACTTCAGCTCAGGTCATGACCTTACAGTCTGCGAGTTCAAGTCTCGCATCGGGTGAGCGCGTGCCCTGCTTCAGGCGAACACGAGCCCCAGGTGAGCCGCATTTCTGTCTCTCTCTCTCTCTGCCTCTCCCTCAGTTGCTCCCTCTCAAAAAAAAAAAAGAATTTTCAGATGAATTAAAAAAAATTTTTTTAATGTTTATTTTTGAAAGAGAGAGAGAGAGAATGTAAATGGGGGAGGGGTCGAGAGAGAGGGAGACACAGAATCCAGAGCAGGATCCAGGCTCTGAGCTGACAGCACGAACCACGAGATCATGACCTGAGCAGAAGTCAGCCGCTTAACTGACTGAGCCACCCAGATGCCCCTCAGATGAGAGAATTTAAGACAAAACAAAAAAACACCTATAATCTTACTCCCAGAGATAACCATTGTTGACATTTTGGTGTTTGTTTTTCCAGACAATTCTTCCACTGCATACATATATTGGATATACGGTCATGATAGGGTTTTATTACTGTTTCTTTTTGCTTAGTGGCATCACAAACATTTCCACATTAATAGATGTTTTATCACATCATTTTAAAGGCTGCAAAGTGTCTCTTCATGGGGATAGAGCAGAATATCTTTAATTGACGTCCCACTATTGAATGAGTAAGCAGTTTTCCATACTAGGCTGTTAGAGCTGTGCTTCTATGGGCATCTCTACAGTCAAGCCTTAGCAGAAGTCCTTGATTATGTCCATGGGACAGATGCCCAGTGGGGTAACTTCTGAATCAAGGCCATATACCTTCTTTTTTTATTATTGAGAGAGAGAGAGAGAGAGAGAGAGAGGGCGCACAAGCTGGGGAGGGGCAGAGAGAGAGAGGGAGACACAGAATCTGAAGCAGGCTCCAGGCTCTGAGCTGTGAGCACAGAGCCCAACAGGGAGCTTGAACTCACGAACCGCAAGATCATGACTTGAGCCAAAGTCGGACGCTTAACTGACTGAGCCACCCAAGTGCCCCAAGGCCATGTACATTTTAAGGCTTTGATAAGTACTAAAGGTCTGCTTCATACACACTCTGGAATTCAGAGCCCCTCAAAGCTCAACACAGAACCTTTTTCATGGCGAGGCTTGACCTTTCTCTCAAATCCATTTGCAGGGATAATGCCAACCACCTCCTACGTAGTCTTTGCCGGATGCCAGGCTCTAAGAGCCTTCTCTTCTGACATACTACTTTCAGCCTCCTTCTCCGAAGGGTAGTGCAGTCGGCTAAGCAGCTGACTCTTGATCTTGGCTCAGGTCATGATCTTTGGGTTTGGGAGTTCGAGCCCTGACTGGGGCCCTGCGCTGACAGCGTGGAGCCTGCTCGGGATTCTCTTTCATTCTCTCTCTCTGCCCCTACCTCGCTCGCTTGTGCTCTCTTTCTAAAATAAATAAACATTAAAAAAAAAAAAAAAAGATATTGAGACACAGGTGAAGCAATTCAACTGGGATCACAGCCCTAATAAGCAGCGCATCTGGAGTCATGAGCCTGAACAACACGGTTCCAGAATCTACACTGTCTGCTGCTTTTTGGAAAGTGCCTTTGATTTCATCTCCACAGATAGTTCTTCCTCCATCCCTTTGACCTTCTCTGCCATGGCCTGGCCTACATCAAGTGCCACCACCCCAGCCTGGTGATAAAGTCCCTCATGGTCTTACATTTCTACTCTGTCCTTTTCAGTCTGTTGTCTGCTCTGCAGCTGGAATGCTGTTTTTCTTCTTCTTCTTTGTTTTTTTTTAGAGAGAGAGACAGCAAGCAGGGAAGGGGCAGAGAGAGAGGGAGACACAGAACCGGAAACAGGCTCCAGGCTCTGAGCTGTCAGCACAGAGCCCGATGTGGGGCTCGAACTCACGGACCGTGAGGTCATGACCTGAGCTGTAGTCGGCCGCCCAACCGACTGAGCCAGCCAGGCGCCCCTTATTATTTTTAAAAATATTTTATTTTTAAGCAACTTTTACACCCAACATGGAGCCCGAATCCACAACCCAGAGATCAAGAGCCACACCTTCTACTGACAGAGCCAGCCAGGCACCCCTGCAACAGTGATTTTAAAATGGAAATTGGAAAAAAATAATGAAATAGGATGAACCCCTCCTCCCCCATCCCTCCAAACGAAATCCAGATTAGCTCCCCAGGGCCTGCGGCTTTCCCTCTGGCTTATCCTGAGCCATTTTCCTGCTCCAGCTCCACCCACTACACTCAGCCACCTCCTTTCACTTCCTGAATCTGGCAGAGGCTTTTCTCACCTTGGGGCTTTGCACTCATTGTTCCCATGGCCCCGGAGTGTTCTTCCTCCACGCTGCGCGGCTGGTTTTTTGTCCTTCAGACTCAGCTTTCACACCACCTCTTTGAAGAAACCTTCCCCGGTGGTTTCCTAGGGAGCCTGTTCCCTAAACCCATTTTCCTTTCTGTCCTTTATAGCGCGCAGTAAAATGGTAGGTTTAGTCATTGCCCACTACTCATTAGTCAGCTTTTTCCCTCCTAGCACTCTAAATGCCCTGAGGTCAAAGCCACGCCTCTTTCATTCATCATTTCCCCAGTGCCCAGCTCCGGGCACGCGCAGTGAGGGCTCAATAACTTAACCGTAGGGGCGCCTGGGTGGCTCAGTCAGTTAAGCCCCCCACTTCGGTTCAGGTCATGATCTCGTGATTCGTGAGTTCGGGCCCCACATCAGGCTCTCTGCTGTCAGTGCAGGGCCGGCTTCAGATCCTCCGTCGTCCTCCCTCTCTGCACCTCCCCCACCTTCGCTCTCCCTCTCTCTCTCTCTCTCAAAAATGAAATAAACATTAAACGACTTAGTAACTGTAGAATGGATGAATGGTCCACAGGGGAAGGCATTATCCTTGGTAAACTCTCCCGGCTTCGGCCAGGACTGTTCCATCCCCCTTCTGCATACCTTTGTTTCCTCTTCCCTACGCGGAGCAGTGACAGAAGAGAGAACAGCAGGAAGCTATGGACAAGAGAGTGTAAGCAGGTTTTGCTTCAGGTCTCAACTCGGGGCAGATGGTGTCATGTGAGGTGCACAAGGGAGACTTGGTTCCCCCAAGCCCCGTGCGTGGTTCTCGGATTGCCACGAGAGACTCCTGGTGCGAGGAATCCCCGGGCCAGATGCAAACACTTACTATGTAGTTAACACCACCCGGCAGGTGAACTGATGGACGAGTGTTGTCTTTAAGCAGCAGCATAGTGGTGAGCTGGAAGCTCTAGTGTCACCACTGGGTGACACCACCGACAAGCTGGGAGACCTTGGGTGAGAGTCACTTCTTGCTTCCCGTCTGCAAAGTGAGTGGTTAGGATGGAGAAATGGTTCTTAAACTTTTTCTTCCCCTCAGCAGCTCCACTCAGCTTATTCAAGCGATCGATATGGGAAAAGCCAGGTGTTTCTGGTTGAAATGGGGAAGCGGGGCTGGAACTGTCCTCCTTCCTGGCTCCCCCTTTTAAGTCCCCAAGGGTGGAGAGATGGCCGGCCTTTGGACTCTAAGATCTCAGTGGTCAGTGCCTGCCAAGCTGGTTGTCTGTGTTCTAAGAACAAAGATGGCAGCAAGACTTGCATGGTTGCAGCTACTTGGGCACATTAAATGATCAGCAAAGGGGGCGTCTTGGGGTGCATGAGTGGCTCAGTCGGTCAGGTGTCCGACTTCAGCTCGGGTCATGATCTCACGGTTCGAGTTCAAGCCCCACATTGGGCTCACTGCTGTCAGCACAGAATCCGCTTTGGATCCTCTGTCCCTCTGTCTCTGCTCTCTGCCTCTCCCTTGCTGGTGCATGCTCTCTCAAAAATAAATAAACATAAAAAAAAAAAAAAGAAAAAAGAAAAGAAAGGGGGCACCTGGCTGGCTCAGGAGGAGGCGCACACGACTCTTGATCTCGGGTTGTGAGTTTGAACCTCACATTGGGTGTAGAGATTACTTAAAACAAAACAAAAACAAAAAACTTAAAAAAAAAAAAAAAAAGATCAGAAGGGGACCAGAGAGGATGTGCAGAGATTTTGGACTGTGTAGCAGGTGAACATCGTAGCAGCCAAAGGACAGGGGAGGCAGCCCCTTTGTGTGTGGAGGAGGCTTTGGCCACTTTAGGAAAGAAATGGGGGCCCGGGAGAGAAGCAGCCCAGAGGCTCACTTACCCCCTCCACAATCTAGAAAAAGGAAATTGCCACCCCGCCCTTCCCAGGTCTTGGATCCCAGGTCTTGAAGAGACCGCCCACAATCTTGCAGACACTTGGCTTCCACGGTTGGCTGTGTGCCACGCCCTGGGGGAACTCTGGTCCCCCACCTCCCCACTCCGCCACCCAGGCGGCTCCGTGGCCTTTGCTGTGGGCAGGTGTGCTCAGGAGGCCGCAGCCCGGGCCCCCTGGCAGCTCCAGGTGCTGTGTGTGCTGCCATGGAGACGGGCCCAGGGGTTGGCGGCTGGTGGAGAGAAGGCCGTCTCCCGAAGCTTTGTGGATTCAGGAGAGGGAGAGACCGGAGCCTCAGGTCCTTCAGGTAGTCTGCCCGACCTAGTGCCAAGGAAGCCCAGGTGGGTGCCCTGGGGTTTCCCGGGACAGAGGGAGGGAGGAGGAGCCAGGAGAGGCCAAGTATTGGGAGGAGGCTCTGGAAGGGCTGATCTGGGGACCTGGGTGTCTCTAAGCTTCCAGGTCAAGGGGAAAAGCCTCGCCAGGGCCCCCCTTGCCGGGCCAGTGCAGTGCCCTGCGCAGACTGGGCAAATGGGCTCTGGAGGGTTGGCCCGATAGCCCAGTGGGAGGAGGGAAAGAGGGCCTGGCATTTGTCCCCAGAGAGACAGACCCGGGGATTCACAAAGGTCATCTCTGCACACACCAGTCAGGGATTTGAGGCCACAGGGAAGGAAGTATTTGCCCTGTAACACAAACCCCTGACTGGTTCCCCTCCCTCTTCCTGGAGTCTGAGGAGCCAAGGGTGATCACATGGAACACAAGGCGTACTTTATCCGTGTCCAGAGCCAGGGTGCAGTCTCCTCCAGGGGCAGCTTGTTAACAGTGGGGTGGCTCAGGCCTTTGCCCTGATAGAAGGCATGCTGCAGGAGCCCCGGACTTTGCAGCTTAGGAACTGGGTGGTCTGGAACAAATTGCTGAGTTTTTCATCTGTGAAATGTGGGTGACAGTATCTTTCAACAGCACACAGACTCCTTGCCTAGGGCCAGGCACAAGGATGGGGCTCAATGGGTGTCCCTTTGCTCCTTTGCCCTTTCTGCCAGGACATTCCTACTAGGCCTTGCGGTGTCCGATCTGAGGATGGCCGAGCAGCAGGGCCGGGAGCCTGAGTGCCCTGTCTGCTGGAACCCCTTCAACAACACATTCCACACTCCCAAAGTGCTGGACTGTTGTCACTCCTTCTGCGTGGAATGCCTGGCCCACCTCAGCCTGGTGACTCCAGCCCGGCGCCGGTTGCTCTGCCCCCTCTGTCGCCAGCCCACGGTGCTGGCCTCTGGGCAGCCTGTCACGGACTTGCCCACGGATACTGCCGTGCTCACCCTGCTTCGCCTGGAGCCCCACCATGTCATCCTGGAAGGCCACCAGCTCTGTCTCAAGGACCAGCCTAAGAGCCGCTACTTCCTGCGCCAGCCCCGGGTTTACACGCTGGACCTAGGCCCTGAGCCCGGGGGCCAAACTGGGCCCCCCCAGGACGCAGGCCCTTCCCCCAGGTCTCTGCCCATTCCCGTCCCCAGCCACTACTCTCTGAGGGAGTGTTTCCGCAACCCTCAGTTCCGGATCTTTGCTTACCTGATGGCTGTCATCCTCAGCGTCACCCTGTTGCTCATCTTCTCCGTCTTTTGGACTAAGCAGTTCCTTTGGGGTGTGGGATGAGCGTTGCTTCTGGACAAGGAACCAAGTCTTTCCTGACTGCTGCTGGGATGGGGACCGCAGAGCCTCATTTGGGGTTGTCTTCCTTTGTGGTATTGTTCCTTTTTGCAATCCGGAGATCAGTAAGGCCAGGTGTTTGCTTCTGGGAACAGTCCTATAATGGGAATATTTGAAACCGAAAAGGCTGGGAAAAGGTGTGAAGAGACCCCTGGGTGTGACCCATGGGCCAAGAAGGGCAGAGAAGCAGACCTGGGACAAAGAGCTACGTGGCAAGTTGTGCTCAAGGGCTGGACGATGGTATCCGGGAGCTCGGCCAGCCCAGAAAGTGCATTTCTCACTGGAGTTGCTCCCAACTCGGTTCACATTTGTTTGAGTTATATCTTGCTACAATTTTGGAAAGTGAGCCTCAATTCTGTGGGCAAAGGCGTGTGCCTTCTTTCAGTTTTCTCTTTAGAAGTCCTGCCACCTGCAGTCACGAACTCATGCACTGACTCATTCAATAACCACTTGGTCGATGTGGTGTCAGAACTAGGGGAAGGGAAGGATAGGATATCCATGGGTCACAGAGAGCCTCTACCAGCAAGGACGGCATGTTTCCTCAGCTGCTTGTACAGGACAACCTCTTGTCGGTGTGTGGCTTCTGGAGTGTTGAGAGTAAAGGTGATCAAAAGAAATCTGCGATTTGGAGAAAAGGTTTTTATTCCTCTGGGTAGGTGCAGAGGCCCTAATTAAGCCTGGATGCTGGACAGAGCGGACTCCCCTGCTCCAGGCAGTTGACCTCAAGAGGTAGGGCAGAAGCCCTGGATAGAGGGCTCCATCCCAGGCCATGCAGATAGAGATGGTAGTTTTCATTTCATGGGACTTAATCCCAGTACCAAGGCAAACTAGATGCGTAGGTGGTTTAACTCTAAATTGCCACCTAGGCAGTATCTAAAACTCTTTCTTCTTCCCCAGTTTTAATATTGTCCAGTGGCCCACAGTTCTGGAACAATCTCAAAGTGGTTAAAACACCATTACAATTATGAAAAGACAACATTTGAGGGGTATTTTGATTTGTGGAATAAACTTTCAGAGTCAGAAACTGAGTTGGTTTTATTTGTTCTAAATAAAGTTTTGTGCTTAACAGAACTAGCTTCTATAAATTAAGGGATCTTTGCGTACAAGGTGTTCCAAAATAGCCAAGACCTGTATTTTGTGTTCAGTAAAATCAAATGGTGTTAAGGGCCAAGGTGAAAATTCTCCATTACAAAATGGGAAAGCCACTACGTAACCCACCAGGGGACTAGCACCTACCTCTCCATTCGTGCCATCAAGGATAATTGCACTGAAGCTGGGACTCAACCTCTCCCCACTGACTTCATTTCTTTACACGTCCTTGCTCCTTAACCTTGTGACAGGTAAATTAGGCAGTGATCTCCCGTGTTCTCTGAGTCATGAGAAAAGGGACAGGAGCTGGTGGGGGGCGGAAGCCCAGAACGACTGCTCTGCACTGGAGCTTACTGCTCTGAGTGAGGGAAGCCTCATCCCTATTTTACAGATGAAACTGAGGCTCCGCAAGTTTAGCTACCTCGTTCAAGGTCGCCCGGCTAGTAAGTGGTGAGGCCTTAGTCCAAATAGCATTGCAGCGGCTCTTGCAGTGGCTGATAGACCATCCACATAAGGAAAAATGTAGATCTGAGTTTTTTGGGTAGGGAGGGGTATATTTAACATGAGGGCGTCTTCTATTTTCACACTCAGTAGTTCTAAACTTGGGGCACGCAGAAATGTTTGGAAGCATTTTGCTAGTCCAACGAAGGGGGTGGGTTGTGCTTCTGGCTTTTAGCACTCCGCAGGTCAGGGACGCTAAGACTCGCTGCAATGCTTAAGAAAGTTCTATACAACAAGATATCTACCCCAAGACAGTTTCCTGTCGACACTATAGGTGCTTCATTAGTTAATGAGGCAGAAGTGGTGAAATTACCGTAATTCCCTTTGGCATGAAGTCAGACGCAGAGATGCAGCGACTCATCAAAAGGGAGGTATAAAGGGTAGAGTGGCTAAAATGTGTACAGGAAATAGGCCACGCTGACCAGACTGGTCATTCTGTCCGGCCGGCGGTGCCAACAGACTCAATAGCCCTATGAAAGCTCTTCCTAAGGTCACAGAAGACAGGCCAGGCTCCACCACTCACTGATGGGGTAACCTTGAGCAAGTTACTTCTCTGAGCTTCAGCTCTATCAAAGGAGAATAATTCAGAAGATTGGGAGGATTAAATGAGGTGTCTGAACATGCCTGGCACAGTCTCTAGGCAGTAAGTTAGGTCCTTTAAGTGGTGGCTCTCATATTTATCTCACCGTTATTATGAAATGCTACATTTGGTTTATTTATGCTCCTCAGCTGTTTCCTTACAATATTTCCAAAGGACAAATGTATATTCCACAAGGTAACTGTTTTGCCAAAGGCTTACGTGAAAATGTGCTCACCCAACTGCTCCCTCTACATCTCTTGGACCAAAAAAAAAAAAAAAAAAAAAAGTTTAATGGAACTAATAGTAAAATTCAAATTTGAAAAACGAAAAACCGGGGCGCCTGGGTGGCGCAGTCGGTTAAGCGTCCGACTTCAGCCAGGTCACGATCTCGCGGTCCGCGAGTTCGAGCCCCGCGTCGGGCTCTGGGCTGACGGCTCAGAGCCTGGAGCCTGTTTCCGATTCTGTGTCTCCCTCTCTCTCTGCCCCTCCCCCGTTCATGCTCTGTCTCTCTCTGTCCCAAAAATAAATAAACGTTGAAAAAAAAAATTTAAAAAAAAAAAAAAAAAAAGAAAAACGAAAAACCTTTGTTAACACACTATATCCAAATTGCATGCTAAAACACTAACGTTCACTATTAGCTCATGCATGCATACTACAAAAGTAGTAACAAAGAATTATTTTTCGTGGCCAACTATGGAGGAAACTAGAGCCCATTAATACTTAAATAATAGTGAAATGCCAAGTGCCCAAGAGGGGATAGAGCTGGTAATTCAGAAGCTTAACAGGTACTCAAAAGATGCAACTATCTGGTTATAATTAAAATTAAATGAAACAGAATATTTAGCTATATCATCACACACTCAGTTTGCCAAGGAGAGTTAGACAAAGCCACTGTCAAGCTCTCTAGAACTGCAAATGAAAAGTGTTTTCAACATTTAAGGAAAAGCCATCATAGAAGCCCTTCTCAAATGCCTTTCTTCTTCCCAATTCCTGTATTTTGTGAGAATGGACCGTGTCCTCCCAGTGCTCAGTGGCCGGACATCTGGGATGGACAGAGGTGAAGGTACCACTGCAGGACCAAGGAGCACGAATGACAGAGTCCAGACACGCCTCGCTGCTAGTCTGGCCCACAGTCCAACAGTCTCTACGAAAAACTATAAGGAGACTGGAACTGGAATAAGCCATATTTAATATCATCCGTTGTATCTCAAACCAAAAACAACAAAAAAAGGGGGGGGGGCTTCTATGGACCGATGGCTGCGATTCAGAAAATGCTTAACGATACAAAATAAGTTTTTAAAGGACAGTTTTTATGACAGAATTTTACTCTGTAGCAAGTGTGTAATAAAGAAAAAAAGAAAAGGTTTATGTTCAGGAATGTCCACTAGGGTTTTTTCCAGTCACCTGGACACACAGGGTGCGTCCTCTAACCAACACAGAGGAGGTGGCACAACACAGACTTCACGTTTGTGTCCTACAAGTTTCACTGCATCTTGACACGATGGCCTAGCTTTGGGCTGACACGAAGGATGCCAAACTTCAGAGCAAAATGGAGGATATTTTCTGACAGGGCCAATGTTCAGTTCTGAGCTTCCTGTTGCAGTGAGCATCCCATTTGAACTCAACAGGAAGAGGTAAAATCTTTGCTGCATCGCTCTGAGCACAGCTGTGGTCTACCTCTTCATCTCCCTTCTCAAGGTAGAGGAAAGGTTCCCACTGTCAGGCATCGGTTAACCGGTGTGTGGTGAGAAGTGCCTCTTAAGTTGAGGGCTTCCAGACTACGGGCCAGCCACCTTGCTCTGTGGGTCACATGTAGTCCTGAAGCATGTACCATGTAATGGAAAGCCAAGTTTCAAAATTAAAAATGGAGCCAGTCACAATCCTGAGTGCTGTGAAGGAGGCAACAAGGCATTCAAACAAAAGATTAACAAAAACAATGTCTACGCAGTCCATGGCAGGGCTTGAAGATGAAAATTAAAATTTCAACTATGAAATGGGTTCATCAACACCCAGAGACTTGGCTGCCTACCTGGAGTGGAGGGAGGCCCGGAGATCCAATTCTTTAGAGGGTCTACACACGATAACTGGCAAAAAACGTGATAGGACAAAAAATATCAATCCCTTTCTTTTGAAAATGGTTCTTAAGGGAGAGCTTGAGGTTAGAGTCCTTTTTCCACGGTCCTGCCTATTCAGCCATCCAGAGCTTGAAGGTCCTGTCATAAGAGCAAGTGGCTATGAGCTGCCCGTCGGAAGAAATGTCTAGGCCCATCACTTTGCCTTCATGGCCAGCCAAAGTCTTCAGTGGGGACCAGCCTGGGTGTGTCCAGATCTTGGCTGTGTTGTCGTAAGCACCAGTGAGCAAGAAATTCCCATGGATAGCTTTAAGAGAAAAGGGGAGCTGCTTGAGGAATTCACATATCAAAAGAGCAAAGAAAATAAAAGCACAAAAATCTGCTAGAACACATGATTTTGAAAAAGAAGGGATTTCCCCATTTGGAAAAGTCCAACATTCTCATCTACATTCCTATAAGGCCTCCAGGAAAAAGGGACTACAAGCAGACTTAGGGAAACAAGTAACATTATTAAGTTCTTCTGGCTTTTTCCCTGACAATCTGTTCACAGTAATATTAAGGATTCAGTGCTTACAACTTTCATGGAAAAAAAAAATGACTCAAAGCATTTATGAAAAGTCTTCTTTACTTCCTGAAACAAGAAGCAAGCTGTGCCAGAGCTGTGTCTGAAAATACGCTACGGTGAAAGAAATTAGAATTTGCTCCTTCTTCACCAGAGGCCAAATCCTCTCCTGTCACACTTCCGAGTGAAGCCAAAGCCTAGCCTGGATTCCGTGAAGTACAATCTGCCTGTCCTGTGAACGGGCAAACCGGGAGGAAAACTTACGCTCAAACTTGACACCGGTCACTAAGTTCTGATGGGCGGGGATGGTATAGACACAACGCCGCTGCCGGAGGTCCCACACTTTGCAGGTGTTGTCACCGCTGCCGGTTGCAATGTGGTAGCTGTGGATCAGGTGTAGTATCGAAGTCAGAAACAAAGATACATTCTGACCAATAACCCTTCCCTCCCGTCATTCAATGAGTTTATTTTACCCATTGGGGGAGAAATTTATTCCATAGATTTCCTTCAGGTGGCCTTCTAGGAACATGATACACCGTCCTGTACGCAGGTCCCAAACACGACCAAACGCATCCAGTCCCCTGACAAAGAATTTATAAATGAACACTCTGAATCCATTTCTCCGTGGAAGCAAGCATACATAAGAGGCGAACCACTTAGCTGCCCCTGGCTATGTGGAAGAGGGCTTACCCAGTGCCAGCCAAAGAGCCATCCTGATGGAAGGCGATGTCATACACGCCCATGCTGTGGCCTTCCTGATGCAGGATCTCCTCTTGAGCCTCTAAATCCCATAAGCGCCATGAGCGGTCATAGCTACAAAAAAAATTAATTAGAAATTAACTAGCAGATACTCAGTTCCTACAATGTCTTTTTTTTTTTTTTTTTTAAATTTTTTTTCAACGTTTATTTTATTTTTGGGACAGAGAGAGACAGAGCATGAATGGGGGAGGGGCAGAGAGAGAGGGAGACACAGAATCGGAAACAGGCTCCAGGCTCCGAGCCATCAGCCCAGAGCCCGACGCGGGGCTCGAACTCACGGACTGCGAGATCGTGACCTGGCTGAAGTCGGCCGCTTAACCGACTGCGCCACCCAGGCGCCCCTGCTACAATGTCTTAAAAACACTTGTAACTTAAATTATGCTTCTGAAACTACTTGTACAACCGTATTAACAAGAAATTCTTTTCTGGTATAAACAATACCTCAACAACTAAGCATATCTGTCTTGAGTGCTAACTGGGAAACCATGGACTTCCTAGTAACTTACTTCAGTGGCTATTTTAAGAATACAATTTCCTAAGAATGGCCCAGCAAAGGCTGTTGCCTTCTTTCTTTCTCAGTTCAACTGTTAAGTTTTTTTACTCACTGACTATTTGTTGGGCCTTCAACTGATGCTGGGGAGACAAAGAACAATAAGCAAATAGATCAATGCAACAGATGAGAAAGTATAGGAAGAGACCTACACATTTTTGGTCAAAGATATTCAAATGAGACCACTAAAACCATTTCAATAGGGAAAACAAAGTCTCTTTAATAAATGCAACTAGAGGGGCACCTGGATGGCTCAGCTGGTGGAGCACGTGACTCAGTCTCAGGGTCATGAGTTCAAGACCCACGTTGGGGTAGAGATTACTTAAACAAACGTAAAAAAGCAAAAAACGAAAAACACCTTAAACAACAAAAACATGTTCGTATAAAGCACTATATGAGAATGTTCATGACACCTTTATTCTGAGTGATCCAAACCTGGAAAAAGCCCAAATGTCCTTCAGTAAGACAACAGATAAGTAAACTATGGCAGAGTCACACAACTGAATACTCCTCAGCAATAAAAAGAAGCTTCTGGGGCAGCTGGATGGCTCAGTCAGTTACGCATCCGACTTCAGCTCAGGTCATGATCTAGCAGTTTGTGGGTTCGAGCCCCGCATTGGGCTCAGTGATGGCAGCTCAGAGCCTGGAGCCTGCTTCAGATTCTGTGTCTCCCTTTCTCTGCCCGTCCCCTATTAATGCTGTCTCTGGTCTCTGTCTTTCAAAAATAAATAAACATTAAAAAAAAAAAAATTAAAAAAAAAAAAAAAGGAAACACGCAACATAAATGAATCTTAAAAATATTATACTGACTAAAAGAAGCCAGCCACAAACAAATTCATAAAGTATGAACAGACAGAATTAATTTACAGCGATAGAAATCAGATCAGTGGTTGCTCTGGAAGGGGGAGTCCATTGGGAAGGGACATGAAGGAACTTTCTAGGGTGATGGAAATATTCTATTAAAAGGAATGTGGGTTACATGAGTGCATGAAAATAAGTCCATTCTATTACATGTAAATTACATCTCAATTAAAAAGTTCTTTAACACATTCTGCCCTCAATGAACTTACAGAACCAGAAAAGGAAACCAATTTGCACTCTTTTAACAAAGATTTTATTTTTTTTTTGAAAAAATTTTTAACGTTTATTTTAGAGACAGAGAGTGCTTGTGTGCACAAGCCAGAGAGAGGCAGAGAGAGAGGGAGACACAGAATCCAAAGCAGGCTCCAGGCTCGGAGCTGCCAGCACAGAGCCCGACACAGGGCTCACAAACTGTGACATCATGACCTGAGCTGAAGTCGGATGCTTAACCGACTAAGCCACCCAGACGGCTCTAAAGCTTTTATTTTATTATTTATTTATTTATTTATTTATTTATTAAAAAAAAAAAATTTTTTTTTCAACGTTTATTTATTTTTGGGACAGAGAGAGACAAAGCATGAAGGAGGGAGGGGCAGAGAGAGAGGGAGACACAGAATCGGAAACAGGCTCCAGGCTCTGAGCCATCAGCCCAGAGCCTGACGCGGGGCTCGAACTCACGGACCGCGAGATCGTGACCTGGCTGAAGTCGGACGCTTAACAGACTGAGCCACCCAGGCACCCCTAAAGATTTTATTTTTAAGTAATCTTTGCACCCAACATGGGCCTTGAACTTATAAATCAGAGATCAAGAGTCACATGTTCTACTGCCTGAGCCAGCCAGGTACTCCAGAAAGGGAGACTGATTTGTAAGCAGAGAGATTACAATACAACGTGTGGCAGAAACAAAACAAAACATTGGTAAAGAGAATATGGGGCACCTAAATGGCTCAGCTGGTTGAGCGTCCAACTCGATTTTGGCTCAGGTCATGACACCAGGGTCATGGGATTGGGCCCTGCATTGGGCTCCACGATGAGCATGGAGCCTGCTTTAGATTCTCTCTGCCCCTCCCCGAATCCCTTAAAAAAGAAAAAAAGTGAAAGTTCTAGTTTTCTGGCAATTAGTGACTGAAATTTCTGATTAACTGCAATTTAAAAGCAAATACACTTGGGGGCACCTGGGTGGCTCAGTTGGTTAAGCACCCAACTTCGGCTCAGGTCATGATCTTGAGGTTTATGGGTTTGAGCCCTGTGTCAGGCTCTGTGCTGACAGCTCAGAGCCTGAAGCCCACTTAGGGTTCGGGGTCTCTCTCTCTCTTTCTGCCCCTACCCTGCTCCTGCTAGGTCTCTAAAATAAATAAACATTAAAAAAAAAAAAACTAAAGAAAAAAATAAAAGCAAATACACTTGGCAATAACTTTATAACACTCTTTTCGGATTTTGAGTCATTGCAGTCCAAGAAAATCCTACCTGAAGATTTCTGTTCTTAAAATTTACTTGGCAGTTAGTCGTAAAGGTTAACAACATGCCATGGGCCTGTATGAACAGAACAGGATGGCTTACCAAGTGGTGCCCAAGAAACGTCCTGATGGATGCCACATTACACGGGCCACACGTACTGTATGGCCTTCAATATCTGCCACTGGTTCATCACTGAAAAAGAAACAAATACAAGTGAGTGAGCTATTTTATAGTCATAAATGTTCATTGAATTTGTTAACTGTTGTGACCGATGTACCCATTCTGTATGATTTAAGAGACTATGTAACTAAACTCATAGTTTATTAAAAATGCAGGGCTTTTTTTTTTTTTTTTTTTAATTTAAGGAACAATTTATGTTACTTTCCCAAGTTTTAAAAGACTTGGGACTATTTCATGTGCTTACAAGGCAAAACTGCCCAAAGTATTTCGATAAACAACTATCTATCTTTCTATATCTCAATTCACTGTGATAATCAACTCTTTAATTTTTAAATGTTTATTTGTTTTTGAGAGAGAGACACAGTGAAAGAGAAGGGGCAGAGAGCCTGATGCGGGGCTCCAACTCACGAACTGTGAGATCGTGACCTGAGCTTAAGTCAGATGCCCAACCAACTGAGCCACCCAGGTGCCCCGATAATCAACTCTTAATGCTATTCTCATTTACGATTAGAGAAAAATAAAAGATAATTCAGCCTGACAAGCAAAATAGTCTCCTTACACCAAAGGAGTGTTAAGATTGTAGAAAGAAAACATACTTTGATAGAGATATGAAGCTACAGAAATCAAACAGTTTTGGTGCAAGTGGATTACAGATAAATTTTCCTCAAACTTTAGCTTGTTGAAGGATCCACATGAAAAAAGGAACTCCTAAATAGACGCTTAGTTTCGTTTTGGTAACCATTAAATTCTCCTCCCCAGTAATCACAGAAAAAAAGTTCTGAAACACCAGTGAAAGGAAATAAACACAAACCCTAAGGAGGGCAATTAAAAAGGGAACTTTGTCAATGTGCATACATAGAGCTAATCAAAGCCCTAGGGGAACAAATATTGCTAAGTGATATGAAGCCAATTAAAACTTGCTCTGCTCAGAAGACAGACCCTATCTGGCAAAGGATGGAGAAACTAATTAGCCCTCTACAGAAACCTGGAATTAAAGTCTCATGTGCTTTCCCAAAGAAAAAAAAAAAAACAACTAAGCAACTGAATTCAGATTTCTTTTAGCCAGCAAAGTGCTTTCAAGAATTTTTTGGAATACAACCATCATAAACATGTTAAAAACAACAACAACATCAACTGTTATAACGGGAGAATACAGGCTAGGCAAAGGAGGAAGCAGTTGGGAGGAGACATCAGTTCCTTGGCAAGACTGTCAGACAGAACTTCACTTTCCTCTCCCCTGTGCCCATCTGCTAGGAACCAATGTGCTGCCAAGAATATTATCTTTAGTCAATCTACCAAATGGTGCATTTCTCCAATGTCAATGTATTGCATAGGAGGTGCAAATATATCTTTCCAGAATAACTGGAGTGGGAAAACAATGGCCACTATGTTAGAGGCAAAAATCGAGGTCCAAAGTTAACAAGAAAAACCGGACCCAACTCCTTTGGTGAGAACAGGTCTAAGAAAGAAATCCTACATTCCACATTCACACCAAGCTCCCTGGACTCTCAAGATCATCTCTGGAGTTAAATGCCAGATTTTCAGGTCCCAAGGACCAACCAAGCAATTATTTACCTTAGTGACTGCAGTATCGACAGAACAGTAATATTTACCTGTCAAGGCTCCAAAGCTTCACAGAACCATCAGCAGCACAAGACGCCAGATTGACATCTTTCTGGTCCAAGGAGACAGTGGATTTTGGATGGAATACAATTGCTCCTACGTTTGTGTTATGGCCTGAAGGGGTGTAAGAGATGAAAGTTAAAGGGTCCCCACTCGTTGTTTTTTGTTTGTTTTTTTTATTTATTCCCCTCCCTTCCCAGAAGCGGGTCCCTACTCCTTATAATTTATGTGTGAAAACAGACTATGATGAGTAACACAGACAAGTATTGGAGAACATGTGGACAGATAAGAGTAGTAAAGTGACTACTCAACTATTAAAAAAAAAAAAAAACTGTTTTAATTTAAATCAATATTTAAATCACAAGGGTGCCTGGGTGGCTCAGTTGGTTGAGCGTCTGACTCTCGGTTTCAGCTCAGGTCATGATCTCAGTTGAGTTTGAACCCTGTTCTGGGCTCTGAACTGGCAGAGTGGAGTCTGCTTGGGATTCTGTCTTCCTCCCTCTCTGCCCTTCCCCCACTCATGCTCTTTCTCAAAATAAAAGATAAACTTAAAACAAAACATTTAAATTACATTAAAAAAAGCAAAACAAAGGGGCACCTGGGTGGCTCAGTCGGTCAAGTGTCCAACTCTTGATTTCAGCTCAGGTCATGATCTCAGGGTTTCCTGAGTTCGAGCCCCATATCGGGCTCCATGCTGACAATGCAGAGCCTGCTTCAGATTCTTTCTGCTCCCTCACCCTCACACTGCCTCTCTCTCAAAATAAATAAACTTAAAATAAAAAAGGTGCAAAACACGAACAACCTTTATTTATTTGGTCTAGAGACTGTACAATGCCAGAGTGGGGTTGTACACAAGAGAATAGTGGTTTGTGTATAAGGTCATTATGTGCCCACCTTGTGGTCAGAGAAAACCAAACCCTGTCAATTCAAATCAAAAATTAATCTTGCACTGGGTCTGAGTGTCAGGCAGAGTATTAGTTTCACTGTCTGAAGAGGGTTCATGCTGGGAAAACGAGTGACATATAAACAAGATTCTAACTCACCTCGGAGAGTGTGAAGGAGGTTGCAATCGGGAACAGACCAGAGCTTGCAAAGCCCACTCCTATCAAATACAAAGGAAAGCATCTCAGCCAGGGTTGGTCTGGGAAGGAAAAGGTACCTTGGTAACATTCCTAAAGCACAATCTCTTCTCACCCCCAAAAAACTTTACAGTGGCACACAGAAAAAGAAAGCTTATCGTTTGATGGTTTACAGAAGAAAGCTATATGCACGTCTCACGGAACCCGAGGCCTCTACAGGACTGTAGTTAATATAGCACAAGCTATTCTCCTCAACATCTAGAGTGATCGGTGAGGAAAAATAGGACAAATTAAACTATCCAACAGTAATATTAATAATCATACTAACTCCTTAAATATGAAGAGCACTTTACTACTTACAAAGTCCCTAAAATTTTTTAAAAAGACTTTATTTCAGAAAATTTCCAACAAATTACTTTTATTCCTATCATCTCAGTGATCCTTATAATAGACCTGTGAGGTACATAATGTGGGAATGATCATTTCTACTTCTAAGGAAGGTAGCGGAGGCTTGGAGAGGCAGGGGGATTTGTGTAGGTCCTTCGCTTTCTCCTGAACCAGGCTCAATTTCTATCTAGTCAAGTAGTTCCTGTGCATGCAAAGTAAGGAAGTTTCTCTTCTCACTTGATGGCCATGTCCCAGGAAAATAACTGAATCACTAAATAGAACAACAAAATTATCACATCCTAAGGGCTTTCTGCATATGTGGCAATAACTAGAAAACAACAACAACAAACAGTAATTCGTGTTTACTGAGTCCTTACCACATAAGGCGCACTACTAAGGTAAAATGGTTTACAACGTTATCTCATCCTCCTTTACACATAAGGCAACTGAAGCTTACAGAGTACCTTACCTGGGCTATCTAACTTAAAAAGAAAAGCTATACTGAGGTGTGGATACTGGTAAGTCTATAAATCCACTATTTATCTGCTCCAAAATGCTAGCATCAAGAGCATGACTGACGTGTCATGGATCTCTGGTGTCCCTTGTGAACAGGCAGAAGTATTATACCCAGACTATCTTGTATAATATAAGGGGAAAGTACTGGCATCTCTAGTTTGGTATGATCATGAGAAGCAGAGGAAAAGGACACAGAAATGAGCACCTAAGAAAAAGGCTGATCCTCCACCCCCCGAACCTATCCTCCATTTAGGAAAAAATATCACGGTAAAATGGGACTTACCAACAAGCTGTGGCCAGCATTTTGGAATTAGGACTAAAGTGGCAGTAGGAGATAGGCCGATCATCTCCAATCTGACTGCAGAAATTATTCAAAGACTTAAAAAAAAAAAAAAAAAAGACAAACAGTAATCATTAATAGGCTGATCCAAGAGTTTTTTGGTTTTTCCACAATAAAAAAAAACAACTTTCTGGTTTTAGCCACCCTCCCACCCCCCACAAGATTCTTTTACACTTTTGTTGTTAGGAGATACTTATGTTAACGAATGGAGTTAAGGCTCACCTGGAACTCACATGCTGTCTTTTACACTAGCAGTATCACTAGTTTCTGTGTCAGCTCAACACACCCAGGAAAACCATAGAGAGAGCTAAAGTACAGCTTTGATTCAAGGGGAACTGAAGTGTAGACCCACAGGCCTCTGTTAAGTCCTCATTACAGCAGGTTCCTGCCACCTTAACTGCCACAGTTGCCTGTACCTTCCAAGAGCCAGGCCGAACTAGGAAATCTAATGTGTAGTTAAGAGCCCTTAATATATTATACAATCACTGAGAGCATCTTACCCGGAGAGATTTGTGCAGCTCTTGCATCTGGGAGGTCCTCGTTGTCTCTGGAATCTCTTTATGGAGACGGGCCTCTTCTAAGCGTTTCATTGCCCTGTGACACAGAAACATTACTGTGAACAGACAGACTGGAAACAAAGGTCCACACAAGTATTCCAAACATCAGTTTCATTTAAGAACCACCAGTCTTTATAAAACAGATCATCACTGCTTAAGAGAAAACAAGAAAAAATATACTTCTTTCTCCTTCTAGAGGCTCTCTGTACCTTGGCAGCGAATAATTAGCAATCCACAGTCTAGCAACCTTCAGGCTGTTTGGTCCTTCATGGTACCAGGTTTGTTGATACTGAAATTTAAATTAAGAGCAGAAATGTTAAGTCTGAAGCATTCCTGCTCCTCATAGCTGTCAGTTCTCTATTGTAACTGTCTAGAAAAAAGGTGAATTAGTTCAGTCATAGGATGAAATCAGGTGTGTGTGCTTTTTACTGCGTGTGTGTTTTAAAGTAGGCTCCATGCCCAATGTGGGGCTTGAACTCACAAACCTGAGATCAAGAGTCATATGCTCCACTGACTGAACCAGCCAGGTGCCCCTCTACTGTGTTTTTATGAACTCTTATTGGATGGCTTCCGGTTCCTTGTTAGAAGTTACACTAGGAATGCTATGGTTTTTTCCATGTGTTGAAACCTACCTACCTTCATTTATACCCACACAGGAACCACAAACTATGGTCAACAACTATTCCTGAATGGTAGAATCCTCAAAACTTCCCTTCCCTCTAGCAAAGCAAACCCTGAAAACAGAAAATGAGAGAACTAACCCCTCACTTCCTTCATTTTATTACTGACGCCAAAGACATATTTTACCTCTTCTTTGGACTTCTTAGATTTCTCATCATCTTTTTTGGTCTTTTTTAAGGCATCAGTACCAACCACTGAGAGGATATTTCTCAACCTGTAACAAAAAAGATCAGAATTTAAATGGAGTTGAGATAAAGCTAGGAAAAATGTATCTAAGAAGGGAGAAAGCTTGCCCTACTCTCTCCATTTAAGGCAATGTTAAGAGTCATATCATGCCTAAACTTCCAGCATGATTTTTCTTTTTGTAAGTTTATTCATTTTTTTAGTAATCTCTAGATCCAATGTGAGACTCGAACTCATGACCCCAAGAACCAAGAGTCACATGTTCTACCAAATGAGCCACCCAGGCATCCCTCTAGTGTGATTTCTTTCACTCGGTCTTCTTTATTTAGAGATTGCTTAAATTGGACTATAAGCAATTACTGTTTTCAGTTTAGAGTCAACGAGCCCCAACACTGCTACCACTTGGTCTGTGAAGACAGCCAACCTTTGCTCCATGCCACAATGTGCCGGATTATGCACTGAGGTGCTAAGTGTACAAAAATTACTAAGTAGCAGTTCTTCATTCCAAGTAGCATAATCCTGGGGGTTGGGAACGGGGGTGGAGAAGGGAGAAGGTGGATGGACAGAAAGTAACAGGGAACCACAATACGTTATAGTAAGTATTGACAGTGGTAAGTGCTGGGCACTGAGGGGAAACAAAAGAAATACCTAACCTAGGCTTGAAGGGAAAATCAGGGATGGTTTCAGAGAGGTGTTCCCTACACTGAGTCCTCAATTAGTAACGTCGACAGGTCAAGAATGGGAAAGGACAACTGAAGCTGAGGGTTCAACAAATGCAAAGGTCTGGAGACAGCAAAACATGTTGAACTTGGAATCACAAATAGTTCAGTATGGCTGGAGCACCGAGTGCCAGAAAAGGGCTGGTGAAAGCTAGGGCTACAAACAGAAGTAGGGGCCAGGTCACAAAGAGCTCCTCATGCCATGGTAAAGACGGTTTACCTTTGAGAAAGATCCCTGGGGAAGTAGAGAGAATGGACTGAAGAGGGAATAATAAAGGCAGGGAAATCAGTCTACTATTTAGGAATCCCCAGAGTCTTAATGGTGGTCTGAATTAAGACAGAGGCAGTAGGGACTCGAGACATTCACCTAAGGGTCGCCATAGTAAGACTTTGCTGTTGGTTGCAAGATAAACAACACTAAAAGTATACTCTTTGTAAATGCTGTTGAGAGAGTAACATTCTATGAGAGGTAATAAAGAAGGGGCTTACTTTATAAGGGGTCAGGTGATAAAAGTCTTCTTTGAGAAGGTGGCATTTATGCTGAAACCAAAAGAATAAAAAGGCTTTAAAAGGCAAGAGAGGGGAGGGGTGCCTGGGTGGCTCAGTTGGTTAAGCATCCAACTTTGGCTCAGGTCCTGATCTCATGGTTTGTGGTTCGAGCCCGACGTCGGGGTCTGTGCTGACAGCTCAGAGCCTGGAGCCTGCTTCAGATTCTGTGTCTCCCTCTCTCTCTGCCCCTCAATGCTCCCACTCTGTCTCTCTCTCAAAAGTGAACAAACATTGAAAAAAAAAAAAAAGGCAAAAAGAAAAATTAAGTGGAAAAACAGAAAAAGAGTTTGAGTATTCCAGGAAGACCCTTAAGGCTACTAAGTCTATTAAATTGGGGAAGAGAGGCACAAAAGATTAAAGAGTATGATCCACAGTTTTTTTTACTCCATGTTGTTGTTTTTAATGTTTATTTATTTTGAGTGAGACAGAGTGAGAGAGACGGAGGAAAGACAGGGAGAGAGAGGGAGTGTGGGGAGAGAGAGGGAGAGGGAGAAATGTCTCAAGCAGGCTCCATGCTCAGTCAGGAGCCTGATGGTAGGGCTCGATCCCATGACCCTGGGATCATGACCTGAGATGAAATCAAGAGTCAGATGCTTAACTGAGCCACACAAGCACCCCTACTCTATGTTTAATAAGACACTGTTGGATTATAAGCAAGCAATACCACAAGTCTGGGACTATTACAATCATCTAGGTGTGAAAGCAATGAAGGTAGAGAAAAGAGGTACATTTGGGCACAAATCTAGAACAGACTAGATTTTGCTGACGGATTACAAAGGAGGTAAGACAACTGAAAACTGTGAATGGTAATGTTATTTAAAAGGAGAATAAGAGAAGGGAGGGAAACAGATGAGTTTGATTTATACATGTCCAGTTTGAAGTACCTACAGAATATCTAGGCTACAAATAGGGATCTGGGAGTCCTCAGAATATACGTGGTAAACAATGCCACGGGAGTGGATCTCATCGCCCAGGATGAGTGTAGAATCAAGACAAAGAACTGCAGTATATAAAGGTTAGGCAGGGGAAAAAAAGAGGCTTAGAAGAATTAGCCAGAGAAATAGGAGAAAAATTAGGATTTGGTTTATGAAAGGGAGTGTTTCAAAGAGGGAGTAGCTGACAGTGTACCCGGGCTATTCTTAGTAAAGATAAATTAGTGACCTTAATAAAGAGCAATTTCAATGTGGCAGTGGTCGGTTTGTTGATGAATAAATGAGGGGTAAGGGCCCAAAGAAAGTAAATGCAGTAAGTGAGGAGTAGCTGAGCCTCAAGGAAAAGGGGACGGGGGGGGGGGGGGGGAGGAGGGGCAGGCTGTCATCCATGCTTCAGAGGAGCTCATCATACTCAGGGCTCATGGCTCAGTTCTCCTAGTGCCAGAGGTAGGCAAGCGGTGACACAGAGCACCTCCTCCAACACTGTGCTCTGGTAGATAAAGCACTGACTGGTCCCCTCCCCAAGTTCCACTCTTCTGAAATACCGTTTGCACCCCTCCCCCACTAGGACAACCAGCCCCCTCCCATCTGGGAGCTGCCTTTTCTGTCTGTCCTTTAGCCCTTCCTGGCCCCCAGCTACCTGCCCAGAGCTGCCCCCTCTTCTCCGCTCCTCCCACCTTGTGGCCAGCCAGCCTGGTTTTGTAAGATACTGGGTTGGTACACAGTGTTGTTGTTTTTTTTTCCCCTTGTTATTTAAACAGGCCCAACATTATTGGTTCTATTTAATGGACACGAGATAGTGGGAGAGGTTTAGTGACTAAATGCACAGACCATGCAAACCAGGAAAAAAAATGATGAAAGGGAGAGATGGGACAGTGGACAGAAAGACAAGGGAGGTCCTCATAACTGTGTATGACTAGCCTGTCACTAAGAGACTCTGTGACCTTAAAATCACAAGAGGAACATCATCTGAAGAATAACCTTTCAATAATAACCAAAAAGTACTTATCGTTATGTTTTATGTCACTGACAAAGAAAGAGTGTTGTCTAAATGTTCCAAGTTCGACAACAAATATTTACCCAACTCATAATTCCATACTGGGGAAGGGGGGTTCGTATATTAACACCATATTCATAGTTTAGAAAAAAAAATTAGTAATGGAGTAAAAAACTGGCCTACTTAGATCACGGGCTACACTATATAAAAACAACTGAGTAAGATATTTTATTAACATTACCTAAGACGTTCTATCAAAGTTTTACTACAAATATCAACTGAAATTGGAAAGTAGAACCTTGTGATTAAAGATGAGGGTAAAAATTTAGAAAGGGCACCTTTCTCTTCTTTCAGCCGGACCCTCTCCAAAGAGTGTGATGGGCTCCCCCAAAGCTCTAAGGCAAGCCTTGACCTCTGAGTCATCAGTGGAAACATTGATTTGCCGGGCTCGCTTTCTTCTCTCAAACTCGGCTAATACTTCAGCCTGTCGTTCACTGATGTGCTCTTCAATTTCAAACACCTCTCCTATAAAAAGAACAGGCAATATCAGCATAATCACCAGATCTTCTTCAAAGAGGAGAAAAAATGTCTTACAATTGGAGTCTGTGTATACCTCTGGGAACTAATCTAGTACATAAATTCATAGTTTATTGTTTCTCAGTTTATTAGATTGTGTCAAACACAAAAAACTAAATGGCACAGCTTTAAAAGACAGGAAAATTGGGGGGGCCTGCGTGGTCAAGTCGGTTGAGTTGTCTGACTCTTGATTTTGGCTCAGGTCATGATCCCGGGGTTGTGGGATCAAGCCCTATGTCGGGCACCGCACTGAGTGTGGAGCCTGCTTGGGATTCTTTCTTTCCCTCCTTCCCTCTGACCCCTCCCCTGCTCGTGCACTCACTCTCTCTCTCTCTCAAAAATAAAAAATAAAAACAATCTGTACATCACAATTTCATTTATGAAAAAAATTACAAATTTTTACAGCTTTATTAAATTATTGAAAAACCCAGTTAAGAAGGATTACAACATTTTCTACTTCACACATTTCTAGTTTCATTTCTTTCAAAATAAAAATAACTATTAGTTTTGTGACTTAAAAACATATTTCATTGAGTGCAAAAACTGGAGAACTAAAAGGAGAGAATGGTACAAACCACAGTAGCTTCAAATCAATGCCAGAACTATGTTAGATCTTCAGAAGACAAATGGAATCAATTTGAATCCAAACACATACTTATTAGGGGTGTACGGGTCAGTTAAGCTTGCAACTCAGGTTTACTTTCTGCTTAGGTTCATGAGTTTGAGTCCCACATCGGGCTCTGTGCTGAACAGGGCCCCACCCACTCGAATTCTCTCTCTCAAAATAAATAAACTTCAATATACACTGAATAAATTCCTGGTAAAATTACTAACAAGTGAATGGGAGAAAAACTGTATAAAAGGTTTTAAGAAAAAGTCTCTCTGGATGTTGCTAACTGGGGTAGGCAAAGGATGGCCTTATAAAGATGCAAATTTAATTGAGAATTTTTTGACATTATAAAACAAAGATAATGAGGGACTCACAATTTGCATCTTACCAGAGGTTATGTTAATATTTCCTGCTTCAATTCCAGCTTTAAGTCCTTCTTTTCCCAAAATCCCAGACTCTCCTTTGGCCAGACGCTCCCTCTCCTTCTCTTCCAAACTTCCGTAATAGATATGTGGTTTCTTCACAACAGGAGCAACTAAGTCATCAGGTGCCTTAGTTTTGGTTGCCTGCTAAATCAAAGACCTGGATTAACTTAAGGCTCAGTCTTAGCAATTCACTAGGCTTCCCCCAAAGGATGGAGCTTCAATCCTATTTCCTCCCCAAAGGACAAGCTGGACACCAGTTAAGGTATCTTCACTGATTGGGTGGGGCGGGGAGGGGGGGGGGTCTCTTAATCACTTAAGTTTTGCAGATAGGAAGAGGGTGGAAAAACTAGTGAATTACTTTTGGTAATTTTTCTATCAAAGGTTTGCTTTGGCACATGTTTACATCATTCGGTGGCAATCTCTTCTTGGGTTTTATGAAACACCCGAGGCTTCGGCTCATCACAGGGAAAGGATAACAAATAACCAACGCAATTATTAAGGGGGAACAAGTTAGTTACCGGCCTACACATTTCAAACGTTTTCAGTCGTAAGGCAACAGACATGAAGTTTGAAGGCCTTATTACAATTAAGAAGTCTGACACAGACATACATCTGGGCCACAACACTACTCCCTTTCAGAGCTCCGTTTTTGGACCAGTCGGAAGAGGTATTTACCGTTAGGGGCTGTAGTGAGAGATGCAAATCAACTAAAACACAGGCAAGCACCCAGAGATCAGGAAAACGCTGCAGCGCTAAGGCAGGACCGAGTCCCGCAGCCTTTCACCCCAGTCCTCCACCGCCTTAGCCCGTTCCCGAGCGGCCCCAACCCCCAAGAACACCCTCCCAGCCCCCTTCGCGCTTCTTGCCGGAGTGAGCTGACATCCGTACCGTGGAGGAGGTTCGTGAGGAAGCCATGCTGAGGTCTGGAGCCGCGAAACCCCAGCCGAAGCCGAGATCTGCGTTTCAGACCGTCCACCGCGCGCCCAGCAAAGCGGAAGTACGTCACCGACCGGAAGTGGGCCGAGGGCCGACGCAGCGTCCTGGGTGACGGGTAGCATGATGGGAATCGTAGTAGGCGAGAGTCGTGGCGCCAATCGAAGAGCCTCTGAGGAAAGCGGGCGGAGGACGAGGTTCTGCAGGAGGGAAGTCCAGAGCAGTCTGGGAAGTGTAGTCCAGTGAGCTTAGCAGGAGACTCGCGGGGGGCGCCGGGGTTCCGGGAAGAGGCTGAGCTGGGTTGAAAAGAGGTAGGTGCGTCGAGTCGCGCGGCCCTGGGCTGAACTCCGGTAGCAAATGGAGGGCTTCCGAGGCCGGTTGTCGCTCTTGGCCCTAATAAGAGGGGTTTCACGCCTCCTGAGCGGAGGGCCATGTTGCCATGGACACCCTCTCCCTGGACTGGTGAGTGCCGCTCTGGAGCTGCGGAGGGAGTGCTGTTCTCCGCTGTGGGGACGTCGTCCCAGGGCCTTCCTCTGAGTTGGGTGAATTTTTGGTGTATTTGAGCAGTGGCGACAGATTGGGCTCAAAGAGCCCTCTAGCGCCAAAGTAAAAATAAAGACCCGGAGGAGGAGGTACGGCCTGCTTTTGTTGAAGTTTGTATTCAGCCCGGTCTTTGTGTCGGACTCCGAGTGAGATGATGCCCACGAAAGCGTCAGGTAAACTGAGCCCAGGCAACTCTGCGTGGCCCTGGGTTCCGCTGGGTGCTGGGACATCGGAGGTAACAAGGCAAAGGTTTTGCCCCCGTGTTGGGGGTGGAGATGCTTAAACTATTGGTGTTTCTTGAGCTGGACAGCCCCCCCCCCCCCTTCCCCAAGGGCAATTACAATAATAATAGCTATTGTTTATTGAGTGTTTACTAAATGCCAACTCACGTTCTAGGAACTTGGTGTGCATTACGTCGTTCAATCTATGCAACAACAGAGTACAGAAACCCGAGGAAACTAAGGGCCAGTGAAAGATGAAACTAATTGTCCAAGATCAGTGGTGTGTGGCATTAGAATCTCGCCCCCTGCCCTTTGGCCTCCTGAGGGAGCGCTTTTGCCCGTTACTCTGTACTGCCTCCTAGTGGCGAGCTTTTCACAGTTTGCAGAAAAGTGAAGAAAACCTACAGCAGGGTTTTTCTTCCTTTTAAATATTCTTTCCTCCCTTATTCCCCCCTTGGAACTTTGGCTTCCTCTACCATTTGTTTACATTGAATTCAAGATAGTATTTGATTTCATACAAAGCAATTTTGAAATGTAATGTGCCAGCCGGTTCTGTTCCAAGCTTCCAGGGAGGATACATTTCTTCCTTCGTATACTTCAGAGTCTCTAGCTACTTCCTAGATAGATGTAATAATAATTTATATCTGTACATACTCTTTGAAAGTAAGCTCCACACCCAACATGGGGTTTGAACTCATGACCCTGAGATTAAGACTATGTGTGCACTACCTACCGACTGAGCCAGACAGACGCCCCTGTAATTGTACGTACTTTAAAGGAGCTTTCACTTACATCATTCTCATTTAATTTTCACCATGTAGTTTTTATAGGAGGCTGACATTTATTAACCACACTGAACAGCCTCAACTTCATTTTTAATATAGAGCTAATTTTGTCAGCTTCAGAGGGTTTCTGTGTTAAAATAAAAGTCCAAAGAAGGGGAGTGGAAAAGCGTAGCACAGCGTTCAAGAAAAGTTCATTTCGTCTAATTGGGGTGTCTTAGTTTATTCAACAACACATTTACTGACTGGTTATTATAGATTCACACTACTTGGGGCAATGGAGACTATAAAGATGTTGCCCTCAACAGGTTGCGAACTCAGTTGGGGAGTTTCACTGTCTTTAAGGAAATTGCTTTTTGTTAGCATAAGCATTACCTTGGGTTTTCAGAGTGTTCTTTTGAGCCTCTTTGCGTACTTGTTCTCTCTGCCTGGAATGCCCTTCCTTACCCTCCTTTCTCTGCCTGCCCTTCACAAGTCAGCTTAGAGATCTCCTCCAGGAAGTCTTCCACATCCCTATCTTCCCCACGCTCTGCCCAGACTGGATTGGGTGCCTGTGTGGTGCCATCGTGTTATCCTCATCATCTTATTAGAGTATGTTGCAATTTTCTGTTTACGTGTTTGTTTTCCCCACAGACTGCGACTATGCCTTTTAACTCTGTAGCTGGAGCACAAGAAGTGTTTGTTTAATGAACGACCTGTCCATTTAGGACCTATTTAGACCCTGCGGATAACCCCGTGAATTGTGAGTTATATGGAGTTTGCCTAAAATTTAGTAAACTGATTTCAGTATTCAGGAAATCTCTTACAGATTCGCAAATCTCTTACAGTTCTCACACAGAGCTGAACAAATTTAACGGCTGTGTACTCTCCCACTAACTATACCGAATTAAGATGTGATGATTTATTTATTTATTTAATTTATTTGTAAGATGGGATATTTTAACTTTATTCTCTAAGGTGGAATGTTTCTTTAAATGTGACTGGAGCTTAAGATTAAGGCGATTATTGCCTAGAATTCTCTTTTATAGGCATTTTGCTCCTTTTTTTTTTTTCCTTGAAAACTGTTTTTTTTGGAATTGCGGAGTTACAGATCTCCATCATGTAATAATCATACATCAGATGACATCAAAGTGTCTGTGTGAACCCAGATGAGTCTTTTGTATCACTAGTCATTTAGCATGCATGCTGACAAATTGATCTTGTATTTGTAGCTGAGGTTTTTTCCCTCCAGTTTTTCCTCCTCTGCTATTTCTAACAGCTGACAGTTCACTGGGTCTGGCCCTTGGGGTTGATCTCATTATGCTGCGGCGAAAACCAACCCGCCTGGAGCTGAAGCTTGATGACATCGAGGAGTTTGAGAGCATTCGAAAGGACCTGGAGGTAAGAATACAACTTTTGAACCCTTAGGGATATTTAAAACAATAGCTCTTAACTTTTGAACTCCAGATGCTTATACCAATAGCTTATTTGAAACCTCTATTTGGATGCTGTACAGGCATCTCAGACTTCATGTGTTAGTTTCCTGTGGCTTGCTATAACAAATTACCACAAAATTGGTGGTTTAAAACAACAGAAATCTATTTTTTTTTTACCATTCTGTAGGCCAGAAATCTGAAATCAGTGTGAGTGGTCCCAAATCAAGGTGTCAGCAGGACCCATGCTCCCTCGAGAGGCTCTGGAGGAGAATCCATTCCTTGACTCTCAGCTTCTGGTAGCCACTGGTATTCCTTGACTTGTGGCTACATCACTTCAATCTCTGTGTCCACGATCACATTGTTTTCTCTTGTTCTGTCTGTGAAATCTCCCTTGGCCCTCTCTTACAAGGACACATGTGATGGCGTTTAGGGCCCACCCAGATCATTCAGGATAATGTCTCCATTTCAAGATCCTTATCACATCTGCAAAGACCCTTTTCCCATGTAAGGCAACATTTAGAGGTTCAGGGATTAGGACCAAAGAGCTTTGGAGGTCACTGTTCAGCCTATTGAACTGAACACGTTAGAACAAAAAACCTCTTGATTTTTTTCCTCAAGGCGGTTCCACCTCAGTGTTCCCTTGTGGGTATCTATATAGATGCTCAAGTCAGAAATCTAGGAGTCACTCCTGAGTTCTAGCTTTTCCTTACCCTTTATTTTTGTCCTGTGCATCTCCACGGTTACAACCCCAGTCCAAGTAACCATCGTCTCTCTCTGTACAATCTCAGTTGCATCTTAAATGGTCTTCCTACTTGCATTTTGGTTTCGTTAATCCATTCTCCATCAGGTTTCTAGAATGATCTTTAAAAATTTTCAGATCATGTCATTCCCCTGCTTAAAACTACTCATGGTTTCCTGTGCATAGAATAAAATCTCAGTTCCTTACCATGGCCTACAAGATTTGGTATGTTCTGGCCCCTCGGGTTTTACCTCCTGGCATTCTTTGCTTTGGTCTCTGTACCCCAGGCACACTGGCTTTCTTCCATTTCCTTGAACATGCCAAGCTATTTTATCACTCGTGGCCTTTGCCCATGTTATTTTCCTCTCCCCCTTTCTTCATGTGTGTTTAAATGTCACTTTCTCAGTCTGAGATGCTGCTTCTGACCTATCCCAAGTTAAGGGTGTCATTCCCATCATGCTGTCACCATCTCATTAGGGTCTCTCAAAGCACTCTATTCTTTTATTTTACAGCATTTGTTATAATTTACAATGATTTGCTTATTGTAAAAGCATTTATATTAGGAGCCTTGATTGTAGAAATCATGTCTGTCTGCTTCACTGTTGAGATCCCAGCGTCTGGTATGATGGTAGGAACTCCGTATGTTTTGTTTTGTTTTGTTTTTAAGTAGGCTCCACGTGGGGCTTAAACTCATGCCCCTGAGATCAAGATCTAAGCTGAGATCAAGAGACACTTAATGACTGAGCCACTCAGGTGCCCCTCAGTATGTATTTCTAAGTGTAGCTTATCCCCCAGTATTAGATGTCCATTGATAAGACTTAAATTCTTTAGTAACCCTCAGAATAACTCCTTGACTCCTTAGGATGGTGTACAAGGCCCTTTGTGGCGTAGTCCTTGCTCATCTCTCCACTTTATCTTCCACTGACAAGTTATCTTTAATCTCAGTGCCTCTGCACTCTCGGTTCTCTTTCCCTGAAATGCCCTTTCAGTATGGTTTAAACTTCAGCTGGAATGAGTCTCATAAAGTGTTGGCATACTGAACTTTGACTCTGCAGAATCAGCTCACTATTGAGTCAGTCTTTCTACTAAAGGCAATTATCCAGTGAGTTTGACCTGTTTTAGAGCAACTTAGGAATAGTTTTGCCTTAAACTAAATTTAAATGAAACCAATAGAAACTGGTATTTCATTTGTTACTGAAATTAGTTTAATTCCATTTTGATGACTCTGGATTCTGAAACAGTCAGCAGTTATTCATGGTGGGAAGCCTTTTAAATGATTTCATTCCATTTGGACATTCTCAGTTTCTCATGGCTTATAAAATGATAGTATCCTTTGCCTTTTAACCTGTTTTCACTAAGGTATTTGGGGTGAACTTTGTAATGTTACTTGTTGGTAACGTAGACTAACTAGAGAGTAACTCGGAAAGGTCATTTTATATACACACATACATATATATGTATAAAGTAACATCTTATTCAGTGTACTTCTATGATCTTGGCACTTACGTGCGGAGTTCATTAGTAAGTGGTGAATAATAGTGGGGATTCCAGTGGCTAGAGTAGTCATTCTCCTAATGCACACTGGGTAAAACATTTGTTCATTCTCTCAGGGAATGTTATTATCTAATACCATCTTTATAGTTAGGTAGTAGTAGTTATGGGATCAGGGTTAGTCTGTCTTTGAAAATGATCAAACTGAGGGGCACCTGGCTGGCTCAATCGGTGGAGCATGCAACTTTTGATCTCGAGGTTGTGAGTTCAAGCCCCACGTTGGGTGTAGGGATTACTTAAATAAAAAAAAAAAAAAAAAGTGACCAAACTAAGACATTGACTTGAATTCTGCAGTCACTTGTGATGTAAGAGCCAACCCTTTTACCTGAAAACGAAATGAAACCTTGAAACACAGGCCTTTTGATAAGCTAGCACAAAACCTTGTATTCCTGTGTTACATTTAATCTCATGGTGTTAGGGAAACTGTTAATTTCTGGTGGTTATTGCTTTACCACTTAATTTTTCCATCTGTTCTCTTGAATAATACATTTACTGAAACACCCTTCTCTCCCTCTTGTCTACCAACTCTTATTTTTTTTTTCTTGTTTTATTGAGGAGTAACTGACATACATCACTGTAAGTTTAAGATGTAGAGCATGATGGTGTGATTGACAGATATTGTGAAATGATGACCACAGCATGTTCAGCTAACATCCATCTTCTCATTATTATTTATCTTT
Organism: Prionailurus bengalensis; assembly: GCF_016509475.1. NCBI lineage: Eukaryota > Metazoa > Chordata > Mammalia > Carnivora > Felidae > Prionailurus > Prionailurus bengalensis. Next base: position 73,548,421 of record NC_057359.1, on the reverse strand, counting down.
CTAATTGCAGCTTCCTGCTCTGAAGCTGTACCACTGCACACCCAATTCTCCCTTCTTTGTGTCTCTTTGGTAGTGTGGACTTGCCTCTGTCATAGCCACGATCACCCTGTGTTGTCACTGTCTGTTTACCTGTTTCCCAGTTAGACTGTGACGTCCTGGAGGGTAGGGGTTATATCTTTTATCACTATATCCCTGTATCCCCCTTACCCTTATGATCCATTTAAACCTAGGATTTCAGCTTATTATTCCATAGACCCTAACCCTAGACTTTACCGTATGCCTAGTGCATGGTAGGTGCTAAATAAATGTTTGGTAATGGAAAGAATGTTGCCTAAATCCTAAAACTTTTATACTTTCAGAACCGTAAGAAACAAAAGGAAGAAGTGGATGTCGTAGGAATCAGTGATGGAGAAGGTGCCATTGGGCTCAGCAGTGACCCCAAGAACCGGGAACAAATGATTAATGATCGAATTGGTTATAAACCCCAACCCAAGCCTAACAATCGTTCATCTCAATTTGGAAGTTTTGAATTTTAGAGGCAGATTATCTTGCATGCCAGAGCCCTGGAATGGAGTAAAATGATGGCAGAAGTACAAATACGGTTTAGAGAATTGAGTGCTTGAAGTCAAGCAGAATGTTTTACTCCTGCAGAGAAATACTTCTGCATGAGATAACTAATGCTTACCTTTCACTCTAAGTGGAAATCCAAACTCTAGTTTATCTCTGGAAAATTTGACTCTATAAAACTTGTCTGACTTTTGTTTTTAAAAATAAATCTATTTTTGGAAAAGTGTGCAACACCCTTAATGAAGTATAAGAATAGTACTGTTAACCTCAAGACTTTGAAAGGTAATTGCTCCAAGAGGTGACATCATTCTTCCCACCTTTACTGAGTGGCTAAACACAGGACACTTGCAGTTGATCCCTGTCATGGACTCATTCAACTTGTCTCTTCAAGTATTTATTGAGTTTCTGTTATGTGCCAGGACCATTTTAGGCATTTAGTAACATCAGTGAACAAAATCCAAGATCTCTGCCCTTGTGGAGATTAGATTCTAGTGATTTTGTATAAATGTGATCAAGCTGTGGGTTTCCAGAATCTGTTTACAGAATGGCTTTGTAGCTAGTTTGGGCATAATTTGGGGGGGGGGGGGCGGGGACAGGCAGTGGAGGGAAACATGATAATAGGAATGCTAACAATATTCCCATCATTCCAATTTGCCATCCTTTTCCAACTTGCCTAAGAGCTTTTGCCACCAGGAGCTAATCTGAGAGGGTAATTTAGAATCGGAGGGGAGGAGGGGTGCCTGGCTGGCTCAGGAGCATGTGACTCCATCTCGGGGTTGTGAGTTCAAGCCCCACATTGGGTGTAGAGATTACTAAAAAAAAAAAAAAAAAAAAAAAAAAAACCTTAAAAAAAAATCACGTTCTATTGTTTTCACTGTTTAATTCAACTACAGTGAATTGCCAACTGTGGTAGAAGGAGCCTCGAGAGTCATCAGTTTTTAATTTTATTTATTTTGAGAGACTGTGCATGCATGCACACACTTGAGCAGGGGAGGGGCTGAGAGAGGGAGAGAATCCCAAGCAGGCTCCTCATTGTCAATGCAGAACCCAATGTGGGGCACAAACTCATGCGCTGTGAGATCATGATCTGAAATCAAGAGTCAGATGCTTAACTGAGCCATCCAGGCGCCCCTGGAATCATCAGTTCTGAAGAGACCCTTTGGCAAGATTTTACCCAGTTCTAGGGGTAGTTTAAGGCTAGGTAAAAAGATTATGGGAGAGGCAGAGCACCTGGGTGGCTCAGTCGGTTGAGTGTCCAACTTTGGCTCAGGTCATGATTTCACAGTTCATTTCAAGCCCCACATTGAGCTCACTACTGTCAGCACAGAGCCCGCTTCAGATCCTCTGTCCCCCTCTCTCTGCCCCTCCCCCACTTGTGCATGCACCCTCTCTCTCAAAAATTAACATTAAAAAAATACACATGGGAGAGGCAGTGATAGAAAAGGACATATAGTTCTCTTTCTCCAACTGTTCTTTCAAAACCTTTATACTTCCAGTTTGATAAAAGGCCTTCAATTCTGTTATGGTCTTAAAGACAGAGCAAGAGTCAGGCTCCAGATAGGGAAATTGAGTACATTACCTCGAAGCCTGCAAAGGCCAGGATAGAAGAGAAAAAAAAGGCGGGGTGGGGGAGGGGAGAGAAACTAGCTTCTGTCTTAAGCTGTCACTTCCCAGCATGAATAGGCACAGAAGCATGAAAACATTGAGCCTCCTTAATTTCTTTTTCCCTCCTAATCAGCCAATACTCAGGGGGCTGTATATGTAAAGACACTGTATGGAGTGCGTTATACAGATTATCTCATTTAATCTTTAACTCCTGTGAGAGTACTAGATCCTAATTTTACAAAAGGGGAAACTAATGCTCAGCTATTAAGGGGTAGAGCTGAGATTTGAACCCAAGCATATTGATTTCTGAACCCATGTCTAAACTTTATGGTTACACTGCTCTCCTAGTCTCCCCCTGCTGGGTCTAGAATGTGAGGCTATCTATCAGGGGCAGAGTGAGAGGATGCCATTCCAGTTCGCAGGAAATTTCCATGCCATTTTATGTATACAGGAGACATTTACCAGATGAGTACATAAGGGCTTATTGCAGCATAAATCCTTTTAGACACAACTAAAACCCCATGCATAAATTGTTATTCCTTAGGTCCTAGTGTTCATTTCTAGAAAATAGGTGCTCGTGAAGAGATAATAACCTCATCCCGAAGATCTTACCTTTCAGTTCCTGAAAGCTAGAGTAAAAATCATCAAAAATATACTTACTATAGTCCAGTTGCCTATTAAGTGCTAGGTGGCTTATACATATTGCTCCCAAGTTGAAAATGGTACTATTATTGCCTTTTTATAAATGAGAACACTAAGGTTTAGGGATTATCAAAATCACTTGCCTAAGGTCACACTTCTGTTTTTTTTTTTTTTAATTTTATTTTTGAGAGAGTATGAGCAGGGGAGGGGCAGAAAGAGGGAGACACAGAATCCGAGGCAGGCTCCAAGCTCTGAGCTGTCAGCACAGAGCCCAACACAGGGTTCGAACCCACGAACCATGAGATCATGACCCAGGCCGAAGTGGGAGCTTAACCACCTGAGCCACCCACGTGCCCCAAGGTCACACTTCTGGTAAGTGGGGGAGCCAAGATTCAAACCCAGGTATGCTGGACTCGAAAGTCCATGTTCCTCATACTACACTATGGAGGTGACTAGGGATGGTCCTGGATGGTAAGATGCTTTCTGGGGGCCAGTGAGTAGGAAGGGCAGATAACAGCAGCGTTCTGGCATTTCTGAAGGGATAGGCAGGGCCAGTGCTCACTTCAAGCCTTGGTCGTGAAGATCCTAGAGGCCCAACTCAGGGCCTCTTGCCCAATAGCATAAACACCGAAGAGGAGATTAGGATATGGTGGGTTAGCTTTTAAATTCAGGAATCCGTGGTATGCTGAGTTATTTGCAGCTTCATGAAGACCCTGTCTCCCGTGAGAAATGTCGTGTAGATCTTCTGGCATGTACTAGCTTGTCATTTTAAGGAGAGTAGGATGAAAATGTAAAGGGATCAAAACACTTAAAAGTCTGACATCTTAAAAATTGATGGTAATGGCCAACAAGAAGACCACTTACTCTACTGTCACTCTGGGCAGAAAGACATGCATAGAATCACAAAATCAAAATATTTATTTTGTTCTTTTACATATGACACTGTTAAAACATTCCTACTACAGCAATACTACTCTCCAGGAGCTTACAATCTAAAACGGTCAACATTAATTGTAGACTCAGTGATTAAGGCATTATATCAAATGCAGACTTTGTATCTTTAGATGTATCTTCTGAAAGAAGCAGCTGGAGAGAGCAGGATCAAAATTAAAGGACATGAACATGTAACCCCTGCCCCCTCCCCTTCCAGCTCCTTATAAGAAACTCTGTGGCTAGATCCCAAGCCCAGAGCCTCAGTCTGAAATAGAATTCCAGACAGTCCTACCATAGAAGTAGTGAAGAAACCTTAATTTTTCATTTGCTGTTGGACACAGAGGATTCCCTGTTCGTGGACAACAAGGGGCTGAGTGTTCCTCCAACATAGACTGGAGACAGCACCTAAGATTCTGGGACTCTGCAGGTGGTACTCGTAGGCAGCCCTTTACTCAGCTTTTTATAGACATTCCGGCAGAACAACTTCTCCTCAAAGCATGCTTAAGGGGTTTTACAACTTCTGACGGGTATCTAGATCCACTGCACATCTATGTCCACTGCATCAGGAGGGCTAAGGAGATTAATAAACCAGATACATGGGATTAAAGACTGAAAAGACAGAAAGGGAAAGAAAAGCCAAAGAAATGGCGATACAGGCTTCTAAGAGATGTTGAACAGGGAAGGAAGAAAAGAAATTTGGATCCAGAAGGAACAAAGAAGTCAGGCACTAAACTGATGAACAGAGATACACAAATCAAAGTCAATGAGATCATTAACACAATCCAAGAGCTCAAGAAAGATGGAATTTAAGGTTTAAATTGTTTCTCCTTCACTAGCTTCTTCCTTTGGCAACCTAATCTAAGAATTGCTGGAATTCAGGTTTTACATGACACTCGATCTTGAATACCTGAAGACCTATCCCAAACTGATGTTTCTCTGTTGAGTTTCAAACTCACAGCACTTTGTCTTAACTGGCCTCGATTTTTCTTACCTTACTGATAAAGTCCTGTTTCTGAAAAGGATATTTTATAGCAGCTCATGCCAAGATTTCCAGAGAGCACCAGGGTCACTATTAAACATTGAGTCTTATTTTCTCATGGTTTTATTATTCCTTGGCTTCTGAGATAATAACAGGCTATTTACACCTTCCTGTTGGACTCTGTCGCTACCTGTCATTCACTCTACTCTTGCTAAATATCAGCACAAGTGGTTGGAATGAGAAAAAAGCACAAAACTCTAAATCTTGGTTCTTAGATTTTACCCTCGATCCAGGAAGCTGATAACCCTCTCTTGCCTTAAAGCCATGGAAGTACACATTCCTTGCTCTCCAATATTTAACTGGCACCCACAGAGAAAGTACAAACTTCAAAACCACAACAGAGACCAACAGAATAGTTGTGTTTTGTCTCCTCTGCCCTGAGGCACGATTGGAGTCTAGCACCAAGGAGGGCAGGATTTAACAGACTAGCACAGGAAGAGTCGCTTCATGCAGGTAGTTTGGACTGGGAACGAGACTGCAGTGTAACCTAACAACTGAACAGAATAAAAATCCAGTGTGGTTCTTCATTGAGAAAAAGAGGTTTTGGCCACATGTGATCTAATGAAACCCCAGAGAGTAACGAAGATGGTCATGTAGAAGATGAGGACCTGCTTGGTGTGGACATGGATGCTGGGGGCTGAGGAAAATCTGATGATCAGCAGACCATACCCTAAACCTCTCCAAAGAGAGGGCTGGGCTTCTGCCCTTCTGACCCATGACCAGCTGATTTTATACTGCAGCTCAAAGGTCTTCCTCAATCTTCAAGCTACTTCTAAGAAACCACAGACCTTTAAAAATAAAGACTAGTGATTTCATACATACTGATAAAAGTTACTTTGGCTATAGCCCTTGGGCACACATACACACAGCTGGAGCAGAATAGATGTTTCTGGAATGATTAAGTATTGACCAGCAGCATTTAGTACACGAGTTAAGCTTAGACATATCACCTACCACCAGCAGTTCAAAGTCCTGTGCCCAATACCAGGTAGCTCACCGCACCAGGTGACACTTCCTTAGTTTTAAAACAGAGATTTTCAAAGCGTGGTCCCCTGACCATCAGCAGAATCATCGCCTGGGAACTTGTTAGAAATGCCAATTTTGGGGCTCTGGGTTGAGGCCCAGAAGCTAGTGCTCTAACAAGCCCTTCGGGTGATTCCGATGCATGCTCAAGTTTGAAAACCACTGGTTTAGAGGCCAACATAAGAAAACAATAACGAAAGACAATGATTCAAACTCTTGATTCATTCAGCTGTGACAATCCAAGGTACCAAGTCAAAGTATCAATGGTTTTATTTTAAAATATCTATTTCTATTTTCTCAAATTGATTGTCATCTTTTTTTTTTTGATTGACAAGTTCATTCTAATCAAAATGTCAAGTAGGAACACAAGTTCATGAGCCAGCCACCTAAGAATGCACACTTCTGCATGCCCCAGCCCTGTGTTTAGTCTCAAACCACCCTTCTACACACTACAAAGATTCTGACGCAACACATCACAACTAGTGAAAGGCACAATGTATTTCACACTTATCGAATCCAAAGACTGGAACTCACTTTCAAGTGTTAAGTTTGGGTTCTGGGTTTAGTTGGGCCAGAATTTCCCTCAGCTTCCATCAATCCTAGCTGAATAGAATCTCCTTCCATCACCGACTCAGGAGAAACCCACCAAATTCACACACTGTTAACAAAATAAAAACACAGGACTAAAAAAGGAAGCAGGAGATCAAGTCTTGAATAGAAAGCTACCTGGCTTGGACAAGAACATGTAACTTGGATCTAAGATGATGAGGGAGGAGAGATTCTGAGGGAATCTCAGATCATTAGAAAAAACCCAGGGAGGTTATCACCTTAGCTCAGAGACTAAAAGATAAGCCTCTGTTGAGTAGGGGTGTGTGTGTGTGTGTGTGTGTGTGTGTGTATGTGAGAGAGAGAGAGAGAGAGAGAGAGAGAGAGAGAGAGAGAGAAAGGAAATAAGGAGCAAGAAGGGAAGATTGGAGTAGGAATCATGTCTTTCAGTCTTGAACTGCTTCCCACTGCAATCGATAAGGCCGCACCATGGAGTTGAACGCTAATGGCAATGCTCTGTGATGTCCACCACCACTGCCTTCTTCCAGCTGAAGAGAAAGTATCCTGTGCCAGCCCCCGCTGCTACTGCAATGCAGAGGTACCCGTTGTAGGTCATGAAGATGAGCATGAGGAAGTAGCTGATGACCACTTGGATGATATGCAGCACTGTCTGCAGGAGGTGGGGAAAGCTCAGCATCTGTTGCCTGGAGAACAAAGAGGAACATAGCAATCAGGGACCCTGAGCAGTGTCTGGGAAGCTCAAGAGAAAGGGGGACAGTTCTGGTCACGAGCTCAGCTTGAACTGGACTCCTCACAGCCATCCAGGCAACTCATGGCTTCTTTGTGTATGTATGTTGTGTACGGTCCCTGGAGTGAAACATGATAGGGCTGCTGGGTTAATAAGAATCGCCAGATACAGTTCTATGTCTGCAGGAGGAGGAGAGGAAGGAGGACTAATTCCCTAACTTACCTCTACCATGGATCCCAAAACGGAAGCCCTAAACCCTCCCATACTTATTTGAACATTTTCAGGCCTTCCACCTTTGCAAAGTTCACATTCTAAAAAACAGAAATAGAATCAAGGGTTGGGTAGTATAGTACAAAGTATTTACAAGGGATCAGGAGGCGTGGCTATCCCCTCTGTCACCTTAGGTAAGTCACAACATGTTTGGGCCTCAATAATACTGCACTTGCTTGAAAGCAGCATATTGGTCTATAAGAGTCTTCAAGGACTCCAATTTATTTCAGTTTTGTTTTTTTTTTTAACTTATTTTCAAAGACAGAGAGAGAGAGAGAGAGAGAGAGAGAGAGAGCGAGCGTGGGCGTGCATGAGTCCTGGAGAGGCATAGCCAGAGGGAGGGCCAGAATCTCAATCAGGCTCCACACCATCAGCACAGAGTCCGATGCAGGGTTTGAAGGCATGAACCGTGAGATCATGACCTGAGCTGAAATCAAGAGTTGGATGCTTAACCTATGGAGTCACGCAGGTACCCCTCCGATTTAGTTTTTAAGACCTACATTTCTATTAAAACTCAAAAATCTCGAAAGGCATTTGCCAATCTGTGGGGAAAAACCAGCAGTAATCTAAATACTTTCTTTGATGGAATACAGGTTTTCTATATAGTCTTACACTGTAAACCAAATGAGACTAGAGCTGGGTAGATATAGAATCACCAGTAACTCAAGAAGAGGGCTATTGCTAATAAAAGAGCTGCTTTGCTGCTTAACTAATCCAGCTCTCCAGAACTTCCCTCTGGATCTGTTCAGTCTTCTTACCCAACAGTTTTGTGTGTCTCCATAAGGATGGTTCCATTTGGTCCTGGGACAGGCATGGAATTGTAGCGGATGCTGACTTGTGACTTACGCAGTAGGCTCTCTCGGGCTATCTTGAGTCCTTCATAGAACATTGCTAGTAAAAACACTGCCACGAAAGCTCCCGCCATTTCTAAGTAGGGAAGGAAAAGATGGTGGTATGGTCAAACGTGCAAAATCACTAGGTGGTGTGCTGTCCAAGCTAGAGACACAACATAAAAAAGGGCTCCTTTCAGTGTCTGAACACATTACATTGTTACCTCTCTACTGCGCAGATAGAAGAGAATAGCAAAGACGGTGTGACGGTGTTAGTGAAAACCATTGCCTCCACTGAAGAACATACTCATTTTCTGATTATGATACAAAAAAATCATCTGAACAACAATAACCTTTAGGTCTGGCTGCTTGATGTCATAAATTTGCTGAACCACACAACATAGAGTATGCAAAAGGGGAATAAAACAACATTGTAAAGTGCTATTTCCTTGAGCAAAGAGAAAAAAAGAGACCTAAATCAAGAAACAGACTCTTCAGGTGGCTGGGTGGCTCAGTAAGTTAAGTGTCTAACTTTTGCTTTTGACTCAGGTCATGATATTGTAGTTCATGAGTTCAAGCCCCGAGTTGGTTGGACTCTGCACCGAGTGGAGCCTGCTTGGGATTCTCTCTCTCTCTCTCTCTCTCTCTCTCTCTCTGTCTCTCTCTGTCTCTCTCTGTCTCCTCTCTGTCTTTGTCTGCCCCTCCTCCACCTGCATGTGCTCTCTCTCTCTCCCCTGGCTCTCAAAATAAATCAAATAACTTAAAAAAAAAAAAAAACATTGTAAAACAAATATTTTTAATGTTTATTTATTTTTGAGATGGGGGAGCGGGGAGGGGACGTGGGGGAGGGCAACGAGAAGAGGACAGGGGATCTGAAGTGGGCTCAGCTCTGTGCTAACAATAGAGAGGCTGATGTGGGGCTGAGCCGAAGTCAGATACTTAACTAACTGAGCCACCCAGGCACCCGAAAACAGACTCAACTATAGAGAACAAGCTGATGGTTACTAGAGGGGAGGGGATTGAAGGGGGGATGGGTGAAAAAGGTGATGGGGATTATGGAATACACTTGTGATGAGCACAGGGTGTTGTATGGAACTGCTGAATCATTGTATTGTACATCTGAAACTAATATAAGACTGTACATTAAGTAACTAGAATTTTAAAAACTTAAAAACAAAGTGCTATTTCTCTCTTCTAAAGTTTATTTATTTTGAGAGAGAGAGAAAGAGAGAGAGAGAGAGAGAGAGAGAGAGCACAAATGGGGGAGGGACAGAGAGAGAGAATCCCAAGCAGGCTCTGCACTGACAGTGCAGAGCCCAACGCGGGGCTCAAAGTCACTAACTGTGAGATCATGACCTGAGCCAAAATCAAGAGATGGCACTTAACTGACTGAGACACCCAGGAACCCCAATAAAGTGCTATTTCTTGAATAAACATTTTAGTTCTAAGTCTTTCACATTGTTAATAATCATACGAATATACTCAAACTCCAGATTTAACACACGACTTGAACTAAATGCTTCCCCTTTTCTCCAAATTGATTTTGTGGCTCCAAAGATATACCTTCTGAAAGCAGTTCAACTGATGATTGAGCTTGAGCAATTTGAATTTAAGGCATACCCACTTAACATTACAGACACACAGAAATGGGTATTAGTTATCTGCAAAGTAGGAATGACCCTAAGATGAGCCATGCCAAGAATCAGGAACGATGTAGACCAGTTTGCTATGCTAGAAAGAGCACAGGAGTAGGGAGGTCTAGAAAGTCTAGATCCCTGTCCTATCTCTGACATACTAATGCTATGTGATTTAGGGCCAATCATTTCAGCATTTGACCCTTAATGTATCTATCCATATAAAATTGAAGGACTATACTGGATCAATAGTTTTCTACCTAGGGTTATTTTGTGGTTTATGCAAAATGCTTATGTCATTTTTCTAAATGTTTATTTTTGAGGGGGCAGGGAGAGAGAGAGAGAGAGAGAGAGAGAGACGCAGACAGAGAATCTGAAGCAGGCTCCATACTATCAGCGCAAAGCCCAATGTGGGGCTTGAACCCACAAACTGTGAGATCATGACCTGAGCTGAAGTCAGATGCTCAACCGACTGAGCCACCCAGGCACCCCCTTATGTCATTTTACCCTGACTATAGACTTTCGTCCAGGATCAATAACTTATCAAATAAGGAAGCACTCTAGAAAAGGATGAAAGGAAATGGATTGCAAAAAGATTCCTATCTGGTATCTAAATAATTATTTTTCAGAAACTCTTAAACATGTTATTTAAGGAAGGTTTACTGTAGGACCAAAATAAGCATTGTGTATCCTTACCTTCTAGGCAGTTAATAGGAAGATGATCATGTATCATAACCATAACCATTCAGTAATTATGGCAGAAAAAGCTGCTGGGTTTCTAGATTCTTTGTCACTGCCTCTCCTGTGTCATTCTCGAATACCACCTGATGATGAAGGTTTACTCACCTCCAGCTGTATTGATCACCAAACCAGAAAATAACAGTTCCACATTCTTAAAGCCAAAGTAGAAGGTCATAGACTGCCAGAAAACCAAAACAAGTCAATTAGAGATTTCAGGTAAAGAAGCTTAGAGCATTTGAAAGTATCAGTTCTGGATTGTAAGAGACTTTCACTGAAGTGGGAGGCTCTCTACTTCATTTTAGCACAATCACCATAGACACGCTCTACAAGTATTCTTCCTTGTCCCCACCACCACCTTCTCTCTCTCTTTCTAATTTTAATTCCAGTGTAGTCAACAGACGGTGTTATATTAGTTTCAGGTACACAATATAGTGACTCAACAATTCTACACATTACTCAGCGCTCATCGTGATAAATGCACTGTCCTTTTCTCTTTTCCACACAAAGCAGAACTTAATTCAGAAAAGGGTCAATTTTGAATGGAAGGAATACACAAGAGCCCCAGAAATCCTGGTGCTGGTGTGGCTCTGAAATTAACCTGCCACGTGATCTTGGGCAAATCACTGGTCTTGTCTGAGTCCGTCTCAGCTTTTCCTCATCAGTAAACTGATCTTTAAAGATGATAACTTGCCAGTCTATTACCCAAGTGGGCGTAAAAGGGCCGCCTCTCCTGAGGTACTCACCATCATCATACCGTCCATTCCCCCGCCATGAGAGTGGTGGGCCGAAGTAGTTGGGTGGTGGTGGTGGTGAGGAGGTGCCGTTGTACTGTTGTCAGCCATATGGCTTGTGCCCGTATGGTGGGAATGGTCCACGATTGCAGGAAAAGTTGAGACTCGGCAGAAGATTCTTTAAAGAAAAAGAATTATATATACTGACTTCATGATATAAAATCTTGATTATCTTTTAAATTTTGTTATTTTTATACACCTCATTTTTTAAATGTTTGTTTATTTTGAAAGAAAGAGAGAGAGAGAGAGAGAGAGAGAGAGAGAACGAGTGGGGGAGGGGCAGAGACAGAGGGAGACACAGGATTTGAAGCAGGCTCCAGGCTCTGAGCTGTCAGCACAGAGGCAGATGTGGGGCTTGAACCCTCAAACTGTAAGATCATGACCTGAGCCGAAGTTGGACGCTTAACGGACTGAGCCGCCCAGGTGCCCCTAAAATCTTGATTCTTGATAACTATTTGTTTATGTGGGATTTCATCCAATAGAGATTACCTTTGAGGACTGGTGCACGAGGGATTTGCGCCTAGGGTTTCAGAAACTTAACCCTTACTCTGCAGAATTGTTCTTTTGATAGGTATGTTCAAAGTACATCTAAATTTAAACATAAAAAGAAAAGTAGTTTCTTTGGGTTGCAAGAAACAATTTGTATAATGGACAGATTGATGTCATTAATGAAATTTAACTTCTCTAAGGCTTTCTAACCATAAATGTCAGTAGATTAAAAAAAAAAAAAGTATTTCAAATAATTCACCTAATTGGATGGCCTGTGTTTTATCAAGATATTAAGAATGCATTTTCACGTATAGGACAACCAGCCTTCAGCTAATTTAAACTTGAAGAAAAGGTCTATTGCTGCCCTAGGCAAGCAATGTGCTCAGAAGATACAATTTCAATCTTAGCTGAGCATTAGAGCTAAGAACACTGAAAACAGTGTATAAATTGAATATTCTATATTAAATTAAGTCCAGACGACTAGATATTCAGCCTTGTGTCTTTACTGTCACATTACTGGTTTACTGCAAAAGTCCACCTGGGACATAAACCAAGGAGCAAAAACTCCTGTAGCTGGGGTGGGGGTAGAGAGTGGGAAGCTGAGAGTGAGGTGTTGGTGGATTCTCTTTATGTGTCCCTCAACTCGAGTCTGTGGAGGAAGAACGTGCTTTAGAAATTCCTCAGCCTGAGTGTGCCTCTCATTCAATCAATCAATATTTATCAAGCTCCTACTATGTGCCAAACTCTGAGCTAAGTGCTAGTGATTCTGTGAATAAGACAAACGAGGTACCTCATGGAGAGAGAAATGACAAAGTAAACAGAACAATTTCATGGTGTGATTAGTGCTGTGAAGGAAATAGGGTAATATGGCAGCATTACTAGGAGGTGGGAAAAGGCATATCTTAGACGAGGAAATCTTTTTAGATTCAGGGAGTTATGTATGTCTAACTTAAAAGCACAAATATTCAGTCACCTATTTTCCCCTCTTCAAACTCCCGTCTCATGATTCTTATGACAGCAAGCTTAAGAAACAGGCTTGTATTTCCAGCAAAAGACGAGGCAAAGTATCAGTAAGGGGTAATCAAAGTTCAACTCTGAATTTAAGTAATTTTCATGCCAGACACTATATTATTTCATAATTATAGAGCTTGACAATCTGGTATTATTAATACCATGGACATAAAGGACATCTGTAACAGGCTCTTTGTCCATAAAATTTTTACAGCACAGAGTAAAAACAGAATGCACACAAAAATAATCAACACGACAGCACCCAGAAAATTTCAGTGATGGGAGAAATGTAAGTGGGCAGCAGTTTTCGGATAAAAAAATCACGGTAGAAGGGAGAGAGCATTGGTATCCGAGTGATGACAGATTATAGTTTTTGAGCCGAGCAAGTGCAGCGAAGCAAGCATGAGAAGACTTTTGCCAGCCAGAAAGACTGAGAACACATCCTCATAAAGAGACTCAAGTACAGGGGCGCCTGGGTGGCGCAGTCGGTTAAGCGTCCGACTTCAGCCAGTTCACGATCTTGCGGTCCGTGAGTTCGAGCCCCGCGTCGGGCTCTGGGCTGATGGCTCAGAGCCTGGAGCCTGTTTCCGATTCTGTGTCTCCCTCTCTCTCTGCCCCTCCCCCGTTCATGCTCTGTCTCTCTCTGTCCCAAAAATAAATAAACGTTGAAAAAAAAAAATTTAAAAAAAAAAAAAAAAAGACTCAAGTACAAGTCACGGTTTGTTCTCTTCCAAGAAGAGTTTGAAAAGTGATTATAACAAAAGAAAACCATAAAGGATAACTTCATTTCACATTATCAACCCGAATCCTAGCCACTGATTCAGTGATTATTTGCAGTGTCTTCTGGTGTAAAAGACTGAGGGAAATAAGATACAGAGATGAACCAGACAGACATACAGTCTTTCTCCAAGGAGCCTCAATGCTAAAAGCTAAACAGGGAAACCGAACAGTTTTAATTTTTCATTTTGGGCATAAGAAGACATGTAAAGAGCAGTTTAAAAACCAAGATCTTAGCACCACAAACTAAAGATTTGCACCCTTGAAATCCTTGATGAACGTTCACATATTCTTCCCATTAACATTTTAAGACCCACAGGTTCCTACTTGTTTAGGTACCTCATTATAGTTAGAGACACCTGCTCAATGAAGACCTATCATCAAATCTCTTCAGCATATCACTGGCCCGATAATTCATCTGTCCAAATCTAAAGAACACCTTTCAAAGTATGCACCTGTTTTAAATGTCATCTTTGTAGGATAAATTTCACTTTCAAACATACTAGGAAATAGAGCAGGAATAGAGTCTATTTTCTTTCATTGTGAGTGGACAATAGATTTCTTGTAATGGAATCCTATGCAAGGCTTGCCCCATAGTGTATGAATAGGAAGGTACAAATCTGGTGGATTAATGTATATACATACACTGCAGATGCAAACTCAAACCAATCCTGGGCTCAGTACAAGTCTGTTCCAGCAAAAATGCCATGGGAATATATATATAGCTTAGAAATTGATTATTAAAGCATAAAAAATAAAAGCAATTATATTCTTTTCTCTTCCTACTTGACTTTTCAGTGCTGTGTCCTATGTGTTTGGATAATTCATCTTCTATAGCAATCAAACACATCTAACCCCTTCTCTTCAGAAGAGAAATTCTACTTACAGGAGGTAAACTGGCAGTTGGTTAATGTAAGTCTGTTTCTTTCAATAGCTTTAATCTAAGAAGATCCAAGCTCAGCTTCTTCCAGAATAAAAAAGGGTACTGAATTGAGAATAAATCAAAGAACAGTGGCACAGCAATATCATTTGCTGTTTCAATTTGTAATCTGAAAAAAATGGTTTAATCATGAGTTGTGCTCTTTTGTCTTTGGTTTATTCAAGCTTCTCTCAACTCCACAGCCAACTTGAACTACTTGCTGCTGTCCAAGAACTTTTTTCTCTAATATAGCTCCACCTCACTGTCTCCAAGAACTAGGTTCAAGGTCTACAAAGTAGCTATAGTTCTTTTATGCAATTTTCTTGATTTGTAAAAACCTCTATCATTCACTTCTCTTCTTATCTTTATCCTTCTACTTCATCAAATTTACAAATTATTTACAAAGAATACCAACCAAAAAAAAAAAAATCTGAATATATCACTCAAGGATAAAACTGAAAAAAAAAATCTGAGTATTCCTAGCTTTCAATCCACAATAAAATCCATCTCCAATATTTATTTACCAAGCTGAGTGTATAGCTAGATGAAAAAATTAGGAATATAGTACTTCTGTTTATTTTGCAATTCAGGTCAACTAGTTTTCTCTAACAGAGTTCACGAGGGACCCGTGCTGGAGAAGCACCTTCACTTTATTTATTTATTTATTTATTTATTTATTTATTTTCAACGTTTATTTATTTTTGGGACAGAGAGAGACAGAGCATGAACGGGGGAGGGGCAGAGAGAGAGGGAGACACAGAATTGGAAACAGGGTCCAGGCTCTGAGCCATCAGCCCAGAGCCCGACGCGGGGCTCGAACTCACGGACCGCGAGATCGTGACCTGGCTGAAGTCGGACGCTTAACCGACTGCGCCACCCAGGCGCCCCAGCACCTTCACTTTAGATAACAGAGTGATGAGCTCAACTACACAGCTGGAAACATAGTCAAAGAATTTTGAAGGTGCTCTGGTTGTACAACCTGGGAGACTCACTCACTCTCTCTGGAGCTGGTTCCTGGCCAGTAGAACGTGGAGGGCTACTGGGAGGGTGACATGAGATAAAAGGTTTAAAGCATCTAGCAGAGTGCCTGACAAGTGGTAGTGTTATCATTCCATGGAATATGAGGAGATAAAAGACGTTAGGTCCGGAAAATCCAATGGATAAACTTTGTGGGAGAAGACACAACCAAAATATTATGCTTGCTTTTCTCCTACAAAGTATTCTAGCCAAGACCACATTCAAGGCCCTTTCTGCTTATCCTGTCTCCTAACCGAGAACACAAAGTGGCTCTCGACACTCATGTGTGTAGTTCAGAATTGCTCTGGTTTGAAATAGTTCCTTCTAGCATAGACAAGTCCCTGGATCTTTCAGGAAATACAAGAGAAAGGTTTAGGATCTGACTACAGAAATCAATCAATCAATCAATCAATCAACCAATCAATCAAGGAAGCAAGCAAGCAAGCATAAGCTTCTACAGAACTTAGTTCATACAGAGTATAAGAAGTTTATTTCTCAGAAGGCTTTACACTATTCACTTTCTATCTTATCTTCAGTTGTATACTTGAAGTCAGCTATATGCCAACTTGTTTGTATTGCCCTGAATACTATCAGATGTGGAAAATGAGATGGCACATTCTATGCTGAATGCCACATAGCTTTGTATTTTGTTCTGTCTTTCCCTTTCCCCCACTTAGTAAGTATTGTGCAGCATTTACACAAATAGGTTCTAGAACATCCCTGTATTCAAGGGTCTAATTATTTCTCAGTCTACTTCTGAGGATCATCAAAAAAGAAGTTTTCTCTATTCCTCTCAAAACAGGCACACTGTAAAGCACCGAGAGGGCCAGATTCTTTGCAAAGTCTAGCATCTTCAGCAAAATAAACATGAGTTTATGAACAGAAGTTGGGAAATTAGCAAGAAGGCTAAATTCTGATGCCCATTCTGAGTCTTAGCGTTGACTTTCCTTTTAATGGATTTATTCTAAACCTCAAATTATTTTTTATTTTCCTGGTACTGTACAATGATGGATAAGAAACAATAATCATAGGGACTATGGAGATCAGACCCCACAAAAAGACTACACAGAAGTAGTCAGACATCTGCCACATGGTCCCTTTTCTCCAGCTCAGACATAGTCTGGAACCTTAGACAATTGTTTGAGACTGCCTACAGTGTTTCCTGATAAAGAAAATAAGGAAGAGAGTTTTTGTTTTTAAAATGATAAAGGTCATGTTCCTCTTTAGATGTGTAAAACCATAAAACAAAGACAAATCTATCTAGTTGCTCTTCTGCTTTCTGCAGTCATTATGTTTATTGAGGACTTCTAAGCTTTCGGCAAGCACAGATAGGGAAAATTCAAGGTCACAGACACTATGCTACCATAAACAGGGATTCATGCTTATGGACTATGTTCTCATGATCAAGCAATCCTGCCTTTTGATGACCTGTACGGGGTCAGCAGATATTCTGAGAAATGGCTCTGGCGTTGTTTCAAGTGCCCCTATAGGTGAACTTCAAAATTCTCTTGATGACTGTAATTCCACACTATGTTGTCCTTTGGGGAGGGAGGCCTTTAAGGAGACGCAGAGGTAAAGGAGAGATATAATGCAATAACAAAATAGGGTCTAGGTGTACCTCCATCACATGGCATTCCAGCCCAATATACTAGAGTTTTGTTTTGTTTTTTAAGCTTATTTATTTTTGAGAGAGAGTGCACACGTATGCGCGCTTGTGAGTGGAGGATGGGCAGAGAGAATCCCAAGTAGGTTTGGGGCCCTTTCTTACAAACTGTGAAATCCTGACCTGAGCTAAAATAAGAGCCAGATGCTTAACCAACTGCACCACCCAGGCACCCCTACTAGGGTTGTTTTGAGAAAAAGTAGTAGCTCCCAGTAAATAGGAGGGGGAAATATAATGATGAACACATAGGGGAAGACCCTTCCCCTTGAAGGCTATATTGTTGTTCCATTCATCCCTCGGCCCTGGCCTCATTCTGATACCCCAAACTGACTGGCAGAAATATTGGTCATAATTGTATGACCACAATAACCACATAACCCACCTAACGCTTTGGATATTTTAGCTGCCTCTCCTTGGCCTGTGTCCTTCTTGAGGACACTGAATTTTACCAATTTTATTTATAAAAGGCTTGAGTAAATCGTAGGTTTACACAGGTTCTCAGCCAGTACTGGCAAAAACTTATGAAGTTCTGCCACATCAATGTGCTAAATACAGTTAAGTAAAATTATGCAGTAGAGGTAGAGAGAAAATAGGTGAGGTCAATAAGAAAAAAAAAAAAGTAAAAGTCCCTAAAATCACAGACACACACATAGAGCTATCCCCAGATCAACTCTGACAGGTGATGGGACATGATAGTGATGAGGGAAGGGAGCTTGGGGCAAGCTGAGGGCAAAATACAGGCTGGTACCCCATGCCCCTGCCACCCTGCCGGTGGAATATGTGTGATATTCCTCAGACACTCCCAGCTACCCAAGAACAAAGGAAAGGGGTTTAAGTGCTTGCCATGGTAATATGGGAAACTAAGGCAAATGAAAAATTAAATTCCCTTATTGCCTACAGCCATTGACAAGTCCTCGAACCAGCAGAGTGACCTTGACCTCCCTCTAGGATCTCAGTTGCCTCAAGGATAACACTTTGCTAGGGGCAAAAGAGAACCTTGGCTTAACATTGTCCCAACTTCACCGATCCTATAAATCCTATAAGTCGATCCTATAAGTCCTATAAGTCGACTTCCTTTATCTCAACTGCCCCAGGATATATGCTGGCAATCATACTCCAAGTTTACGCCAACACCCGCCCGCCCCCCCACCCTTAATATGCATCCGAAGGGTCTCATGACTGAGGTTTTATTAAATGGTAATAAATGGTGTTTACCTAGCAACAGCTAGCCCCTCAAGGTCCTGGAAACCTTGCTTCCAAAATTCCTTAGCGACTTCCTATATCCCTGATCCTCTCCCAACCTGAGGGTATACAATGAGTTACCTCTCACAACCCCAATGCAGCTCTTCCTGACCATGGGTCCTGTCCCCATGCTTTAATAAAATCACCTTTTTGCACCAAAGTTTTCAGGAATTATTTCTTGACCATAGGCTCTGGACCACCCAACCATCAACCCAAAACTTCATCAACAGGGCACTTGCTACGACTAAAGGTTTATCAATGGTCAGAACTCAGGAGTATAACTGCCAAAAACCCACCACTAACACTACTACTACCAATACAAAAACACTTAGATTTTTATCCTTTTAAAAATTCTTCAATGAAACAAAGGCTACTGTTGTCCCTTCTAACTTTTTGCCTTTGTTGATAATAAAAATAACTCCAAGCGATCATCTACAACAAATTCTCACTTTCTTTTCTTCATGGCAATGGCTAGGCTGATCTGATAGAACTGGCAAAGAATTCATGTAGTGATTGTTTGCTAATTTCAGTATTATTTTCTTTTTCTTCACCATCTAGCATAGTGAGCTCTACTACTTTGCACCATTCCCTGAAAGCGCTTTTCATGGAAAGAAACCAAACTAAGCAGTTTACATACCCAATAACAGCAGAGTCTATGTGGCTGAATTACTCATATATCAGACTGATGGGCTTCACCAAAGGTAATTGCCAGAGTCATAAAGGGGAAAACTCCTTCAAACAATTACATTTAAAACTTAAAGAGCCTTCATTTATGAGTAGCCAGTGATCTAGGCAAACAAGAAATGTGGCGTGGACTGACAAGTTTTTAGAAAAATAAAAGAGGAGCTAGGAATTAGTTAGAGTAGCTCTTTACTGAGAAGTTCCTATGTTAATAAAAAAGACTAAGAATATCTATGTTAATAGAAAGGACGATAACTCAGCTGTCCTGAAAATCTCATTCTAACTATCCACAGAAAACACAAGATAGCAGACTCTGATTCTATCTCATTCTAACCATCCACAGAAAAGACAGCAAGACTTGTAATCTGATTCTAATCAAAGCAAGACGAGCACTTTGTTTCCAGATACTGGTTCAAGGTCACCCTTTTCTATCATAAATTTCATCCTCCCACATCTCCGGTCCACCTTATTAAGCTGCTCAGGCTCAGCAAGGTAGATAAGAAACTGGCTGGGGCAGGACAGATCCTGGAGGAACTGATCACATGGAAACCTTTACTGGCAGAGAGGTCTATCATTTTCAACAGAAAGCACACTAAAGACAAACTTAATTTTTAAAATACTCATTGTCCCATTTCTAGATCACCTAAGCCTTGTGGGCAAACCTGAATGAACCAGGCTATTACCATGTAAGCAACAAAATATAAAGGCAAGAGAACAAGTTTAAATGTGAAAGGGATGCAGGTGATAAACACTATATTGGGCAAGCAATTTTATATTTTATAGCTTCATTTTCCGTAACTGTATAAACACTGAATTATATGATTAATCAAACTTCACCCAGAGCTAAAACTTAATTCTATATTTTTTCAGTTCAGTTTCCAGAAGAATAGAATGCTTTTCTATCCCTATCCTTATTATTGGGTTGTAAGTTCTATGAGGACCCTGTCTTGTTTATTCATGAATCTCCTGCATTTCCTAACATCCTGCACACCGTAGTAAGTGCTTGCTGAAATGTTTTTCTCTGTACTTCTTCCCTGGCAACTTAGACATAAGACAGACAAATCAATTTCTTAATCTGTTAATGACACACTGGGCAAACCTCAATTTCCTACCACTTTAGTGACTCTGAAATGCTACGTAATAATATTTGATGGATATGCTTAGAAATTATTCAGTAGTTCTACATTAATAAGTAGCAAAATGTAGTTGATATAGAAGTAACATAGACAAGTTGAACTTAAACATTGTTTCTTTTTTTTTAATGTTTATTTATTTTTGAGAGCGAGAGAGAGCACAGGCACAAGCAGGGGAAGGGCAAAGAGAGAGAGACAGAGAGACAGAGAGACAGAGACAGAGAAACAAAGGATCCAAAGCAGGCTCTGTGCTGTTAGCCCAGAGCCCTATGCAGGTCCTAACCTCAGGGACCTCGAGATCATGACCTGAGCCAAAGTCCAATGCTTAACCAACCAAGCCACTCAGGTGCTCCTGAACTTTTTTTTTTTTTTTTTTACTGTTTATTTATTTTTGAGAGAGAGAGAGAGAGCATGCGCACACATGTGCACATGCGTGGGGGAAGGGCAGAGAGCGGGACATAGGGCTGGAATCCATGAACTGTGAGATTATGAGCCGAGCTGAAACCAAGAGTTGGAAGCTAACCAACCGAGCCACCCGGAAAAGTTGAACTTTTTAAGAGTTGGAAGGGGATTATGAATTCATCTAGTCCTACTTATTCATTTCATGGAAGCCTAGAGTATGAAACCACAAAGCACCTGGGAGAATCTAATACTTACATGTTCTGGCCTAATTTGCCTTCACGGATACTTTTATAAAATGTTTGGTGACAAATGTAAGGAGACTGTACACAAAACTCACACCTGTTTTTAAAATGGAAGGAAGAGGACATACTGCTGTTGACCTTCCAGTGGTGTGAAATGCCAAATCCAGATCCTTTATATGAATCAAAATCTCTAGGGCACTAATCCTGGGTAAATGCCACTTTCTTGAAATGGACAGTAGAGAAAACAGACCAAACCGTAAGATAAGATCAACTTGAAAATACTTTTACTCTGCGCATCTACCCAATGAATAATGGTGTGGAACCTGAACAAATGGTATGTGGTATGAAGTAATGGTGTCCCTCACCATCTCCCTTCTCAGAACCAGAAGTGCTGAGAGCTTAAGCAATGCTATTTTAGAAAGCTCTGCAAGCGCCTTTGCTAGAACTTATTATCTATCTTCACTCCCTGCCCAGGACTTAAGTCTTTATTAAATCTGCCTTATTATTTACCCAATGTCACAATTTTGTATCCATTAAATGTCACAGTTTTGATCACCCTTCCTAATCCCAAGTACATTACAAGGTTTACCCAGACTGCTTCCGGTTTTGCCACCAGCGATTCTATTACAAACATGGGTTTTCCTAACGGTACCCCTACCCCATTCATCTTAATGTGATACACCAATGACAAATTCATCTACCTAAGGCATGGCTCTACTTATTTGTTAAAAAAAATTCCACTGCCTACGAACCTCTCTCCCTTGTCTATTAACCTCCTTGTTCTGAAATCACAGATCTCTAAAATGAAGGCCTCAACCTACCTTTCTGCCTACACATACTTGGAGTTCCAGTCGAACAAGTCTAATAGCCCAAAGCTTTAATTGGACAAACCCCACACTTTTCTGTCTGATATCTTTGCTCACATTGTTTCTTCAGTCTGGAACGCCCATCCTTACAATCTCTAATGCAACAAACCCTCCTCGTCTTTCAAGGTCTCCGGCTAAGTCCTCTGAACATTCAGAGCACATTGTGCCTTTCCTAAGAACTCCAGCTTGGACTAGGTCTCACAAAATACCCTGAAATGTTGTTTTGATCTTTTCAATCTGTGCCTATTTCTGTCGTCGTGTTGATAGAACAGTATTGAGAAAAGGTAGGAGACACAGTTGAATGGAGTACTTCTCCAAAATTCCTTCTCAGCTTAATCAACTGCAGACATTTAATGAGCTCCTCTTGAATGCTTCTCCTTCTTGGCCCACCCAAGGAGAGAAGCCTAGCTTGGACAATTAGGCCTAGAAAAAGATGCATGGGCCACTTCTTCAACTATATACAGACCACCTGAAATTGAAACTTGAATGCCCTCTTAATCTGTGGGTCATAGAAATCTCACGAAGAATTGGAAGGACCAATCACATGGAGGTCATTGCATGGAGCTCTGCAGTAACATACAAATTCTGTAATAACTGTTTGAACATGTCTAGGAATTTCTCAGGCTAACATGTTGCTCCCTTCTAGAAATATAATAAAGAAAAGCCTCTCTTTCCAGACAAACCAAGTACAGAAGATGTTCCACAGGAATCTGAATCTTGCTATTTGAGGGTGATGTTAACAACCAGTACTCAAAACTAAACCAGTATTTGTACTCCAGGTACTATTTGCATGTATTTCTGGAGCTATAATTGCATTTTAGGCTTCACTCCCCTGAACTACCTACCTACTGTCTGCAAAGAGAAACCTAAGTATCTTCACATCTAACTTTTGATAGTGGGTATGCTTACTTTATGCTCACTCTCTGGCATTTAGGTTTTTCTATCTGCTACTGACTTACTTTCCAGCCTATTTCAAACTAATCCTTCTTGCCAATATTCCACTGAAACTGATCTACTTACTTTTCCTGAATAAACTGAGCACTTTGACATTTGTATGCCTTTTTGGCTTGTGTCATTCCCCTAATTCCTCTCTCTCCCCCCATTTCCTGAATATGTACAAACCATTATTAATTCAACATTTATCCAGTTAAATATACCAGAATTAGGGTGAAGTTAAAACATGGCCCTTGCTCTTCTGAGTTTACAATCTAGCTCATTTTTTTTTTTTAACGTTTATTTATTTTTTGAGACAGAGAGAGACAGAGCATGAACGGGGGAGGGTCAGAGAGAGAGGGAGACACAGAATCTGAAACAGGCTCCAGGCTCTGAGCTGTCAGCACAGAGCCCGACGCGGGGCTCTAACTCACGGACCGCAAGATCATGACCTGAGCCGAAGTCGGACACCCAACCGACTGAGCCACTCAGGCACCCCCAATCTAGCTCATTCTTAAAGGATTATTTAATATGCCATCTCTTCCATTAGGTTTCCCTTGGAATCTTGACAGAAGAAATCTCTTTTCTGAATTTCCCTGGCAGTCTTCTCTTATGGAAAATTTGACTTACAGTTCTCAAAATACATGGTAAAAAACACCATTTTTATACAGCAAGTTCCTTAAGGACAAGTAAACTTTCTAATTTCTACCTCCTTACTGCATCTGGAAGAACATTCAACAAACGTTCATTCATTCCAAAAGTACCATCCATGTAAGTTTCAAGATCTACCCCCAGTGAGCCAGATGCAAAAAGACAAGATTCTTGCCTTCATGGGGCTTACTCTAGGAAGAGAAAGTCCTCATTAAGTATGTAAACAAATAATTATGTGTAAGTGTATATAATTACAAATCGTGATATATGAAATGAAGGAAATAAATATGGTACTGCAGCAGAGAACAGAAAGAACCAATTTAGATGGCAGGCGAGAGGCATGTGGAGAGAGAGACAAGCCCTCTCTAAGGAGATAACCTTCAAACAGACTGATAAATAACTGGAGTTGGGTAGAAAGGTAAGGGAACAGCATCCCGGAGGCAAGAAAAGAATCAAGGGCATTCAAGGTCAGTATGAATAGAACACAGTGAGTCATTTTAAGGGGACTATATTTTATTTGAAGGGCAACTGGCAGCTATGAGGGTAATGAGCAGGGAAGGGATATGATTAGATTTATATTTTAATAGAGTACTTTTGCTGCTGTGTAGAGTAACTGGCCTTTATTTGCTCTTCCCTAACATTTTCTGCTCAAGTTCTTCTGTGAGGTATTCACAGGAAAAAAAAAAAAATCCTTATGGAATCATGGGCTATAATCCTCTGATTTGCCAGAAACCAGAAAGACATCTGTTAAAGCTTTAGAAGGATCAGAAGAACCTTCTAATGTCTGGGTTATAAAATGGTTTGAGGGTCAAAACTGAAGAATATTCTACAAGGACTATCCCGGGTTGTAAGAGCTTTTCAAGTCCCATGCCACCCTTTGTCAGTGAGAGTTAAGCTTACAGAATATTGTTAAGAGCATGAGTTTGGAGCCAGATGGCATTCAAATCCTGGCTCGGTTAATTTCCAGCTGAGTGTCATGGTGACATTTCCTATAAAACTTCCCTGGGTCTTTAGGTTATTAGTGGGTACTGTGTACAGAGTACGCTAAAGAGACTGTGTCCAGATTTCAATAGTATTTGGATAAATGATTCAAATTTGGTAATGTGCTCAATAGAAAAATATGATAAAAGTAGACTAAGCTCTCTGCAGGACATGAACGGCAGACTGAGGTCCATGGCAAGTACTTAATAGATTTTTAGTGGATTATACAATCTATACTATACATGGAAACCTTCAACAGTGATAGAAACAACTCCATTTTTCACTTATACCTTTTCAAAACATTAGCAACAAATCCAGAATTTATGTGATTCCAGTTTTTAATTGCTCCAATGTTTTGAGGACAGTGGAACACACATTAGACTGAGTCTAAGATCTGGATTCTGGTCCATGCAACTCCATCGCTTTACGTTCTTTCGGATAAAACACCTATGTCCGAGTTTCTCAATTTTGGCATTACTGACATTTGAAGCTGAATAATTTCATTGTTGAATGAGCTGTCCTGTCCACTGTAGTATGTTTAACAGCACCCCTAGCCTTTACTCACCAAATGCCAGTGGCACTGTCCCAGTTGTGACAACTAAAAATGTCTCCAGACATTGCCAAAAGTCCCCTGAGGGGCGAAATCACCCTACCTTTCTGAGAACTACTTTGATCTTGGAGTTTCAGCGTCTCATCCAAAACTCGGGGAAACATAGAAATAACATCTGTTCTCCTTTAGGGTTGTTACGTCATTCAAATGAAATAATGAATGGGAAGAAATACTGAGGGGGAAAAAGACCATATAACATATGTAAAAGCATTATTATTCAGTGAGTTATTATTACTGTTATTATTATTTTGAAGTTTTTACTTCTATTCCACTCAGTTACCATACTGTGTAATACCAGCGTCAGGTGCACAGTGACTCGACACCCACACACAACACCTGGTGCTCATCACAACAAGTGCACTCCTTAATTCCCATCACCTGTTTCACCCACCCTGTCCACCTCCCTTCTGGCATCAGTGAGTTATTATCATGCTGAGTGATCAATAATGAGGCTGAAGAAAACTATTCACATCTTGCTTACAGGATGCATCGTAAGGCTTAGGTTAAGGCTATTATGCTGTCTAATACACCTTCTAGGCATTCAATAAATATTTGTTGATTGACTCTAAGTCTGGGTCCAATAATCACTTCATTTACTTTTGTGGCGTGTTCTTAGGTCATTCTGCTGAGCTACAACAGTGTAGTGTGCTTCCAAACTTAACGGCACTTGAAAGATGGGCCTGGGTTAAACGAGAGTGGCTACGCATTTTGCAGATGGAAAATTGAGGTACTCAAGGTTAACAGACTGGCTGAGGTCATCACGTGGCAGTCAGTCTGGTGGCAGTCTGCAATTAGAATCCAGATTCTGACCTCTAGCGCTCTATCATTTGTGCCATGGCACTTTCATCCACCCACCTTGTGTCTCCGTCTCTTAACACAAAGTCAGCTATTTTGCTTTCCAGCTGCAATCCTGGAAAATTGCGATAAGGAAACAGAGTTGCAACTTTTTTTAATTAAAAAAAAAAGTTTATTTCTTTATATTGAGAGAGAGTGAGCAGGAGAGGAGCAGAGAGAGAGGAAGAGAGAGGATCTTAAGCAGGCTCTGCACTCTCAGCACAGAGCCAGACCTGAGGAACCGTGAGATCATGACCTGAGCTGAAATCAAAAGTTAGAAGCTTAACCAACTGAGCCACCCAGGCACTCCTGGGGTTGCAGCTTTTAACGAGAGAGGTTTACAAAGAAAAGTGGACCTATTTTTCTTGGGAGGCACACGTGGTTATTCCCTGTCTTCGGGGTAAACCAGTGCCAAGTTATCCAAGCGCCTTGCCAAGTCTCTAAGTCCTTGCCCAGTAAGCTGCCCCGGAGGAACTAAGTCTACTGTTAGCTACCCCTAGAGCAGTTGCACTGCTTTCTATTGTGCTACGGCATACAATCTGGGCTAAAGTTGTAACCTACAGTAATCCTGACTGTTCTACCTCTACATGGCTCTAAGTAAGGTGAGAAAAGACTTCCACATAGCCCGAGCTCCAGGCCACATTTCAGCATTCTGTTAAGATTCACGCAATCCCAAAATGCCATCATTCTACTATAGGTTTTCAGTGTCAGAACCAGAACTCTTACAGAATAACTTGTAAGGGCACCTGGGTGGCTCAGTTGGCTAACTGTCTTGACTTCAGCTCAGGTCATGATCTCAGGGTTCAGGAGATCGAGCCCCACACTGAGCTGGGCTCTCTGCTGTCAGCGCAGAGCCTGCTTAGGATCCTGTCTCCCTCTCCTTCTGTCCCTCTCCCACTCTCTCTCTCTCAAAAATAAACAAAAACAAAAACTAAGGGGCACCTGCAGGGGCTCAGTGGGTTAAGCGACCTACTCTTGATTTCGGCTCAGATCATGATCTCATGATTTGAGCTCTGCATCCAGCTCTGTGTTGACAGTGCACAGCCTGCTTGGGTTTCTCCCTTTCTTCCTATCTCTTTGCTCCTCCTGCTCCCTGCCATGTGCTCGCTCTCTCTCTCTCTCTCTCTCAAAATAAACAAACATGAATAAAGATTTAGAAATAAATAAAATAAAATAAAATACCAGATCACCTCTAATTATTATGCCTCTGTACAAGCTTTCAAATGCTGAATATCATCACAGAGTCATCACTCCCAACCAATCCTCTGGATAAATTGCAGCCACCCTTAATCCTTACCATTATTATAATCTGAAAGAATACTAGAGAGTAAAATCAGGAAATTTTGGTTCTAGCCTAGGTTTTTCCATTATTTCAGGTAATTTAATCTTTATGGGCACAGTTTCCTCAGTAAAGAAAATAACTCATCTTTAGGGCCTATTTCAATTAGAAAAGTTTAGGTATATATAATATTTTTCAATGAGAAACAAATGCATATCTGTCTTTTCTAGATGCACTGTGAATATTGATATGCTTTAGACATTCTAACATCTCAGTGGCTTTAACACTTATCAAACACATTTCAGAGCATACTGTTCATATCGCCCTGTAACATTTTCCAATTCACCAATCTTAACCATCTCTTCTGAGAGATAACCTTGCTGAAGCAGAAACAGTTAAGAGCAAGAGCCCTCTTGGTCTGGGAGTCAGCCTGCTAACTGTTGAAACTCAAAGCAAGCTACTGAAACTTTGTGGGATAATAGATCCATAAAAACCAGGAAACAAAATCTCATAATATTTTGAACATCAAAATGTAAAAATACATATGAAAGTGACTGGTACATTAATCACATAGAAAACGGTGTTAATTTCCTCCTAACTCAAGGGTTTCTTTCAGTGTGTCCTAGGACCGCCTGAATCAGAATCATTTAGGATATTTGGCAAAAAATGAAAATTATAGACCCCACTCCAGACATTTATCAAGCTATATAGGCAATTCTTAACACCCTAAAACCTGAGAACCATAGTTCTGAATTATAGAGATGTATAAAATAGATATATACTACTCAGAATCTAAGGACTGCATGTTTAACAAGTGAGAGCTTAAAGAAAAGAAAGAAAGGAAAAGAAAGCCAAGATTCAACCAGGGACTAAAATAAAGCATTGTTTGTTGTGATGTTCCAAAAGGGGAGAGCTAGCCTACCCTCACTTAAAAGGTACACATACCATCACCTAATAATCAAAGAACTTTCTGGGTTAACATTGAATTTAAAACCAAATGGCTCATCTTTGGGACTTGAGAGAAGTTTTTCCACCTACTATGTGAATAAAATCTCTGAGTTCCGGATGAAGAGGAATTTATACATCTCTTGTAGTTTTATTTTTCTAGACTAGTTGTGAAATATACTAACTGAACTGCTTGAAAGACAAACCTCAAATAGGAAATGCACTGTTTTACTGTCTAAAAACCAAACGAAAACCAAAAATCACCCCCCCCACAAAAAAAAAACCAACCCCAAAATACAAACAACAAGACCCACAAAAAAACCAAACCTCCGTGTGAAGAAATTGTTGGATATAGCTCCCAACATGATTAATGAAATTAAGATGGGCTCCCAGGGTCTGTTCCTAACCAACCATTAGCTCCTGCATTGAGACCGGAAACTCTGAGATCCTGAATAGCCTACCAAAAGCAACCAAAAAAATCATGAGCAGGAAACTGTGGGCAGAAAAGGTATTTTCCCTTTCTTTTTTATGGTGGCTCTCCAAGTACACAAGGGAGTATAGCCATTCCCCTAACTGGTAAGACTGTACCTACTGGTTGTGGGCCCTTGGGCAAATTACCTAATATCTCTGTCCCTCAGCCTTTGTAAAATCAGGGTAATAAAAGTAGCTACCTCCTAGGATTATTTTAAGGACTGCTATAAGGAGCTCATTAAGGTGATAGCATAGTAAAGAAGGCAAGTTAGCTTCCTCAGAGATAGGGATGTCAGTAGCACTGACCTCATCACAGTGTGCACCCAAACACATAAAACCCCAGAATACTGTATTGTATTACTTTTTCATCTACTGTTCTTGGCATAAGGGCAATTTTCTGTCTTTGATTTGTCTTTCACCCCCTACTCCATAGCTAGTCTTTCTTCCTAACCTTTGCTATTCTCATTTTGGGAGTTTTTGGGGTGAGCTAGTGAATCCTAGCCACTTACCTTCACACACAGGGTCATCCTTCACCTATGTTGAATTGGGTGGTTGTAATTGCTTTAATTTGATCCTAATCTGCATCTCTATTCTTTGAATGTCTCAAGGGGCACCTGAGTGGCTCAGTCAGTTAAGCGTCCCTCAGGTCATGATCTCACGGGTTTGTGAGTTCAAGCCCTGCACTGGGCTATATGCTGACAGCTCAGAGCCTGGAGCCTGCTTTAGACTCTGTCTGCTACCCCCCCACCAAATAAATTAATAAAAAAAAAATTGGAAAGGTCTCAAATCTTCACACTTCTTTCTCCACGTCTTCTAATTACAATTATAAAAGATACTTTCTATGATTGGTTTCCCTACCAAGCAATTAAATTCTCCAACACCAGCTGGGTGTCCTACAATTCAACTGAATTCTGACACTGCGTGGAAACAACATCAGATTCCACAGGTTAAGGGCTTAGTCCTGTAAGACTGCCCTCCACGTCAGATGCCAATTACAAACTTAGGTTGTTGCCTGTGTTTCCAACTGGATATAAAATCAAAAGTCTCCACAACCCTTTCTCTTTGGGTTCAGTTAATTTGTTAGAGCAGCCCACAGTTCGAACTCAACAGATTACAGATTTATCACAAAGGATATTAATACAAATTACTAGCCTCATGAAGAGAGGGCAAGGTCCGGAACAAAGGAGCTTCTGTCCTGGTGTTTGGGACCCGGCACATGTAAGCATTCTGGATTCCCAAGCTAAAAGCTCTCTGAACTTGTTTTTTTTTTCTTTTTTCTTTTTTAAATGGAGGTTCCACGACAGGGGCACGGTTGATTAAATGATTGGCCACTGGTGACAACTCGATCTTCAGCCCCATTCCCCTCCTAGGAGGTTGGGGGCTGAAAGTCCAGTTCTCCAATCATATTGGTTTGCTTCACTGGCAACCAAACCCAGGAGACCTCAGGGCTTTCTAAAAGTTACCTCATTAGAGTTGGATAGAGGCCTGGGAGGAAGGGCAGGCAAGCTGCTGGGTAGGATATAAAGGTAGAGAGAGGATAATATGGTGTGTGGTGGGTCCTTGAAGCTCCAGGAATGTTTAGTGTTTTGATTTCACAATCAAAGAAAAACTCAATAAAGTATAATAATTTATTATAAACGTTTTCAATTATCTGCACATTAGACTGAATGGCATAATTAACTCCTATGTACCCACTGCCCAACTTCTACACTTGGCAACTCAAGGCCAGCCTGGTCTCATCTATACCCCATTCATTCCCATGGCCCACATAATTTTGATGCAAATCTTGACTATTACGATATTTTATTTGTATGCATTTCCACATCTCTAAAAGAGGGGGACCTTAGAAAAAACAAGAGAAAATACAATACCATTAACTCACCTGAAAAATTAACAATTCTTTATTCGTCAAGTGTCCAGTTTGTGTTTGCATTTCCCCAGAGTGTCTTATTCATTTTTTAAGAACATGAACTTTACTTAGAAGGTTAAGTGACTCAAGTTCATGTTTTTGATTTCCTACTAAATTACAGACTGCTAAAAAAGAAGTTACCTCATTATAACATAACACAGGGCACTTATAGCTCTCATCACTTAGGAAATCTCAAGGATTTTAGGAGTTCTGTGCCAGAAAGGGGATGCAGACCATATATTTCTTATCATAAATCACAAATATCACACTTTAAAAAATGGGTTTTTAAAAAAATTTTTTTTAAATATTTATTCTTTCTGAGAGAGAACCTGAGAGAGTGTGAGCGGGGGAGGGGCAGAGAGAGAGAGAGGGAGACACAGAATCTGAAGCAGGCTCTAGGCTCTGAGCTGTTAGCACAGAGCCTGATGCGGGTCTCAAACCCACAGACCGCAAGATCATGACCCGAGCCAAAGTTGGACGCTTAACCGACTGAGCCACCCAGGTACCCCAGAAAACTGTTTATATTTCTAGTCATTTCACTAAGATTCTGGGAAGGAAAAGAAATGTGCTCAAAATGCCATCTTGAAATGGAAATAGGATACATTATATTTTTACCCATCTCATCTTTTTTACATCCTAATTTAAGAATAGGGAAAGGTAGTAATACTGCCCCTTAACTCTAAGCTATAACATAGCACCATACACCTTGTGGTATTTCTGAAACCATAATAAAGTAAACTCTTTTCATGTAGCTAATGGCCCTTTAACAAGCTGTCCAAATAACAGGCAGAAAGAAGCCTAGTGAGGCATCTAGCTTGAGCTACCCAGCAGTAATTTCTCTGGGAGCCTGACATTTAGGAAAGCTTATATTTGAAAAGATGGGACCTACCTGGGTATGCTGTGTGTTCGGCCCTATCATCCTCTCATCTGTAACTTTAGGAGGTATAGTGTACAACAGGGCTGAGCTATCTCCTATCCCACAGAGTCTTTAAGTGTTTAAAGCATGGTTCATAGACAAGTTTCTTTATTCTAAAATCAGAATGGTCAAAGGGCACCTGGGTGGCTCAGTTGGTTGAGCGTCCAATTTTGGCTCAGGTAATGATCTTGCAGTTCATAAGTTTGAGATCGGGCTCTGTGCTGACAGCTGGGAGCCTGGAGCCTCTTCAGATTCTGTGTCTCCCTCTCTCTCTGCCCCTCCCCCGCTCATTTTCTCTCTCTCTCTCTCTCTCTCTCTCTCTCTCTCAAAAACAATAAACATCAAAAAATTTAAAAAAGGGGCACCCAGGTGGCTCAGTTGGTTAAGTGTCCAACTTCGGCTCAGGTCATGATCTCACGGTTTGGGAGTTTGAGCCCCACATCAGGCTCTATATTGACAACTGAGTCTGGAGCTTGCTTCAGATTGTTTCTCCCTCTCTCTGCCCCTTCCCCCGCTCATGCTAGCTCTCCAAAAATAAATAAACATTAAAAAAATTTTTCTAAAAAATCAGAGAAGCCAACACTAATCCAACTGCTCTTCTAAACATATGACTGCATTTATAAGCCAGAGTTTATATTTATCTAATATTCCCTTTTATTTTTATGATTTCATACACATGAGACTTGTGGGAATAAAAAGATACATGTTTATTTTGAGATGAACCTCCTAGGTTATTGCTAGAGTGTGTCTAACTTCACAGCTGCCACTAGTGTGTAGTTAAGTAAATAAGGTCCACATTTTTAACCGCAGTACAAAGAATGGCTGTGGGAGCCAGAAGGAATGTGTGTGTAGATTTACCCAAACACACACCCACCCACACATACACCCTTCTTCAAGACAATTTACTCGACCTCTTGTTCCTTCCTGAATCATACTAGGTGTGCTCAGGGGTCGGTTGGAAGGTGTGTCATATATGGGGGTGGGGGAGGGAAGGAGAGATACGGCACCTTGAGAGGGTAGCGGCACCTTGAGAGGGTAGCGGGATAGAAGCTGGATCACTCAGACATCTACTCAACTCAGTTCAACATTCAATTAGTATTAAGTACCCTCTGCCCCAGGGGCTTTAGAGAATGTTGTGATGACGCCCTTGGAGGCTCTAATTGAAACCTACTACCTACAGAACAAATTTCACAAATGGCTTAAGACACCTAGAAAGAGAATGAGATGGAGGTGAGAAATGGAGGGAAGGTTAGTAGGTCCAGTCAAGAAGTATGAGGGGATGACAGAATTTCGATCTGCTTTGTGCCCCTAGCACCTCAGGAAGACATGTGATTGCTAGAGTATCACCTATTTCACAAAATTATCACATTCCACAATCGTCAAAAACCTGGGAAGCTGGTGAAAAACACACACCAACAGACAGATCTCAGTTAGGCTCTCCTTTATCTTTCTACTTTCGTTCCCTACATAGACTGTCATAAACAGCTAATCTTCTGAATCCTCTATGAGGTGATGAGGGAGCATAAGGTCAGCTGAGGGCAAAGCACAAGCTTAACAACCGTCCCACTCCCACCCCAGGTGGGATATATAGGACCCTCCTCAGGCACCCCTGGCTGCCCAAGAACAAAGGGAAGGAAAGAAAACAAATGGCTAACCGATAGAGATCACAGTCATGCAGGACAGGGGTATCCTTCAGTTTACAAATATCTTAGTAAATTACAAGGAAAAGGCAATCTTATCAATAGCCTAATCTCCAGAAACCTATAGACTCAGTTTCCTAGATTCCTTAATATCACCCTCCCCTCTATAGTGATGAAGGGAACAAAGCCAAGAAGGAAATGGCAGATAAAATTAAATTTCCTTATAACCTGCAGTCCATTGACAAAGACTTGAGGTAAACACAGAGTATAACATTTCTCCAGGAACCCCCTACAGTCATATTGTTAATGTCTTACTAGAGGAAGAACAACCTCAGCTTGATAATAGTAAGGCCTCTGGCTTCTTTGAGTCCTGTTTAGCATATGAAACTCCTTCTGGGGGGGAAAAAAAGCCCTTCTGGAGACCTCCCTTTGGCCTTTACCTCCTCCAACTCCATAGTATATAACCAGTCACTCCTCACAACCCCAGCAGCTCTTTCTTCCCAGGGGTCCTGTCCCGGTGTTTTGGGTTTTTAAAAAAATTTTTTTAAACATTTATTTATTTTTGTGAGTGAGAGAGACAGAGCATAAGCGGGGAAGGGGCAGAGAGACAGAGACACAGAATCCTAAGCAGGCTCCAGGCTCTGAGCTGTCAGCACAGGGCCCCACCCGTGGCTGTAACTCAGGGACTATGGCTGTAACTCAGGGACTGCGAGATCATGACCTGAGCTGAAGTTGGACGCTTAACGGACTGAGCCACCCAGGCGCCCCTAGGTGTTTTAATAAAATCACCTTTTTTGCACCAAAGAGGTCCCCAGAATTCTTTCTTGGATGGTAGGTCCAAAACCCCACCACTCCAAAACCCCATCGTAAGTACTGGTAAAAATAGTTAGGCGATAGTTCTCTTTTGTCCTGAGTTTATAACATTGACCTTACAAATTAACTTCTGAGTAATAGCACACTGAACAGCACTAGAGAAATCTATAGGATTGTAATGTAGTAGGTGACTTTTGTCAGGTTTGCAATTCAACATCATTTTGGTAACATTGCATACTTGGCCTTTACTTGAGATGTAGTCTCTGAATAAAAAGAGATTAAAAATTAAGATGTCTGGGCGCTTGGGTGGCTCAGTTGGTTAAGCGTCTGACTTTGGCTCCAGTCGTGATCTCATGGCTCGTGAGTTCAAGCCCCACATTGGGTTCTGTGCTCACAGCTCAGAGCCTGGAGCCTGCTTCAGATTCTGTGTCTCCTCTCCCTGCCCCCCTCCTGCTCGCACTCTCTCTCAAAAATAAACATTAAAAAAAAAATTAAGATGTTCCAAGAAAACGATACCTTCTCATCTCTTTTACTGTTCATTTTCAATTAAAATCTCATAGAATACCAGAACTAGGAGAGTGTTTAATTATCAGTCTGATGTACATACCCTTTGAGCCAGCACTTCAAGTTGACCCTTGAAGAACACAGGGGTTGGGGCGTCGACCCACAAGCAGGTGAAAATCTGTGTATAACTTTTGATTCCTCCCAAACTTAACTACTAATAGCCTACTGTTGACCGAAAACCTTACTGATAACATAGTCCATTAATATGTTTTATATCTTATATACATTATGTACTGTATCTTTACAATAAAGTAAACTAGAGAAAACAAAGTTTTATTAAGAAAATCATAAGGAAGGGAAAATACATTTACAGATCAGTACTATAAAAAATCCACCTGTAAGTGGACTCATATAGTTCAAACCTACCATGTTCAAGGGTCAGCTGTATATAATATATCCTAAAGATACATTGAAACATATGTCAACTGTTATAGGAACAAAGTTATCTGTCAGAGGACTGTGATAGCAAAATATTGAAAATACAATGTAAATAGGGGCGCCAGGGTGGCTCGGTCAGTTAAGAGTCTGACTTCGGCTCAGGTCATGATCTCATGGTTTGTGAGTTTGAACCCCCCATCAGGATGTGTGCCGACAACAGCTCTGAGCCTGGAGCCAGCTTCAGATTATGTCTCCATCTCTGCTCCCCTCCCCTGCTCGCTCTCTGTCTCTTTTTCTCTAACATAAAACATTAAAAAAAATTAAAAAAAAAATACAACGTAAATGTTCATTGATTGGGCACCGATTAAATAAATAAATAATCATATTTCCATAAAATAGAATACTTTGCAGCCATAAACAATGAGGAAGCTCTTGGGGTGCCTGGGTGGCTCAGTCAGTTAAGTGTCTGACTCTTGGTTTTGGCTCAGGTCATGATCTCATGGTTTGTGAGATGGAGCCCCACCTTGGGTTTTACACTGACAGGGGGACGCCTGCTTGGGATTCTCTCTTCCTCTCTCTCTCTGACCCTCCCCCACCCCTGCTCTTTCTCTCAAAATAAATGAATAAACTTAAAAAGTACATACATATTATTTGTAAACATCTGTACTATCAGGGTACGAGAAAGTGGTAACTAGGAGGGGAACTGGTCAGATGTGGGTAAGGAGTAGAAGGAGCGTTTTTCACTAATATCCTTTTATACATTTTGAATTGTCAACCATGTGAATATATTTCCTATTAAAAAATTATCAAGTCCAACTCCCTTATTTTACAGATGGAGAAACCGAGGCCCACGTCAGTAAACAATAACGCTAATATACTCTTTATTCAACTGAATCTGTAATACTTACTTCTCACATAAGGCTGCTGTAACAGTGGTCTAACCACTTACCCCGACCCTCTCATTTCTTCAGATGGTTCTTCAGATGGGAAGCAGCTAAGCAGGAGGGATTTCTGAGCTTTACATATCCTGCTTTAGTGACAAATAACATAGAAGCTCCTGTTTCTATGGCCCACTCTCACCTTTCTGTACATAGAAGATCAAGTGTACAACATTTTTCACAAAGGCCTTTGGCGAAGCTTTTATTTACCTGGTCTGAATAGGACAACTTAAATTTGATATGTCAAGCAAACAAACTGAAAAGGTCTTTTAGTTATGCAATGATACAAGGGCCTAAGTCCAATGGGGAGTGGATCTCCCAGCTACTATACTCCATTTCTCAGATACCCTTTGTTGTTGGCTAAGCCATATCCTGAAATCCAGCAAGCACAAGATGCACCCTTTCATACTCCTCTTACTGGATCCTTGTGCAGTCTTGACACATTTCCAACGTGCTGACCACAAGTGCTTTAGTATGATTTACATAGATTACAGTGTTTTACAGAGAGTGTGGTAAAAGTAGCAAAAACACTGGACTAGACACAAGTGGCCCCGGGCTACAGACACAAGCGCCATACGTTAGCCACATGACATTAAGCAAATCACTCAAGCCAACAAATACTAGTTTATTGCAAAATGGATATAAAAATACCTACACTCCATCAACTCATAGGGTTGGGAGGATCAAATAAAATATGTCAAAATACTTTTAATTCTAAGTTATAGTAAGTATGAAATCCTATTAATAATAGCTTGCTTACTCATTAGATGAAAAAAACTCTGAAAGGAGATGTCCAAATCACACATACGGCTCACTTCCACGTCACTTAAAGTATATAGCCTCTTGGGGCACCTGGGTGGCTCAGTCGGTTGAGCACCCAACTTTGGCTCAGGTCACGATCTTATCGTTCGTGAGTTCAAGCCCCACATTGGGCTCACTGCTATCAGTGCAGAGCCCGCGCTTCAGATCCTCTGTCCCCCTCTCTCAAAAATAAATAAACATTAAGAAAAATGTATACAGTCCCTTACAGTTTGATTTAAAGAACACAAGCTAGGGGCGCCTGGGTGGCGCAGTCGGTTAAGCATCCAACTTCAGCCAGGTCACGATCTCGAGGTCCATGAGTTCGAGCCCCGCGTCAGGCTCTGGGCTGATGGCTCAGAGCCTGGAGCCTGTTTCCGATTCTGTGTCTCCCTCTCTCTCTGCCCCTCCCCCGTTCATGCTCTGTCTCTCTCTGTCCCAAAAATAAATAAACGTTGAAAAAAAAAAAAATAAAGAACACAAGCTAGGTTGTAACTGGTGGCTCAGTGGGTTGAGGATCTGACTCTTGATATCGGCTCAGGTCATGATCTCCTGGTGGTGGGACTTAACCCTGCATTGGGCTCAGCACTGAGCATGCAGCTTGCTTGGGATTCTCTCTCCCTTTCTCTCTGTACCTCCCCTACTTGAAGACTCTCTCTCTCTCTCTCAAAGTAAATCAACTTAAAAAAATAAAATAAGATAAAAAAGAACACAAGCTAGTCAGATAAACATACATTGGCAAAGCATTGCTTTAACTGCCTTCCTGTTATAATCAAAGGCAAAGGTCCCCCTTGCTTAAATTTTCCTTTTTTTCTTTTTAAGTAGGCTTCCCGCCCAATGTGGGGCTTGAACTCATGACCCTGAGATCAAGAGTCCTATGTTCTACTGACTGAGCCAGACGGGCACCCCCAAATTTTCCTTCGGTTATATTACAAAGGATTTTAATCATCTAGATCATGTTTTTGGTTTGCCTCTGAAGAATATTGGGAATAAATTTGGTGTTGAAAAGAACAGCTTTTAATCCAAATGACTGCCCTGCCTTAGTTTAAAGCTAAAGTTCTCTTTTCTGCTTATTATAGATCTTTGATAAGAAATACAATTGCTGAGAAGTCTGTTTTGCTTGCTGTTTGCTACGAGCATTGTGAGGCCTTTCCTGAATGTAACCTGCTGTATAGTAGAATGGGTTGTAAACCTTCCTAAATGTAGTCCGATATGTGATGGAATGAGTGATTGTACATAAACTAACCGGCATTTCTCGCTTCTGTAAACCTGCTTGCTTAGCACATTCCTCACCTACCCTACCCCCTTCCCCCTTTTTCCTCCCGCCACAAGTAACAGACAAAGCCTTCCCGCCAAAGGACAAAGGACGCCCAATCAGAGAACAACAAATGTCCTTACTTTAAAATCAACCAATCAGGCACCTCATAATTTAAAACCTCCCCTGTGCTATTTGTCTCTGTCTATAAAAACGCTGTACCAACCCTGATCGTGGCCTCTTGCGTCACCGGCGACGTGGCCTCTTGCGTCACCGGCGACGAGTGCGCGGGGGACCAGGTTCGAACCTGCAATAAACGACCCTTGCCGCTTGGCTTTGACTTACGACTCTGGTGGACTTTTGTGGGAGGTTTCGGAACTTCGGGCATTACAGTATGAAGCAGAAACTAGAAAGCATTTTAACTGCTACTACTTTACTCCTCCCTCCCTTTAATTAATAAAGGATGATTTAATGAAAATGCACTGAGAGAATGTAAACCAGAAAGAGAAAAGTTGTTTATTACCTCAGATTGAGGTTGCATGGTGTGGTAGAAAAAGTACTGGGCTAGGAATCAGAAGACCTGGGTTCTAGATCTGGCTCTTGGGACTTACTATATGTGTGACCCTGAGGAACTCACTCATTCATTCATTCATTCATTCATTAGTATATTGTGTACCTATTGAGTGATGGTACTGTGGTGAACTCTTATCCTCGAGAAGTCCAGTCTGTTGGAGAAGAAATACATACAAACAATAAAAAACAGCAGAAGATGTACTAAGATATATCTTTATGTACTAAGATCATGTACTAAGATGTACTAAGATCATGCAGAGGGCTGTGTGGGAGCTGATAAAAAGCCATCAGAAAAGGTAGGAGGAAAAAAAAAAGGAAGGAGAGAGGAACAGGGTGGGGGTGGGGGTATACTTAGCATTCCTTTGCCTTTTATTTTGTAAACCAAAAGACTAACTTCCAGGTGCTCTTAAACTGCTTCAAAATTGTGTAAACAGCACATTTTTCACAGCACCTCTGCTACCTATTTAGAGAAAAGACTCAACCTGACTAACAAAAAAGGTCCTTTAACGTGTCACTGGTTGCTAGAGATTCCCTCCAAACCATTTATCCATTTACTTCTGGAATGCAGGTTTCCATCTCTGTATACTGTATTGCATAATGTCCTCAGCCTACAAAAGCAGGTTGTGTACAGAAGCCTAGGGCCTTTGTGTAAAAGGAAAAGAGGTAGGGTGGACCCTTCTCAAAGGTTTCCTTCTCTGCAGGGCTTTGCATTCCTAAGGATGGGCCCCTCCTCTGCTTGGGAAGGTCACCTAAATCTGAAATGATATCACTCAAAGCAATGGAACTTCAAAAGCATTTCCTTCCCAGTCCTTACTGTAAGGTTTCTTTTGGCATAAAAGGCTCATTTTAAAGTATTAAGTATCACACTTTTGATGACTTCTCATACTTAGTCATGATCTACAAAAAACTTCTGATTTTTAAAGTGGCTTTATTATGCTAAAAGCTGCCTGTGGGGGTGCCAGCATCATCAACCTGCCCTCCCTTCTCCCTCCCCATCCCCCAATCGTGCCTGGCTTGCCAACCTTAAATGGCAGTTATCTGGGGATGCCTGGTCACTGATTTATCTGACATCTTCCACTAGTTCAAGTCATCTTGCCATTGTAAACACTTGCTTTTCCAGTGATAATTACGCCATCTTCTTCTGTTTTGTAGCACTTCAAAAAGGGATCAACAGCAGAGCCAAACCAGAACCAGGAGAGGCAAAGAACAAGGTTCAGAGACTCCTAGGAGTGTGGCAAAATTGTTCCCTTTAGAGCATTTAGTTTTATTTACAGTCTAGAACCTTTATTTTTCTCGTTCAAAACTGAGATTATAATCCGAAGAAAAACTGGGCTGAGGTTTTTAACAGCTAATACCCACGCCCCAAGTAGTGTTTACCATGCCTTATCTCATTCAGTCCTCGGGTCAACTCCACGTTCCAGGACTGTTAGAAAAATGAAGTGGATACTCACATGGGGCACAGCTAGAGAGAATTTTACTTTTTACATCATATACTCTTAAACCACTTGAATTTTTTCATATAACTCATGTCATGTAGGATAAATAATCCCATTTCCCACACGGCTAAATACAAACTTATCCCCTTGGCCTTCAAAGTATTAAACAAATATGGCCCTGCTCTCCTTTTCAATCTTAATCCACTACTTCCTGATGTGTTCTGCTGTCCTACAGTATTTTTTAAAAAATTTTTAATGTTTATTTTTGAAGAAGAGACAGACAGAATGTGAGTGGGGGAGGGGCAGAGAGAGAGGGAGACACAGAATGTGAAGCAGGCTCCAGGCTCTGAGCTATCAGCACAGAGCCCGACGCGGGGTTCGAACACACATACTGTGAGATCATGACCCGAGTCGAAGTTGGACACTCAACCGATTGAGCCACCCAGGCGCTCCTGCTGTCTTATACTCTTAGCAAACCATCCTCACAGAATTCTCTTAACCAATTTAAATAACACAGTAACCAGGCTATTTTCTTTTCTTTCTTTTTTTTTTTTAATTTTTTAATGTTTATTTATTTTCGAAGGAGAGAGAGACAGAGCATGAGCGGGGGAGGGGGAGAGAGAGAGGGAGACATGGAATCCTAATCGGGCTCCAGGCTCTGGGCTGTCAGCACAGAGCTTAACGTAGGGCTCGAACTCACGAACCACCAGATCATGACCTGAGCTGAAGTCAGATGCTTAACTGAGCCACCCATGTGCCCCTTGGCTATTTTCTAATATCATGGGATTCCCTTAGGGAATTTGTGTGCTTATCAAGAGTGTCAGGTATGTTTGTTAATGAATCAACTGGGGGCCTTGGGTAGTTCAGTTAAGCATCCGGCTTCAGCTCTGGTCATGATCTCACAGTGGGTGGGTTGGAGCCTGCATCTGGCTGTCTCGGGCTCTGCACTGACAGCTCAGAGACTCGGGCCTGCTTCAGATTCTCTGTCTCCCTCTCTCTGTCCCTCCGCCACTGGCATGTGAGCATACTCTCTCTCCAAAAATAAATAAACATTAATAAAAAAAAAAGAAATCAACTTATGCCAATTGTGTTTACTGTTATAAGAATATAATTTAATAAAGTATTATGTAAAGCAATTAAATGTAAGTGAGAAGAGGAAAACAACAGCAGCAGCTAATATTTTCTTACTACCTACCAGATGCTGTTCTAAGTGCTCCACATGAATTGACTCATACAATCTTCACAAGATCCCTAGAGACTGGATACTGTCACTGTCCCTTTTTTCCAAAGGAGAAAACCAAGCAACTTGCTCAAGGACTGCATAACTAATGGCGAAACAATTTGGCTCCAAACATTAGAGTTTAGCTACTATACTACATAGACTCTCTGGTAGTTACTTCTATGAAAACCAAGTTGAAAGCTTTTCAAAGACTAGATAAAGATGAGTCACACAGATACAGACAACTGTACTTTGTAAGTCAAAGTAGCCATAGATAATATGGCAATAAATAAGCATGGCTGTGTTCCAATGAAACTATTTACAGAAACAGAGGGCTAGGACAAGATTTGGCCGCCATGCTGTAGTCTGCAGATCTCTGGGACCCACACCCTAAGAAAAGGCTTATTTTACGAAAACTATTAAATGTTTCTGTTGTTGTTATTGTTTTCTTAAGTAGGGTCCACGTACAATGAGGGGCTTGAACTCGTGATCCTGAGATCAAGAGTTGGGTGCTCTATGGGCTGAGCCATCCAGGTGTCCCAAGAAAAGCCTTATTCTTTTTTATTTATTTACTTATTTTGAGAGAAAGAGAGGGCATGTACAAACAGGTGTGCACAGGAGGGGCAGAGAGAATCCCAAGCAGGTAACACATTGTCAGCCCGGAAACAGCTTATTTTAAAGAATGGCAAAAAGATGTTTATGCTTTAAGTTAAAAATTAAATGTTTAAGATCTGTGTGTAACTAATATCTGAATGATTCCTTGTTTTAACTTATTTTTGTTGTTGGCCAACTATTGGCCCTAACTGCGTCAGATAAAAGGGCAACTCTTGTTCCATAAGAAATTTGTGACTTCTAGGTTTGAGACCGAGCCTGCACTGACAGAGCTTGGGACTCTCTCTCTCTCTCTGCCCCTTCCCTGCTTATGCTCAGTCTCTCAAAATAAATAAATAAATAAACATGAAAAAAAATTTTAAAAAAAAAGGAAAGAAAGAAAGAGAAAAAGAAACAAAGAAAAAGAAAAAGAAATTCATGCCTTCTTTCCTGCCTTTTTGCTTTTGCCAAAGCCATCCCCTCAACCTGGAAAGCCTTACTTCCTCATTTCACTAGGAACCACCCCAGTCATCTTCAAAGGCCATTATCTAGACCCACAAACTCCACCAAACCAGATATGATCTCTTCTTCCTTTGAAATCCCACAATAATTAATTTCTACTTATGGGACTTACTTCGCTATGTCTTCTAAATTATTTGTATACTTCAATTATCCCCGCTATTCAACCATAAGCACTTTGAGGGCAATGACTTATTCGTTTTCCTATTCCTTGCCAATACCCAGCACAGGGCCTTACACATAGAAGGTTTTCAGATATTTCTTGAATTGGGTTCTGACATTCTTCTGTTTTCAGTGACTGAACAGAAAGAACACTATACCAACTCCCCCAAACCTATATTCAATTCATATCACTATCACCACACCTATGATCTAACCTGGTTATAACTTTGTTTTTTTTTCTTTTTTTTCTTTATTTATTTTTTCAACGTTTATTTATTTTTGGGACAGAGAGAGACAGAGCATGAACGGGGGAGGGGCAGAGAGAGAGGGAGACACAGAATTGGAAACAGGCTCCAGGCTCTGAGCCATCAGCCCAGAGCCTGACGTGGGGCTCGAACTCATGGACCGCGAGATCGTGACCTGGCTGAAGTCGGACGCTTAACCGACTGCACCACCCTGGCGCCCCAAACCTGGTTATAACTTTAAACATTAATAGTTTTTATAGTTTAATATTTACAATGCGTTCACTAGTAGACTAGTATGGGTGTGCTTATATACAAGAATTATCATCTCTATGGCAAAATTACTGAGAATTTGAAAGGAATTGTTAAAATTGCCACTTCCTAGCTAATCTTCAGAGGTCAATCCATTTTATAAATACACCTAAAAACTGTGTACTTAAACAAAAATGCTTAATTCACACTTGAGA
Source organism: Prionailurus bengalensis (assembly GCF_016509475.1). Taxonomy (NCBI): domain Eukaryota; kingdom Metazoa; phylum Chordata; class Mammalia; order Carnivora; family Felidae; genus Prionailurus; species Prionailurus bengalensis. Next base: position 73,505,486 of record NC_057359.1, on the reverse strand, counting down.
TGAGGGTTGTGCTTTACTTACCTCTGCATCCTCAACAGTACTTAATAGATGTCTGGGTCTAAATCACTCCCAAAATGTTTAGGGAGTCTGGCCCAAGCTCAGAATGAGTTAGAAGGGCTGGGATGGGAATTCAGGTTTCTTGATTCCTGGTCCAATATTCCAGTTCAGGAAGACAGTGGCTTTTTAGTGTACCCAATCTTACTGAGGAGGCCTTACCATTATCTTCCCCTTTCTCATACTGCTGATCAGAACTAGCAGCTGTGTTCCCACAATGGTGACCTAGGCATGCATGTTTGTGGTGTCTCAAAAATGTTGATCCAGATTTTATGTTCCTGCCTATCTAAAAAGGCTACTTAAATACCCTGCATGAAAACATTCCCAACTCAAGAATTCAAGATAAGCACTCAAATGATCCTTTAGCATTTAAAAAAAATGTTTATTTTTAAGAGACAGGGAGAACTAGTGCGTGTGAGTTGGGGAGGGGCAGAGAGATAGAGAGGGAGACAGAGGATTCAAAGTGGGCTCCTCAGACGGCTGTGAGCAGGATGCAGGGCTCAAACTCACAAACAGTGAGATCGTGACTTGAGCTGAAGTCAGCTGCTCAACCGACTGAGTCACCCAGGTGTCCCAATCCTTTAGCATTTTTTAAAAGCACTATTCAAGGGTGCCTGGGTGGCCCAGTTGGTTTGAGCTTCTGGCTCTTCACATCTGGATTCTTCTCCTTCTGCCCTCCCCACTAGCCATCTTTCTTTCTCTCTCAAAATAAATAAACATTAAAAAAAGAAATAAAACACTATTCTGATGTTTTAGTGCTGGAATGACAATGATCAGTACGAGGAAGAGGAATTAGAAAGAGCTATGTAAATTACTTATGCATTTCATTCTTTCTTTCCCTGAGAGATAGCCAAGTTCATATTCTAAACAGAGCTATGGCAAAGGGTTCCAGTTCTAGTGCTTAGGTTCCAGTGGCATCATTGTTTTCACACTGTCAGCCTTCACTGCTTTAACCATCTTAATCTTTAAAATAAACACAGGAAGCAGACCACAGCCCCATCCCTCAGTTTAACAAAGGAATCCTAACAAAAATTAGTAACACATAATATTTCTAGCTATTCTATTTCCCTCTTTCCCCTCCCCTAGAGCTTTAAACAATAGTAAAATCATCTTCAATTACCAAAAGAGACGAAGCAACCCTGACTGTTCATAGCTAGTACAACATATCTATCTTTCTGGAAGGCAAGAGTCATTGCTGGGCTCACTGGGTCCCACGTGCAAAAAATCCTAAGAGCATAAGTTAAGGAATGGGAACAAGGATGAATTCCATTACTCACTGTAACAAAGAATAAGAAACCATTATTGCCAAGAGGGTACAGTACTCTGTGGCACAGGTGACCTCAAGATGAATAAAACTGTCCCTGCCCTTGAGGAGCTCACACTTTAGTACAAGTACACAAACTATAATAAAAAGCAGAACCAGGGAAGTACCAAGAGGTGGGAAGTTCTCTAGGAGGTGAATCACTATCAATCACTTCACTTCAGTATCATGTTAACAGACTAAAACTTTCAGGTAAGGGACACCTGTTATACTAAACTGTTCGGGAGAAGCCCTGAGTGAAAGAGATCTATGGAAACGGATGCTATGCTACAGAGGCATCTGGGTGGCTCAGTCAGTTAAGCGTCTGACTGTTGGTTTTGGCCCAGGTCATATCTCAGTTCTTGAGTTCTAGCCCTGCATTGGGCTTTGCGCTGACAGTGTGGAGCCTGCTTGGGATTCTCTTTGTCCCTCCTGGGCTCTCTCTCTCAGAATAAACTTAAAAAAACTGTTTAAGAAACGGACGCTACATTATCTGCTTATCTACACCTTGGCTAAATCAGGCCTACCCAGAGATGGTTTCAGTAACTCTACCAGGTTAGCCAAAGAAACACTTACATAAGATACAGAGAAGGTGGAAACTGAAGAAAGAGAAGTCCCCAACAACTGATGTTGACTTAGGTCTGTGGCCAGAAGACGAAGCAAAACCCAGACCAAGACTGGGACTGGGATTTTTGCGCTTCTAGTTTTCTCCTTTCCAACACTCACCCCCAGAATATCCCAGCTCTTCTGCACCTCACTTGCATCGAGAGGGGAATTCTCTAAAGACGTATGCCTCAGTCCAGCAATGAGCACTCCGTAAAGGTGCACAGTACTTAAAACCTGATAAGGTTCTTGCTCACCCATCAGCTTGCTAACTCCTGAACCAAGAGAGGAGGAGGGATCCAGCCCCAGTCTGCCTGCCCTTTACTCTGTGTGACCTAGGACTAGTCATCCAAGGGCTTATTACCCCGTTTCCCTATTGCAAATTCTGGGATTATGAGGGGACTGGGATTGAATCCGATGACCTCTGAGGTCTAAAAGCTTCTTGATCAGCCGGCACCTGGAATTAGTGGACAAATAGCCCGTTGAATAAACAGTGAGGTCGGCCACAGGGCACAAGCGATAGGGACGTCAAGCCCGTTTTATAGACGGGGAAAGTGAGGCACCGAACACCCTGCCCCAAGGTCACTCTCCCTATGTCACTGTGGGGCCTGACCGAAAGCGCAGTTCTCCAGTCTGCCAGTCTCGGGCCCTTTCTCCTTTCGCAGAGCGGATTAGAGTCGCATGGAGGGTCCTTGTCCCGGAGGCGAAAGGGCTGTTCCTGTGCCAAAGGTGGGAGAGGGCGGGGGGGGGGGGGGGTTGCTTACCTTCCAGATCCAGTTGCCACCGGCACCTCCCTCTTGGAACCTTAACCCGTCACCAATCGCACGACTCTTCGGAAGCCCCCTCCACTTATGCCCGGCTAGACGTGTCCACGACAGCCACCAAGGCCGCGGATTCCTGCCCCTGCCCCGCCCCCTGCCTCGTTGGCCAATCCCTGCGCAGGATTTTGGAACTCCCGCGAATTTCACCGCCTCTGCAGGCTGGAGAAGCTTTACGTCACGGGCGCGCGTGCCTGCGAGGCCCTCCCATTTGCCTTTCCCCCACCTTCTCCAGCCCCTAGGCCCCTCCCAGCCGATCAACCGTGCGAGAGTTCGTCCTGCCGGAAAGCAGCACGCCGCCGCGGCATTTCACGACGTCAGCGGGGAAAGGCCCCGAAAACCTTCCGACTTCCCCCCCTGCGGCTGGGTGAAAGGCACCGCGATGTTCGGTGCGGGAGACGAAGACGACACCGACTTCCTCTCGCCTAGCGGCGGGTGAGTGACTGAGAAGCGTGGGACCGAGGGCGTGGCTGAGAGAACCGGGCAAATGGTTGGAGGGGTCGCTCTCAGACTTCTTCCCTACTTCCGGGTCCAGACCCCTGCCACATTCCGGTGCTCTACAGGTTTCAGAATCCCGGCACAGTTCGAAACTGCGCTGTATCTGTCCACCTCGATTCTGGACCCGGCATATCCCCTGGCACTCAGTATGGCCCTAGGGTTCGCCTTTTGCTTTGTGGGTCAGTTTCTCCTGTGAAATGGATTACTGATGAGAACATCTGCCTCAGGGTTTTTATAGGAGTCAGTTGAGGTCGATATGACACTTTCTGTTCCCCGGGGACAAGGCAGTGATACTTCAGAATTGGCCCTTCTGGGTCAGCTGCAGCATCCTTCAAGGCCCAGCTCAGATGGCACCTTTTGGTCCTTTCGCTACAGACCCAAGCAGAATGCATTGCTTTCTCTTCCTTATTCCCACAGCTAGGCTGATTACCTCCATCCTTGCAACACCGAACCTATTAGATTATGAACCCTGACGGAACAGGGACTGCTTAGGTCGTTCATCTGTGTCTAGCGCTCAGCACTGTACGTAGTGTGTGCTCCGTCAGTGCCTGTTGAATGAATGATAGTTGTGAAATTGCACTCTAGAGCTTAAAACCAGTATAAGAGACTGCGGTTGCTATTCCCTGTCCCCAGTCATTGTGTCTGTTAGCCTGGGGCACAAGTCTTCACGTGGCAGGATTTTGTCTGTTCTGATAATCAGTTTAGCCTTTTCCCTCAGGTTGTGTCAGTAGACCGCTTGACCTTTGAAAGTGAGCTGCCAGTCCTGCTCCTTGAAGAGCCTTTTTGAACACGTGTTTAACAAATTTAAGAATGTACAGAGAATGATGAATACATCAACATACACCCCTCATCTTACTGACTACTAACAGATTAAGCGTCTGTGCCTGCTCTCAAGATGCTTCTACTCCTGTTGGAGAGTTCAGTACAAGAATGACCATAAAATGACTCTGGCTGTCTTGGTCTTCCATAGGATCTTTTGACTTACACTGTGACTGAATTTTTATTACCTACTCTTAAGTCCTTTCTTCACCCTCACCACCCCATTCCACCCTTGCTTTCACTTTGGATGGCCCACATCCATTGAATTCTACTTTGGGTTCTTTCAGTTCCTCAGTTATTTTAAGAGTTAAGCAGTGCTTTGAGGGGCGCCTAGGTGGCTCAGTTGGTTAAGCGTCCAAGTTCGGCTCATGTCATGATCTCATGGTCCGTGAGTTCAAGCCCTGCATCAGGCTCTGCTGACAGCTAGGATCCTGGAACTTGCTTCAGAATCTGTTTCTCCCTCCGTGCCCCTTCCCTGCTCACGCTCTGTCCATCTCTCTCTTTTTCTCTCAAAATAAATAAACATTAAAAAAAAAAAAGAGTAAAGCAATGCTTTGGTTCCTTTTTCCCTATTCTACCTAAAACACTAAAATTTCTACATAGTCCAGCCAGTTGCTGTTGACATAGTCAGCTTTTTGATTTAGGCCTAACTCACCTATTTAAAACAAACAAAAAAAAACCCATTAGATGAGCTAGCAATTAGATACAGTTAAAAAAATAACAAGATGAACCCAATTTAAAAGAGCAAAAGATTTGAATAGATACTTCTCCAAAGAAGATGTACAAATTGACAATAACATCTTCTTATGTAAGAAGATGCTCAACATCATTAGTTGTTAGGGAAATGCAAATCAAAATCACAACAAGATACCACTAAGACAATAATGGGCCGGTAAGCATGTAGGGAAATCAGAACTAAATATGGGGAGAACTTAACTTTGCATGGTAGTGAGTTACTGTAAATATGGCCATGCAAGCTGAAACTGTACAAAGCAAGCTTAATAAACAATGGGAAAGATTATAATTGTTTCAAAGCCCTTAAAATTTTGGTTGAAACAAACTGTTGGTACATTGAGATTTAGTGTTTTATTTCTTTTTAAAAAAAAAACTTATCAAGAAAAAAGTCAAGTGCTTGCCTTCTCTTTGTATAACTTAAGATATGGAGTGAGCATTTTTTCTGTTTTGGGAAGTTGTCATATTTCTAAGTTTGGATCAGCTTCTGATATTTTATCCTTTGTGTTTTCAATGTTGTAAAATACTTGTAAGAGTTCCTTTAATGTGAAGTGTTTTGCCTTGTCATTTCTTCTAGGACATTTGTCATAACCACTTATTTATATTGATGTTTGCCTTCATTAAATTCCTCTGACTCTATATCTAGAGTCTCTCAAACAGCAGTGGTATCAATTCCTCAGTTTACATTTCTTCTATAACTTCATTTATATATGACCCAAATTTCACTTCCAGCATTATCACGTTAGTTTCTGTGCTGCACTTTTATCTTTGTTGGCCAATTCCCTCTTTTGAGTATCTATTTTTGTAAAATGTCACATAAGCTTATCACTGGGAGACAAGACAGCACAAGCACATGCTTTGCTCTCTGTCTCTTGAACTGGAAAACAGGTGTGCAATATCCAATCACCAACAGACTGAAAGAAATGACACTCTTGGTCACTGATCATACGTGTGTCTGTCGTGTAGTGATCTGTGGACTGAAGAGCTAGCTGCAAAGTTTGCACTTTATGCATTTACTTACAGTTAATATACCTTTATAAGTGAAATTTGCACTGTGCTGTTGAGGGACGGGTATTAGTTTAATTAAGACATACTAACTGAAGATGCTGCATGTAGGAACTGTGTAAGCTGAGGGCTTCTTGTAGTAGAGCAGCAACTTCCATAAAGCAAAACTACAAGATATAAAAGGACAAATAGACACATTAATAAAGAAGACTGTAACAAACATCTCCCAAACCTAGAATAAGTGGATAAAAAAACTAGTAAGGATATATTTTTAAAAATTTTTTTCAACGTTTTTTTCAACGTTTTTTATTTATTTTTGGGACAGAGAGAAACAGAGCATGAACGGGGGAGGGGCAGAGAGAGAGGGAGACACAGCATCGGAAACAGGCTCCAGGCTCCGAGCCATCAGCCCAGAGCCTGACGCGGGGCTCGAACTCACGGACCGCGAGATCGTGACCTGGCTGAAGTTGGACGCTTAACCGACTGCGCCACCCAGGCGCCCCAGGATATATTTTTTAAAAGAGGGAAAGAGCCTTTTGAATCAGTATTTTAAAAAAGTTTTTTTTTATTATTTTATTTATTTTTTTTAATTTTATTATTTTTTTAAATGCTTATTTATTTTTGAAGGAGAGAGAGACAGTGTGTGAGTGGGGGAGGGGCAGAGAGCGAGGGAGACACAGAATGTGAAGCAGGCTCCAGGCTCCGAGCTGTCAGCACAGAGCCCGAGGCGGCGCTTGAACCCATGAGCTGTGAGATCATGACCTGAGCCGAAGTCGGATGCTCAACCGACTGAGCCACCCAGGCGCCCTTAAGATTTTATTTTTAAGTAATCTTTACACCCAAAGTGGGGCTCAAACTCCTAACCCCAAGATCAAGAGTCACATGCTCTATCAACTGAGCCAGCCAGGTGCCCCTATAAGAGATACTTTAAATTCACATTCTTCACTAGGTGAAAATATTGGGGAGAAGTCTATAAACGAATGTTAGAGCTCCCAACTTTTATGCAGCGAGCAGTCTGCTACTGACTGAAAATGACAGGATAAAAACAGTCATGTGCTCTTTTCCAGATTGCTGGCCGGAGATAGTTCTTGGTGGCTCAGCTGTGCTGCTTTTCTGAGTAGGCCCATCAAGGACATGAAACATTTTAGTTCTGGGCATTTATCTATGCTCTTAAACGTAGACAGCAGCTAACTGAATGATAAAAGACTTAGTAAACAAAGTTGTACATATAACTTATTTTTATTCCCAGTAATAACCAGAAAAACCAAATCAAATTTAAGATTGAGAATATCATAAGTTTTCCCAGCAGTCTCTGATTTATCTGTTCCTTCTTTGTTTTTTCCTGAGGAAATAGAACATATGACAGTGGGTGTTGCAATTGCTTTCCACTTCCTCTTATAACTGTAATTTGCTGTAAATATACTTGCTTATTAATTTTCATGTATTTTGACTTGCCTTGATTCCATTTAGGATATTCAGGCCTGGTAGAAGCGGGAGCATTAGTGTCTTGGATGGCTGTCAAGATGATTGATAATCTGTGTTCCAGTTTCCAGGCCTCTTCAAACCCATGCTTAACCTAGAAGTAGTAATCAGGAAGCTTGCCTTTTTTTTTGGGGGGGGCTCTTTTCCTACCATGGTGACTTTGAAATGAAGAAATGTGTGTCTGCTTAAGTGTATGGTACTTCACTTCATCCAATACAGATAGGAATAAGGCACAATTCTTGCCCCTAGGAAACTCCCAGTTTAGTAGTGGAATAAAACCAATCCAGTAATAATCACAAAGCATTTTTAAGAGGCCAGTTACGTAAATACTTGTTTTTATGTGATACATGTTTTAGACTATATAAAAGGTATATGTAGGCAAATCTGATTGGCATAGTAATGAGAAGTCACCAGTGTAGAGGTAGAAAAAAGAGAAATCTAGGGGCACCTGGGTGGCTCCATTGGTTAAGCATCCAACGTCAGCTCAGGTCATGATCTTGCGGTTTGTGAGTTTGAGCTCCACGTTGAACTCTGTGCTGACAGCTCAGAGCCTGGAGCCTGCTTCAGAGTCTGTGGCTCCCTCTCTCTCTGCCCCTCCCCTGCTCGCACTCTCTCAAAAATAAATAAACGTTAAAAAAATGCATAAAAAAAGATAAATATGGAACTTGATTATCAGAAAGTATTTTAGGTTCTGTAAAGGATACAGAAAAGTCTAGATTCTAATGTTGATTCTGTCCCCAGTGAGGAGTGTAACCTTAGACAAATCACTTCTCGTCTTTGGTTCTCCATACCCCAGTCTATTAAATATTAGGCTTGCCCTAGGTGATCTTTGAGACCTTTTCCAGTTCTATATTTTTGTATTTATGCTAATAGCATTTTATAATTACAGGTCAGTTTGTGCCCTGATTGAGCATGCTTTCTCCCTTACAGGGGTATCTGAGTTCAAATTACATTTTAAATATATATATTTTTTAAGTTTATTTATTTATTCTTGAGACAGAAAGGTGGGGGAAGGGCAGAGAGGAAGAGAGAACCCCAAGCAGGTTCCATACTAACAGCGCAGAGCCCGACATGGGACTTGAACCCATGAACCCTGAGATCATAACCGAAATGAAGACTCAGACACTTAACTGACAGCCACCCAGGTGCTCCTCAAGCAACATTTTTAGGTAACAGGAAATATGCACATGTATCTAAAATACATACTCTATGCCAGGCACCATACTAAGTATAAATATACATTATCATATTTACTTCTCCCCACCGGTCAATTAGGTGGTTTTTACTATTATACCCATTTTACACATGGAAAATTAAGGGTCAGAGAGGTGAGTTGCCCAGGATCACATAACTATAAAGTGAAAGAGCCTGGATTTGAAATCAGGCAATCAGATTTCTACTAGACTGCCATGTGCCCATTATTATTATTGTAAAAGTAGGTATTTGATGCCATAGTTCATAAAAGAAATACTTTAACAACAAAAGATCCCTTTTTATTAAAATATATTAATATAGTATAACTGCTGTGTGTTACTGTTTCTGATGAGAAAAGAAAAGGAGTATGAAACTAAGGCTAGATAAAGACTTTGGCAACTAAATGCATTGGCCAGCATTTATTTTTATTTATTTTTTTTATTTAAAAAAAATTTTTTTTTTCAACGTTTATTTATTTTTGGGACAGAGAGAGACAGAGCATGAACGGGGGAGGGGCAGAGAGAGAGGGAGACACAGAATCGGAAGCAGGCTCCAGGCTCTGAGCCATCAGCCCAGAGCGTGACGCGGGGCTCGAACTCACGGACCGCAAGATCGTGACCTGGCTGAAGTCGGACGCTTAACCGATTGCGCCACCCAGGCGCCCCGGCCAGCATTTATTTTTAAAACGTAATTAGTGCCATGATGACTTCCCATAATTATAAACATAGACTCAAGTCCAGAGTTAGCAAGCCCATTCTTGCTACCAGAGAGAAATGTGTACATTTGAAAATACTTTAGAAGTAGAAAAAATAATAATTTACAAGAAACTTATGCCCCTAAGTCTATATAGAGTTTATCTAAGAAAATTAATAGGAAATAGAATGGATTTGAAAGATAATTGGGTTGACCTGGCTTTTGGATTGGTTTTGCAGTCATCAAGGTTGGCCTTTAGAGCATCTATGGAAACATAGTTTACATGACATTTCTGTCTTTCCCTTGAAAAAAACATACCTGCAAAATTAAAACAGCAAATCCAATACCCATACTAAAGATAACAAGGACATTCTTTTCTTGTCACTTATTTGTGCATAAACTCTTTTATGTTAACTAGGTTCTAAGTTTTGTAAATTTTTCACTGTGTTAAAGGCATTGCCCAACTCTCCCAGAATGTTATTCTTTTAGGGAATCTTCCCAGACTGTCTCCATAAAAGGAGAAATCTTGGTTTCCTTTTAATTTTATTAACATTTGTTGATGTCTTATTTAGGCCAGTACTGCTCTCTATGCTTGAAATCTCATTTAAACCTCTTAGTCCTTTAAAGTAGGCATTGTTGGTCCCATTTACAGGAAACTTATAGTACACTATCTTTAAAGAACAGGGTAGTAGTTGCAGATTATATTACATTTATTTTGCAAAATGTTAGTACGTATTAAACTTTAAAATTATTGAGGGAAAAGACCCAAAAAAAGTTGGGTAGTTTCAAGATATTTTTTAAGGTTTTGTGTGTGTGTGTGTGTGCTTTTTAAATTTTTTTGTTTTTTGTTTTTTTTTTGTTTTTTTGTTTTTTTGTTTTTTGGGTTTTTTTTTCGTAATCTCTACATTCAACAATGTGGGCTCGAACTCAACCCCAGATTAAGAGTCATACGCTCTACCGACTGAGCCAGCCAGGCACCCCTCAATATTTACATTACCTAAACCAAAGATGCCTTTGGAGAAAAGGAGCTCAGAGCTAGACTAGACTTGGAGTTCATTTATTGAGCCTGGTACATACCAGACCCTAGGCAAAATATTCAGTCAAGTGGTGATTACAATAAATTGTCAATTATCATGTTATATAATTACTGGTTGATAACTTATATTAATCTGTGTGGAGTATAACTCCATACAACAGCTGCCTGATATATATCTCATATTATAGTTTGCAATTATTCATTATGTAATGCCAATTTCTTTGTTAGAGTATATAAGCTCCTTGAAAATAGAACCTAGTTTTGTTCATCAATATATACTCAGCATTTAGCACAGTGTCTGATACATCTTTCTTTTTTTTTTTAATTTTTTTAACGTTTATTTATTTTTGAGACAGAGAGAGACAGAGCATGAACAGGGGAGGGGCAGAGAGAGAGGGAGACACAGAATCAGAAACAGGCTCCAGGCTCTGAGCTGTCAGCACAGAGCCCGACGTGGGGCTCGAACTCACAGACTGTGAGATCATGACCTGAGCCGAAGACGGACACTTAACCGACCAAGCCACACAGGCGCCCCGATACATCTTTCTTGAATGAAGGAAGAAGACTCTTATGGGAGTTCCTAAGAAGGTCATCTAACTTAGATGAGATTTGAGATTAGGGGCAGCTTTCAGGGGAGAGAAGGAAGAGGAAGAATGTTTTAAGCAGAGGGAACAGCATATCCAAAGCTAGGGATTAGAAAGAGCTTGCCTTATTTGAGAAACGACAAGTTCTGTGTAGCACACAGTTGGAGATGAGAAGTGGTCAGATAGGAAGCTGGGAAAGTATGGAGAGGTGAGGTCTTGAAGGGCTTTATAAAGCCATCTTGTGGAGTTTGGATTTTTATCTTGGTAATGTTGAGGTGTTATTAAGGGTTTTAAGTAGGGAAGAGACTTGGTCAAGTTTAGTTTTTAGAAAGAAAACTGTGAATGCAGTGCGGAAAATGGATAAGAAGCAGATAAGACCAGGGCAGGGAGGTGAGTCAGGAGGCTATTGGAGTAATTTAAGCTAGATGGATATGATGGTGACCTGAACCAGGCAAGTGGCAGTAAGAATGGGAAGCGCAAGGGTTCAAAAAGTACTGAGCAAGTAAAATCAAATGGACTCAGGGGTTGGTCATGAACACCAGGGGGGTAAAAGGCAGGGATGATGCCCAGATTTCAGTTTTGGCCGTGTATGTTTGCAGAAGAGTTAACACAGGGGATGTGACAACATCATCCTTAGAAAGTCCTGTTTACAAGGTTGGCTCTTGGCTGGCATCTGGGAACGTAATTGGTAAACAGTTCCACACACTGATACAAGCTTCCCATAAATGATGAAGTGACTTACTGTGCCTAAAGTGTTTATGCAAACAGTATGGTTTGTACTACACCTTGCCTTCTTTCTGGGAGTGTAGAATTTTGGTTCAGGGGCGCCTAAGTGGCTCAGTTAGTTGAGCGTCCTGACTCTTGATTTCGGCTCAGGTCATGATCCCAGGGTCGTGGGATCAAACCCCACCCCTGCCCAAGGGAGTCTGCTTAAGATTTTCTCTTTCTCTCACCCTCTCCTCTCTCCCCCACTCACACGCTTGCTTTCTCTCTCTCTCTCTCTCTCTCTCTCTCTCTCTCGGAAAAAAAAAGGTTGGGCAAAAGAGGAAGAGTTCAAGGAGCTAAACAAGAAGCCAAAGAGATGGGAAGATGAGAAGGATCCCATGAGCATTTCTTGATGTCTTACTTGGACCAGTTCCTCCTCCCACCCCTGCAAATATCCCCCCAAAAGTCAAGGGAAGAGTTTGTTTGAAGAAGAACAAATTAGTTGACAGTGTAAAAAGGCAGCATGAAGACCAAATAAGATAATGACTGATAAGCTGTGTTTAGTAACAAAGAGGTTGTTGGTGACCTTAGCAAGAGCAGTTTCCTTGGAATGGTTGGGGCATAGGATTCATTGCAAGGGATGGTAAAAGAACGGTTCTGCCTGTTAGGTGAAATGGTAGGACCATGTTTGTTTGATGGAGTAAGTATGGAGTACAATTTTATTTCAGTATAATAAATTAGTAAAAGGTAGGAAACTATGACTTGCTAAAGGCAAGAATTTATGGTTTGAAGAGACCACAGAGAGCATCTAGACCAATCACCTCAATTTACATACAGAGAAACTGAGGTCCAAAAAGAAGAAATGCCTTGATCAAAGTCCTGAGGACAGGCAAGGTCAGCTGATGCTGTTCAGATCAGAAATACAATCTTGATTTTGAAGACACTTAGCTGTCACTTCCAGTATAGAATGGTGGGATATACATTCAAGGAGGTATTCGTTCAAAGTTGGAGGTGAGCAGCTTTCATAATGATTCCGGGTTTGAGATATGTCAAATGAAATGTCATTTTCACTTTCTACTAACAGTGCCAGATTGGCCTCTCTTTTTGGCCTGGATCAGGCATCTGCTGGCCACGGAAATGAATTCTTCCAGTACACAGCCCCAAAGCAGCCTAAGAAAGGCCAGGGAACAGCAACAACAGGTAAGTTATGAGGTTACGATTGGCCCCTAACAGGTTAGTTGGAAGGATGAACAGCCTTCCAAAAGTGACATGCCTCAATCAGTCTGGACAAGCTCACTGCCAGCGGTGCATTCTCTCTCTAAGCTCTGAGATCGAATTCCAGCAGCTAGACAGAGTGTGTCCTTTGTCCGAAGTTAATGGAGGGAGGTCTCAGGCAAACTCTTTTACCTCCTGTGAACAGCACTCTCTAAAACTGTCTGAGGCACTCTTAGTAGGCACGGTCCAATGTTTTGGCGAAAAGGAAGAACTGCTTTTCACTTCTTTTACCTGGATAGGTTAGATGTATCCTGACAGTGATTTTTTCCCAATTAGACAGTGATGCTCAGTGCTACATCCCCCGTACCCTTCATTGTGATGGAGACGCATTGAATGAACATTTGTTGAATGAAAGGAGAGAAAAGGGCAACTAATATTTCTAAAATGCCTGCTATGTGTCTGGTCTCAGATGCTTTACATAGATTGCCTTGTTTAATTATCTCAACAGTGCTGTGAAATAGGTAAGACTACCCCCAGTTTAGAGGCTCAGAGAGGTTTAGGGACTCCATCAAGGTCCTACAGCAGTAAGTGACATAATTGAAATTTGAACCCTAACCTGATTCACTCCAAAGCTCTTCCTGTATACTTTGCTTTCTTTGAGTAAGAACCTGAAGAGGAATGAAGGACCAATAGAAATAACCCTAAGCAGAACAGATGGTAAGGGACATTAAATTAAGTGTTTCCTGAATGAAGATGAAAGTATTGAGTGCCTTTTACATACTAGGCACAATGCTGGCACTGAGGATGTTGTTGGGATATTGAGGGTTTTGAAGAATTGCAACAGATATCATATGGCCCATAAGCCTAAACTATTTACTGTTTGGCCCTGTACAGAAAATGTTTGCTGACCTCTGCTCTAAATCTTAACCTGTCACTTTTAGCATCTTTGGTGTAGATTTCTGGTCCTGTTCTCCAAGCCATCACCTGGCCAGATTTCTAGTAGGCTATGCCTCTACATTTCCTCTGGCATATCTCTTCATCAGCAGTGTGATTCTGACTCAATTTAAAGTGGTTGAGTTAATGGATGTGGATTAAAATAAACAACCCCAGTCCCCACCCAATGAGGTAACTTGATTTTGTTTTAATCAGAAAACAACAACTATGAGCTAATTACACTTTTAAAGGGAAATTATAGAGGCATTTCAGCTTAAAAATTACCTACACAGTCATATGTAGGCACTTACAAAAATAAAGTAGCAAGACAGGAGACCCTGTCTGTTCAAGGGATATTTGTATAAGAAGTCTTTGTGGGGAAGGTGGCTGCAATACAGTTCTTGAATCTCTTCAGATCTGAATGTAAAAACGTCAGATACAAAAGACAAACCTATGGATAACATTTACAACAACACCCGTTGGAAAGGTATCTTCATGAATATCCCAAAATATATGAAGGTCTGGACAAGCCACAAGGCTGTGTAGTATCAGCATTTGCGTGGGAGCGTACAGGGTAGTGGTGGGATATCTCCATCAGAAAATGGGAGAACCCCAAGTAGCCACCAAATGTTCTTGGAAAATATGGCAGGCCAAGCTGAAACTGGAAGGCGTTTTGCCCACTCTAATTGTGGCTAAGTACAAGGGATTGATAACGGGGACTGGAAGAGCTAGAGTAGTCTCACTCCTATGAGCTTTTTTTTTTTTTTTTTCTTTTTAGAAGTAGGCTCCATGCCCAGCGTGGGGCTTGAACTCATGACCCTGAGATCAAGAGTCACAGTCTCTACCAACTGAGCCAGCCAGGTGCCCTGCTCCTATGAACTTTTGAAACTCACCCCCTAGCGTGGCCTTCCAGGACAGGCCCCCACACTGAAAAGAACCTTCTGGGAGTGGAATTAAAATTGAAGAAGATAGGGATATATTAGAAGTGAAGAAGAGAAGATCCAAATAAAAGTAGGGATGGGGTGGGGCGCCTGGGTGGCTCAGTTGGTGAAGTGGTCACATTGGGCTCAGATCATGATCTCACAGTTTATGAATTCAAGCCCTGCATCAGACTCAGTCCTGACAGCTCAGAGCCTGGAGCCTGCTTCAGATTCTGTGTCTTCTTCTCCCTGCTCCTTCCCCACTCGTGCTCTGTCTCTCTCTCTCTTGTTCAAAAATAAATAACCCCCCCCCAAAAAAAATTAGAAAAAAAAAAAAGTGTAGGGATGAGGCACCTGGGTGACTCGGTTGAGCCTTCTACTCTTGATTTCAACTCAGGTCATGTCCCAGGGTTGTGAGATTGAGCCCTGAGTCAGGCTCCACACTGAGCATGGAGCCTGCTTGAGATTTTCTGTCTGTCTCTCTCCCCATCTCCCTCTCCCTCTCTTTCTCCCCCCTCCCCTCCCCCTCCCTCTCCTCCTCTGCCCCTCTCCCCACTTGTGCTCTCTCTCTCTCTCTCTCTCAAATTAAAAAATAATATGGCACAAAAACAGACACTCAGATCAATGGAACAGAATAGAGAACCCAGAAATGGACCCACAAATGTATGGCCAACTAATCTTTGACAAAGAAGAAAAGAATATCCAATGGAATAAAGACAGTCTTTTCAGCAAGTGGTGCTGGGAAAATTGGACAGCGACTTGCAGAAGAATGCCTGGACCACTTTCTTACACATACACAAAAATAAACTCAAAATGGATGAAAGACCTAAATGTAACGCAGGAAGCCATCAAAATCCTCGAGGAGAAAGCAGGCAAAAACCTCTTTGACCTTGGTCACGGCAACTTCTTACTCAACACGTCTCCAGAGGCAAGGGAAACAAAAGCAAAAATGAACTATTGGGACCTCATCAAAATAAAAATCTTCTGCATGGTGAAGGAAACAATCAGCACAACTAAAAGGCAACCAACGGAATGGGAGAAGATATCTGCAAACAACATATTAGATAAAGGGTTAGTATCCAAAATCTATAAAGAACTTATCAAACCCAACACGCAAAAAACAAATAATCCAGTGAAGAAATGGGCAAAAGACATGAATAGACCCTTCTCCAATGAAGACATCCAGATGGCCAACCGACACATGAAAAAATGCTCAACATCACTCATCATCAGGGAAATGCAAATCAAAACCACAAAGAGATACCTGTCAGAATGGCTAACATTAACAATTCAGGCAACAACAGATGTTGGCAAGGATGTGGAGAAAAAGGATCTCTTTTGAATTGTTGGTGGGAATGCAAGCTGGTGCAGCCTCTCTGGAAAACAGTATGGAGGTTCCCCAAAAAACTAAAAATAGAACTACCCTTCAACCCAGCAATTGCACTACTAGGTATTTATCCAAGGGATACAGGTATGCTGTTTCGAAGGGACACATGCACCCCGATGTTTAGAGCAGCACTATCAACAATAGCCAAAGTAAGGAAAGAGCCCAAATGTCCATTGATGGATGAATGGATAAAGAAAATGTGGTGTATATATATATATATATATATATATATATACACACACACATACACAATGGAGTATTATTCGGCAATCAAAAAGAATGAAATCTTGCCATTTACAACTACGTGGATGGAACTGGAGGGTATTATGCTAAGCGACATTAGTCAGAGAAAGACAAATATCATATGACTTCACTCATATGAGGACTTTAAGAGACAAAACAGATGAACATAAGGGAAGGGAAACAAAAATATAAAAACAGGGAGGGGGACAAAACAGAAGAGACTCATAAATATGGAGAACAAACTGAGGGTTACTGGAGGGGTTGTGGGGTGGGGGATGGGCTAAACGGGTAAGGGGCACTAAGGAATCTACTGAAATCATTGTTGCACTCTATGCTAACTAATTTGGTTGTAAATTAAAATAATAAAATTTAAAAAATTTTTAAATAAATAAAAATAAAAGTAGGGATAGAAATAGAATCAGGCAGTCTCAGGAGGGAGCCACCATATTTTTTAACTCTGCAAAAGCAACAGAAGAGGGAGCTCTATGAAGTTAGGAAAGCCACTTGAACCCTATCTCCTTCTAAAAATTCAGAAAAGCAGATTTCACGTTAAAATGAGCAGTAGGAACTTAGCAGAATCCAACTCCATGTAAAATTATAAGAACAAAGAGAGCAAGAAACAGAATAATATCCCTACAGTGAGAGCTGTAGAGATTCTGTGAGAATGTTTCTCAAAAACTACCACCACCTGTTTAAGAAAGTAATGTAAGACATGAAATGAGAATTAGAAAATCTCAGAAGTAAGTGACAAGACTCAGGCAAGAATTAGAGACATAAGAATTATTTCAGAAACGAAGGCTAAACGAGCAGGAACACAAGAATGAATACAAAGAGCAGATCATGCCTGAAGAGAAACAGAAGGTTCACAGAAGGACATTTTTAAACAATAAAAAATTTGAGAGATAAAAATGTTCCAAAAGAAAGTGTGATAAATATTAAAGATGGCAAAGAAGATCCAATACGTAGAGAGAGAGAGAGAGAGAGAGTGTGTGTGTGTGTGTGTGTGTGTGTGTGTACACAGGAAGGAAAAAAAGGGGGGAAAGAACAGACTTTAGAAACTATAGTTCAAGAAAACTTTACTCAAAAAAAAAAAAAAAGATTTGAAAGTACATATTAAAAGTCCTTGTCAGTGGGGAATTCAAGAATCTGCAGTACTGATTTCAGAGAGGAGGAAGTGCTGAGCCAATAAGATCCCACGATTGTGAGCACCTGACTTACCTTCTAGCAACTCCGTGAACAACCTTCCCCTTTCCAGGGCATTAGACAACCAGAAGAGTATTGTGGGAGAAGCTGAACTAAGCTTCTATCCTAAAGGAGGATGCTAGGCTGATCTTGGGCAGACAGTAATTTTTCTCAGCATTTCACACTTGTCCTAATAACCTGCCTCTGACCTTAGTTACTTTTTTTCTTACAGCTTATCAAGAGAAAAATATTATTGTAGTGTTACATACAACTGGACAGTAGTGGTTGAATTAACAACTATGTTGTAGGTTTTTACAAAATAATAAGGGAAACATGAATAACAGGACAGTAAGCAAACAGTGTAAGTGGCAATTCATCTAAACAAAACAAATGACCATTACAAATCTATAGAAAATATTCCATCTCTGCTTCATTGTAATCAATAAATGCAAATGAAAACAACAATGACATGGTATTTCCCTTTTTCTATTGCCCAGCTTCGTTGGTAAAGATTTTAAAAAACAGCCCCCTCTTGTTAGCAGGGGTGCAAAGCTGGCATATTCGCACTGCTGGTAGGGATGTAAACTGATGCAGTAAGGCATTTGGGCAGGACGTAACAAACCTTTAAATGTTTTACACTTCTTCACTCCATAATTCCAGTTGTAAGAATTTGTTCTAAGAAAGTAATTAGTGGTACGTACAAAAATGTGTTTTCAGGATGATCACCATAGCATTATTTATAATAGAGGAAAATTGGAAACAGTCCAAAGAAATGTCAACTTATAAGACATTGAATAGGTTCTGGTAGAGTCATAACGTAGTATTTTATGTAACCACCAAAAAGTATTTTTAGGATTATTTTATCTTTGTTTTGGAGAATGCTTTAAAAGAAATACTAATACTAAGTAAGAAAAGGAGATTGTCAAATTGGAGTATTAATTTTGTTTAAAAAAATAGAGAAAAAAAGCTGTCTTGAAAAAGGAACTAGGAATAAATACATCAAATTATGAACTTTTACTTTTAGCTGGTGAGACTACAGGTCATTTTTATCTTCTTTATCCATTTCTGTATTTGCCAAGCTTTGCATATTACAGAGTACATGCATTCTATAATCAGAAAAAAAGATGTGTCAATATTGTTAAAAAACAAAATTCAACTGAATAAATTTTAAAGATCTTCCTGACTTTATTCAGTGATTCATAAATTGGGCAGCCTCCAATCTAGCAGATAGAAAGGAGCTCTGAGGAGCTGAAGAAAAAGGACTCTTACAGAGAGAAGGAAGTAGGAACGAGGAAGTTACAGGAGGCAAAAAAGCAAGATCGCTATTGCAGGATTACTTTCCTTTAGTGGGTGGCAGGGGTCTATTATGCAGATTGTCTGACTTGTGCTGAGCTGGGAACTCCTGATTAACTGGTTTAAGATTCCGTTTCAGGGAGAGCCAAAACTATGAGTTAGTCTCCGTTTGGTGCCCTGGGGCTTTGGCATAAGTGACTCCATTTTAAGCTTGTCATCTTTTTAACAATACAAAAAGAAAGAAAGAAATCAAGCAAGGATACTTTTGAAAGTAAGTTCTTGGTTTCTTGTCTTTACCAGTGTTCTCCCCACATTCATGTGGTGAGTGTAAATATGCAATTTTCTCTTAATATACTGTTTTATTTAAAAAAATTTTTTTAATGTTTATTTTTGAGAGTCCGAGCGTGAGCAGAGGAGGGGCAGGGAAAGAGTGAGACACAATCTGAAGCAGGCTTCAGGCTCTGAGGTGTCAGCACAGAGTCCAACGCTGGGCTTGAACTCACAAACTATGTGATCATGACCTGAGCTGAAGTCAGATGCTTAACCGACTGAGTCACCCAGGCACCCCTAAATATACTGTTTTAAAACACTAATGTTACCCTGTACCCTGCAAAAGTTAAGTAATGGATATGACCTGAATATCATCATAAATTTTCTACCCCAAAATAAGGGCAGGAGAAATAACTTTATTTATGTTTATTATAGCTGGCCAAATATTGGAGAAAAGAAAGTAGATGGGATAGGACCTTGCTGTGTTTGGAGTGGAGGCAGAGTCCTGGATTCTAGTCCTAGGCTTGCTGCTATCATTGTGTAAGACACTGGGGTGCTTAGAGCCTCAGTGTCCTCATCCCCAGATGAGGTCACAGGGTTGTTTTGCAGATCAGATAAGGCTAATGGTCATGAAAGCACTGTACCACTTAACTGTAAAATGTAAACAAGAATTTTGAAGCCCCTTTAGTGGTTAAAATCAGTTTCAGCAAAGACATGAATGACATCTTTTGTTTTTTTCTTCATCTTCAGGAAATCCGGCAACACCAAAACCAGCACCCAGTACAACAGGCACTTCCACCGTATTGGTTGCAACAGCAGTCCATGCGTATCGATAGTAAGTAGCTGAGAAGGAGTGCTCTCTGCAGTTAGGGTTAGGTGCCCATCTTTTCTCAATAAGCCTCTGTTCATTGTGAAATAAACTGCAGTTAGGCTGCACAGTCCTTCCACAGGCGAAGTATCAGTAATGCTTTTGAACATTTCAGTTCGAGAATTCGGTATGTAAAACCCTGAAAAGCCGTTATCTTGTGTACCTTGTGTACTAGGAAGTGCTTGTACCCTCAACAACTGCCTTCTTAAGTGCTGAAAGAAAGCCACTTCACTGAGATATTATGAATAGATATTTAGAGAGTAAAGAAGTTGTAGAAGAGCTTTAAATTACGAACTGCTCACCTGTGTTGTCTTCTTGAGACTGAATGACTAGATTCCCCACTTCTACATGGCAGAAGAGAAAGCTGAGTTTAAAGAATTATTAGTAATACCTGTTATTTTTCTTGCTTCTCTAGCACAAATGGTCAGTATGTAAAGCAGGGCAAGTTTGGTGCTGCAGTCCTGGGGAACCACACAGCCAGAGAGGTGAGAACTCTTGTGTGTTTTCAGGTGTCCCAGATCATACTGTTGAGCTGGTTTGTACTTACGCTTGCCCAGTGTCTCACGTATCAGAGGATTAGAATGATTGTTTGTTTGTATTGAATGTGAATTTTTAATACAAGGTACATAGTAATAGTTATAGTCCTGTCTTGCTTACTATTGTGCATTAAAACAAAGCAACCATTCAGTATTTTAAGTTTGACCTTTGTGTTATGGAACTAGCTTAAGACTTTGGAGAGTTTTAGAGTAAACCATTTACTAAGGACAATCCTTTGTTAGGTAATGAACAACACTTAGTGTTCTACTTAGAGCATTCTGTCTTTACACCTGAATTAATGACTGGTGTTTATCCTTTGAAAGTTTGACAATGAGTTGGGTAGTTGATCACACAGAATACTATTGGTTTGGATCAAAAAGAAGATATGGCTAGCAGCCCCGAGACTTGATTTCCTTGTGTGGGTTGTCTCTAGCTTCAAGTTCTGCTCCAGAACATTTTAAACGTTGGTGAGAGCAGCCTAAGAAATTATGGAATTTCAGAGGTCCAGTGAACTAAGGGCCATGCTCCTGAGACACTCAGAGACCTAGATAAGATGGCCTGTTCAGGTAACTAATGTAATAGACAACACTCATTTGTATTAAAAACAAACAAAAAAGTCTAACTGGATATTTGGAAACACACATAAAAATCGTGGGACTAGAATAATGAACCCCCAGAAACCCATTACTAGGTTCTAACAGTTATTAATCTTGTTCCATCGTTTTCTTTTTTTTAATGTTTATTTATTTATCTTGAGAGAGAGAAAGAGCGCATGCTAGGACGGGGCACAGGGAGAGAGAGAATACCAAGCAGGCTCCATGGACAGCGTCACAACCATGAGATCATGACCTGAGCGGAAACCAAGAGTCAGACACTCAACTGACTGAGCCACTCAGGCTCCCCTCTTCTTAGTTCATCTTAATTCCAGCCTGTCTTCCTTCTTCTTAGTCTTATTTTGACTACATCTCCAGCATACAATTTTACCTGTAAATACTTTAGTATATATCCCAAGATCTTTTTCCTAACATAACCATTATTCAATTATCACCTAAAAAAACCCACAATAATTTTTTGATCTCATTCACTACCAGCTAGTGTTCAGATTTACCTGATTCTCTCTCTCTCTCTCTTTTTTTTTTTAGTTTGTTTTAATCAGGATCTAATAAGGTCCATACATTGCAGTTGGCTACCATGTCCCTTAAATCTTTCATTCTCTCATCCAGAGGTACATAGTGTCTAACTATCCCTGATTTTGTTATGTAGTAGCCATCCGTGATTATTATCCAGATGTATTAATTCATTAGGAGTTGCCATTGGATTTTAAAAATCTGGTATTGAGACTCCACCAGCCTTCAGCCCCGATAAGATGCAGTAGGTTATGGCAAGCAGCAATTCCCACTGCAACAATTCTAAAAAAGCAGATAAATTGCAAAAATTATATTTTAAAATTCACTGGAGAGCTCTAGAAAAGATGTGGACTAGAGGAACTAAAATTTCAAAGAGGGAAAAGCCGATGAGCCAAGTATTTCCTTCTCTTGGTTCTTTTGCTGATGTGCCTAGGGGTGGACCAAGCATCAGGTATGGCCCAATCAGAGAGACCTCTTGGGGGAAAGAGATACTGGCAGAAGCTAGAGGAGCTCCAAACACAAGATTAGTTTTTCCCCATGGGACATTTGCAGAATTCTGGGGTGGCGTGGAAGTCCAGGGGCTGTGCCAGAAAGGCAGAGGGAAACTTCTGTCATCTTGTGGTGCATAGGAGATAAAGTCCTACTGTAGGGGGAGTACCTGTAATAAGCAGCAAGCAACAACTTTCATCTCAATACATTTGCTAGATTTTGAACTTAAGGGGGAGGAGAACCCAGCTCAGAATGTCTGATGGGAAGAACTTTCAGGACCAAGGAGTCAGAGACCTTCTAGGTTCTTAATCAAAAGTCAGGGAAGATAATGCTTGAGATAGAGACAACCCAGAAGTAGATCAACTCTTGATAAATCTATGAATCTTCCTTAACCAGTTCAGCCTATAATTGGATTGGATTGAGGTGATCACCCTTACTCTATCTGCCTAACATAGGATAAGGAAAGTACTTTCTGGTACCAGATTGTATGTGAGCCCCCAAGTTCTTCCCTCCCCTCTGGAATTGAATTGTAATTATTTGCTTAACTATGATTTTGTGTGTATGTGGGGGTGGGGGGGGCTGTGGGGTGGTAAATATAAATGAAACAAAATATTTTCAGGAGCACCTGGGTGGCTCAGTCTCAGTTAAGTGTCTGACCCTTGGTTTTGGCTCAGGTCATGAACTCACAGTTTGTGGGTTCCAACCCCGTGTCGGGCTCTGTGCTGAGAGTGTGGAGCCTGCTTGGAATTCTCTCTCTCTCTCTCTCTCTCTCTCTCTCTCTCTCTTTCTTTCTCTCTCTCTGCCTGCCCCTCCCCTGCTTGCTCTGTCTCTCTCTCTGTGAAAATAAATAAAATTATAAAAATTAAAAAAGAGAGAAAATATTTGCCGTTTCAACCATTTTTAAGTGCACAGTTCAATAACATTAAGTACATTCATGATACTGAGCAGTGTTCACCACTGTCTATTTCCACTTTTTCATTACTCCAAACAAAAAACTCTGTCACCTTTAAACAAACTTTCCATTCTCCCTTCCCATATCCCCTGGTAATCTTTAATCTTTTCCTTTTTTTAATATTTATTTTAAGAGAGAGGGAGGAAGAGGGAGGGGCAGAGAGAGAGAGAGAGAGAGAGAGAATCCCAAGCATGCTCTGTGCTGTCAGTGCAGAGCCTGACGGGCTTGATCTCACAAACTGTGAGATCATGACCTAAGCTTAAACCAAGAGTCGGCCACTTAACTGAGCCAACCTGGCATCCCTCTAATTTACATTGTCTCTATGAATTTGTCTATTCTAGATATTTCATATAAGTGGAATCATACAATATTTGTCATTTGTCCTTTTATGTCTGGCTTATTTCAATTAGTGTAATGTTCTCAAGATTTATCCATGTTGTAGCGTGTTATCAGAATTTCATGCCTCTTCAGGGCTGGATAATATTCTGTTGTATGTAGGTAACACATTTTGTTTATCCATTCATCAGATGATCGACATTTTTGGTAGTTTCTCCCTTTCAACTGTCATGAATAATGGTACAGTAAACATTGGTGATTATCTATTTTCAGCTCTTTGGGGGATGCGCTAAAGGTGAAATTGCTGTGTCTTATGGTGATTCTGTTTAGCTTTTTGAGGAGCTGCCAGACTGTTTCCACAGCAACTGTACTGTTTTACATTTTCACAAGCAGTATGTGAGGGTTCCAATTTCTCTAATACCTTGCCACTATTTCATTATTTTTCCTTTTTTAAAAATGGCCATTCTAGTTGGTGTGAAGTGGTACTTTTTTGTGGTTTTAATTTGCATCTCCCTAATGACTAATGATGTGGAGCATCTTTCTATGCACCTGTTGGCCATTTGTAGATCTCTTGTCACCCCTCATACCAATGGAAACACTGACAAAATAAAGACATTGCTAATTACAGTAAAAGAATAAGGCCAAAATGAGAAGCGATTAAAATGGATATAATTTAAAATCGAAGCTTTCAGCAATCAACTGAGTTTTGAGTTTTATGCCTCTTTGAAGCACAGCCCCTGACATCTTACTGCTGATTTTGTATTGCCTTTTAACTTCCGTTCTCTTTTTTTTCTGCCTATCTTTACTTGAATACAGTATAGGATTCTTCTTTATATCAGTCAACAACAGCCAGTTACTGTTGCCAGGATTCATCTGAACTTTGAGCTCATGGTAAGACTTCCCATGTTGGAATCATTAGCTCCTTTGGGAAGGGTTTATAGGAGAGATTGGTCTGTGCGTACCTGGTAGGAATTAGATCTACTATTTCAGCTCCTGGACATCTGTGTGGATGTCTTAACAGAGCCTGTCAAAAAAGTCTCTTGCCTGCCTTCTGGGAAATGGACCAAGGGTGGTTGGTGGAGGGCAGGAGGGAAGAAGAAAGTTCCCTATGTCTCTTTGGGTCCACTTCAGTCAAGGCCCTTCTCAATGAGTTTAGGCAGTCAGATGATGCACTGCGCTACCTGTGGTTGGGTTATCCTAGTATCTCTCCTTTCCCCAGGTTCGGCCCAATAACTATAGCACCTTTTATGATGACCAGAGACAAAACTGGTCCATCATGTTTGAGTCGGAAAAGGCTGCTGTGGAGTTCAATAAACAGGTAAAACCATCTTATTCTTATTGTGAAAAGCCAAACACTAGTTTGGATTTCTCTTGATTTAGGAAACTATATGGGAAACTTATAACCTGCTATGTGTTGTTAGTGACAAGCATAAAAAAAAAAAACCACTAAATTTGTCACTTGAGCTTATTGTGGCTCAGAGAAATAATAGGAATGTTTATTGAAATTGCTTGAAAATGTGACTTTCAGAGCAAAAAGGCTTAATGCAAACTTCTTTCAAACATTTTTCACTTTATAAATTATTTTAAGGGATAAATAAAACTATCTTTCAAAAATAGTGTTTCAAAAGAACTTTTATAATGTTATATGATCCTTGTAGAAAATTTAGAAAAGCATTTTTTAAAAAATCACTTGAAATCTTAGTGCCCGAAGGAACCACTATTAATATGTTAGATTTCTTTTTTTCTTAAAAAAAAAAAAAAATTATTTATGTATTTATTTATAAGGTTTTTTTTAACATTTTAATTTCTTTTTGAGAGAGTGCAAGCGGGAAGGGGTAGAGAGAGAGGCAGACACAGAATCCGAAGCAGGCTCTCAGCTGTCAGCTGACATGAGCCTGATGTGGGGCTCAAAACCATGAACTGTGAGATCATGACCTGAGCTGAAGTCAGATGCTTAACTGACTGAGCCACCCAGGCGCCCCTTATTTATTTATTTTTAAGTTTATTTATTTATTTTGAGAGAGAGAGCGTGAGGGAGGGAAGGGCAGGGAGAGAGGGAATCCCAAGCAGTTTCTGCACTGCCAGCACAGAGCCCAATGCGAGGCTCAAACTCACGAACCATGAGATCATGACCTGAGCTGAAACTAAGTCAGAAGTTTAACAGACTGAGCCACCCAGGCCCCTGTTTCCCTTTTTCTATGGGTAATATATGTAAATAGGCATATTCCTTTAAGAGTTCAATATTTTGCTTATTTTTTTTAACAATGTATAATGCATTTTTCCCCACCTCATGAAAAATTATTTGGAAACATTGTTGAAAGCTGCATAGTATGAATGTTCTTGAATTTATTTAACCATTCCCTTACTTTTAGACATTTAGGTTGTTTTCAGTCTGACATGATACTGTAGCAAGCATTGTTGTATATAAGTCTGTGTCTTCTTTTTTTTTTTTTCCTGATTATTTACTTGCGCTAGATTTCTAGATGTGGAAGATTGTGTCAAAGAGTCCAAATATTTTTTGGTTCTCTAGACAGTTTGGCATACTGCTTTTCAGAGAGATTATAATATTTCACATTCATATCTGCTCTCTCACTATACCTTTGCCAACATTTAGAAATCACCTTTTTCTTTTAGTCTGGTTTGCTTGGTAAAAAATGATGTCTCGTTGTAATTGATTGCAATTACGAAATCTTGTTTTTTAACTCTATTTATTTATTTTGAGAGAGAGAGAGACTGAGTGAGCAGGGAGGGGCAGAGGGAGAGAGAGAGAATCCCAAGCAGGCTCACCACTAACAGTGCAGAGCCTGATGCAAGGTTCAAACTCACCAACCATGAGATTATGACCTGAGCCAAGATCAAAAGTCAGATGCTTAATTGACTGTGCCACCCAGGTACCCCATAAAACCTTTCTTTTAAGAAAATGAGTAGCAAATTTTTCATGTGTATCATGTTTTAAAATGACCATAATTATTCATGAAGATGTGTCTGACTCTTTTGTCTAAGATTTGTGCTAAGATAATATGACTAAATCTGTAAGTAGTGAAGATGCAAATTCTGGGAATGCAGCATGATTTTGTAAATGGCCTTTTTTCTAGTTTGTCTTTAGAAATGCCTTTTGAAAGTGTTTTAGAAGCCCTCCTTTCTTTCCTAGGTTCCTGAACACTGAAATAGTAAAATCATCAGAGTAATGCTAGCTAATGCTTTTTGTGTACTTACTATTCTTTGCCAGGCACTGTGCCAAGTGCTGTGTTTGTATTAACTACAGATACTCCAGACACAACTACAGATAGTAACTACAGATACAAATACTGTATTTGTATTAACTAAGTTGTATAACTTAACTGCAGAGTTTTTATCTCCATTTTACAAAATAACCTGTATGAAATAAGGTTCACAGAAGTTAAGTTATTTGGCTGAGGCCATAAGTTAACAAGTGGCAGTTGCCCAGATCTGTACCCAGACAGTCTGACTCCAAAGCCTTACTCTTAAGCACTTTGATTCCTGGCAGGATTACTGACTTCAGAGTGGTTTATTCCTAAACACGTAATCAGTTTTGTTAGTGGACAGCACTGTTTAGAAAAGAGCATTAACGATAATATTTCCTGAGCTCGAACTAAGTTTATGCTGCTTTGATTTCGTCTCACAGGTGTGCATTGCCAAGTGCAATAGCACCCCTCCCTAGATGCAGTGCTCTGCCAGGACCTCGTTGTAGTGGAGGGCCCTGCTGTAGAAGTTGGAGATTCTTTGGAAGTGGCCTATACCAGCTGGCTCTTGCAGAATCATGTGCTGGGCCAGGTAAGGAAATGTAGCCTGCAAGTGCTTTTGTAACTGAAATAGCATGAGGGCTCTTCATACGTAAAGCATTACTGCTGTGAATTGCTGCTCTTGGCAAATAGAAATCTTTCAGGGACGCTGCTCTGACTGCTTTTGGTGTATAGTCATGAAATGCTAATATGTTCAATCTGTTCGGTGCCACCTGGTCTCATCTATTTAGAATGGAAACCAGTTTCCTCCTAAGTATCATTTTTGGTAATGGTTTGTGTGTATGTCTTTGTCCTTCTATACTGGTTTCAAACTTGAATTTATTCTGATGGGATTAGGTCTTAAAACTTGTATTAGCAATAATCACACCTCAGATAAACCTCATTGGCTATGATACTGCCAACTGCACAAAGCTTAAAACTTCTTTTTAGACTTTCCTAACAATTGTTTCTTTGTTTTTTTGTGTGTAATAGATACTGGAAATAGAATGGACTTTTGTGTTTTAATATCATTAAGCTCTCAAAAGCAGTATGATGTGATAGAAAGAACTTTAGACTAAGTCAAAAAAAAATGGACATTCAAGTCCCAATTTAGCCATGATGTGGTCCCTTCTTTTGGGGTCTTTTAAGAACTCCCTACCCCCTCCCCCCCCGCCCCTGCCCAGTATATTTGACATTCCTTATTCCAGGAATACTGTGCTGATCTATATTGACTATCACATTATTATTATTATATTTATTTATTTATTTATTTATTTATTTGGAAATTGGCTGACCTCATTTACTTTGATCAAATTGCAGGTTTTGGATTCTACTGCTAACAAAGATAAGCTGCTTCGCCTGAAATTAGGATCAGGAAAAGTCATCAAGGTACAGTGTTAACTGTGTTCTTTGTATGACTGTATTAGTTTCAGTGGGCTTAATTTAGATTAAATTTGTGAAATTTCTAGCCTGGGTGCATTGAGTCCAGCAAGGTGTGGTTAAAAAGTAGGAAAAATAAGTTCCATGTTATCTGGAAAACTACATGGGAAAATTTAACCTATGAGAATATATTGAAGATGGGGACATTTTTTTTTTAACAATTTTTTTTTTTTTTAATGTTTATTTTGAGAGAGAGAGACAGAGTGTGAGCTGGCGAGGGGCAGAGAGAGGGAGACACAGAATCCAAAGCAGGCTCCAGGCTCCTTGCTGTCACCACAGAGCCTATCGCGGGGCTCGAACTCATGAACTGTGAGATCAT
This sequence comes from Prionailurus bengalensis, assembly GCF_016509475.1. Classification (NCBI taxonomy): domain Eukaryota; kingdom Metazoa; phylum Chordata; class Mammalia; order Carnivora; family Felidae; genus Prionailurus; species Prionailurus bengalensis. Next base: position 73,477,210 of record NC_057359.1, on the reverse strand, counting down.
GACCTGAACAGAAGTCGGGTGCTTAACCAACTGAGCCACTCAGGCAAAGATGGGGACATTTCTTTAATTCCTACTGTTTCTTTTTCATTGTGTTACTGTGAGGAAATTATTAAGTCCTTCTTGTAGCCTCATAGGGAGAGAAGTGAAACTGTTTCTTCTAGAATTGTATCATAATGGGTGATTTTTATCTGTCTGAGATGCTTTGAATCATCATTTTCCAATCGTTGTGAGCAGCTGTGATATAGCAGGCAGAACACTGGGATTGGAGTCTGAGGACTTGGGTTCATACTGTGAAGTTTTTCTTTACCAACTGTGCAAGTGTTTTATAAAATTCAGAGTATTTTACAAATGTGGGCTATCATTGTGTCAGGAATGTTGAGGTGTTACAAAGTACTCATTGGTAAAAGTACTCATTACCACTCAAGTGACAAAAAGGTTTTCGGTTTTCTTCATAGCTTTGTTTATCACTCCTTTTCTTAGAATCTTTTGGAGACTTTCTTATAGATCATAGGAGTTAAGGCCTGACCTTTAAAGCTAGATAGATCTAGTGTTACATCTTGGCTTAACAATTCACTAATAATTTGATCCTGGGTTAGTTACTTAAGCCTCCGTAAGCCTCAGTTTTCTTATCTGTAAAATGGGGATAATGCTTCTAACCTTATGAGGCTATTTTAGGGATTAAACAATACAGTCCAACTAAAGCAGTTACCAGAGTACTTGGAAAATGTGTTTAATGAATGATAGCTTTTATTTCTCTCTTTTTAAAAATGTATTTATTTTTTACTTTACATCCAAGTTAGTTAGCATATAGTGCAACAATGATTTCAGGAGTAGATTCCTTAATGCCCCTTACCCATTCAGCCCATTCCCCTCCCACAACCCCTCTAGCAACCCTCAGTTTGTTCTCCATATTTATGTGTCTCTTCTGTTTTGTCCCCCTCCCTGTTTTTATATTATTTTTGTTTCCTTCATCTCTTTGTATCTTAAAGTCCTCATATGAGTGAAGTCATATATTTGTCTTTCTCTGACTGACTAATTTCGCTTAGCATAATACCCTCTAGTTCCATCCACATAGTTGCAAATTATTTCTCTTTTTTTTCCCAACGTTTTTATTTATTTTTGGGACAGAGAGAGACAGAGCATGAACGGGGGAGGGGCAGAGAGAGAGGGAGACACAGAATCGGAAACAGGCTCCAGGCTCCGAGCCATCAGCCCAGAGCCTGACGCGGGGCTCGAACTCCGGGACCGCGAGATCGTGACCTGGCTGAAGTCGGACGCTTAACCGACTGTGCCACCCAGGCGCCCCGCAAATTATTTCTCTCTCTTTTTTTTTTTTTTTTAATTTTTTTTTTTTTCCCAACGTTTATTTATTTTTGGGACAGAGAGACAAAGCATGAACGGGGGAGGGGCAGAGAGAGAGGGAGACACAGAACCGGAAACAGGCTCCAGGCTCTGAGCCATCAGCCCAGAGCCCGACGCGGGGCTCGAACCCACGGACCATGAGATCGTGACCTGGCTGAAGTCGGACGCTCAACCGACTGCGCCACCCAGGCGCCCCAAATTATTTCTCTTTTAATATCATTCTCTCCTCCAGTTTCTCTCATTATCTAAGATAAGCGTATTTCATCTAGCCCCAAATATGCTGGCTTTTACAAGTGAATAGAAGCAGTATTCTAGATATTCTTATAACCTGTGGGGGGTGGGGTGGCAAGGGGAATAGTTGAACTTGATCTCTCTCTAGGATCTTTAGAGGTCCAAATCTGAAAGTGTGGATGAGAGGATCCTAATCCCAGCACTTCATTTTGTCTTATGAGAAGGCTTGTGTCTGATAAGCTTTTCCTCTTGTCTGATTCCTGAAGGCCTGGGAGGATGGGATGCTGGGCATGAAAAAAGGAGGGAAGCGGTTGCTTGTCATCCCTCCAGCCTGTGCTGCCGGCTCTGAAGGGGTAACCGGATGGACTCAGTCGCCAGACTCAATCCTGGTGTACGAGGTGGAGATGAGGCGGGTGAGTGAAATTGTGCTGTTTTGTGTTTGATGAGTCCTTTTTGCCATTAAGTAAAATGAATAAATATGTTTGAAAAACAAGTTCAAAGACTTTTTATTTTATTTTTTATCTTTTAAAGAGATGGTATAGTTGGAAAGAGCTACAGCTTTGGAATCTAAAGACCAAGGTTTATGTCCTTCCTGGTGCTCTGTTGAGTCTAGAAGAGGTAGTGACTGAACAAGTCAGTTCTCTACACTAACTTTTTTACTCTGTCTGTAAAATAGTGGTTCCTATCCAATGTACGTGATTTTTGCTTTAGTATTTCCATGGCTACAAATTTAATTTATTTTGTCTCTATGTTTACATAATAATGCAAAGATATCTGTACATAGATAGAGATACTTAGCTTCCTCTCTCTGCCATGTTGTTTATAATAGTAAAAACTGGAAATAACTTAAATATCCATCATTAAGCAACTGGTAAGTTATGGTTTTTCATGGAGTGGACTTTTATGCATTTCTTACAGAATATGCAAAATCTGTTGTTAAGTGAAAAAAGCAAGTTGCAAATTAGTATGGATAGTATGATCTCGTGTATGCATGTGTATGTAAATATATAAAATATTTATGAACAAACATATATAAAAATGTATATACACATACACATGTACATATGTATGTCTGTATCTATACAGATAGATACATGTATATTGCCCATATCTTCATAGGAAATTTCTGGAATGTTAAAAAAAATGATTAAAAGTGACTTTTTCTGGGGAATGGAAATGGAGTTCAGAAACTTTTCTTTTGTACATCCTCCAAAATTTTTGTCGTGAATATGTAGAATTTCTACAATAAAATTTGCAACAAATTGTGGTTAAATAAATTAATGCTCCCCTCCAAAAAAAAAAAAAAAAAGACCTTGTTTGCTTTTACATTGTGTTTGTTAGGTGTGCTAGTGTTTGTGACTATAAAATATAATGTAGAAAATAAAAATTATGATTATCTTCACTGTGGCTGTTCTTTCTGCTGCAACCAATGATATGCTTTTCTTCTCAAGGACTTTCCTAATTGAACACCTTTATCTCTGCTGAGTCATTCCAGCCTTCTTTTACTGATGTGCTTTGAGCTGCCTTTTCCACAGCTTTTATATTCTGAGTTTTCCTTTGACTTTGAGGAAGTCATGATTGGTCTTGGATAACAAACCAGGGCACCTGTGTGGCTCAGTTTGGTTAAGCGTCTGACTTCGGCCCAGGTCATGATCTCACAGTTCGTGATTTCAAGCCCCGCGTCGGACTCTTGTGCTGACAGCTCGGAGCCTGGTGTCTGCTTTGGATTCTGTGTCTCCCTCTCTCTCTGTCCCTTCCCCGCTCACACTCTGTGTCTCTCTCACTCTCTGTCTTAAAAATAAATAAACATTAAAAAAAAAAGATAGCAAACCAATTTGAATCCAGTAAGACTGGCATTTTGTAACCATAAGAAAAAAAATACTCTATATTACTAATAATCAATGAATTACAAATTGACATGCTTATTAAATTGACCAGGCTGATACAGAATGATAATACCCAGTGTGATGAGCATCAAGAGAACATTACACACTACTTGTGGAGTAGAGAGAGAGGAGTTCACCCTTTGTGGTGTGAAATGTAGTGGTGTATACCAAAAGCCTTAAAAATGAACATACCTTTTCTCCAACTGTTTAACTTCTGGGAATTTATACTTTAGGAAAGATTATGTGCAAAGATATAGATAAAAAGTCATTCATAGAAGTATTGTTTATGATGTGACAGGGAAATTAGAAATGAACTGGATGTCTAACAACTAGGAATTGGTGAAATAAATTTTGTAGCAACATATTTAAGACTTCTGTTTCCATAGTCTTTTAGAGACTTTTTCCTGTAGATAATAGCAGGTATGGGTATGACCCTTGAAGTTAGACATACTCTTCAGTAGTTAAAAATGATGTTGTAGATTGGTAATTTAGTAACATGGAAATGTATTACTGAGTGAGCAAAGCAGGTTTCAAAACAATATGGTCCCTTTTTTGTAAAAAATATACAAACACATAGATGTGAAACACTGCACAGACTCTAGCAGTGTTATTGTGTTGTGGTTGGATTACGGATGATGATGATGATGGAGATGATGATGATTGGCTTATCTACATTTTCTGATTTGCTACAAGGGAACAGGTAATGACTTGTGTAGTGAAGAATAAGTAAAAGAAAGGAGGGCAGAGAAGGCAGGATCTCTTTTTTTGTAGCCTGTTCCACCTGTGGTTGATCTCTTCCCAGGTCAAGTTTGCCAGAGATTCTGGCTCTGATGGGCACAGCGTTAGCTCCCGCGATTCCGCCGCCCCTTCTCCCATACCAGGTGCGGACAGCCTCTCTGCTGACCCTGTTGTGTCACCACCTACATCGGTGCCTTTCAAATCAGGGTAAGATCCTGAAGTTGTATCATGCTTTTTTATTGTCCATAGAAGCGATCCATAGAGGGGTTAAGAAATAAGGTGTAGTTGCAAACTAAAATAATTTTAAATAATTGGGAAAAAATGAGATGAGGGAAGTGGGGAAAATATTTCCTTGAAGATTTCTCTGACAAAGAATTGATTAATACTCACAGTCTTTTAAACCACTAACTCAGATGTATATGAATACCTGCCAGACCCTGGAAGAAAATTGGGTAAAAGGCATAAACATAAAGCACATACTCAAGGGGAAAAAAATGGAAATAATCAAAAAAATTTGAATGGAAAATTAGTCATTTTCACCAACTTTCAGAGATTGTGCAAACCGAAGAATGATTAAAATTCTCTTCCACAGCAAGTGAATTGACAAATGTTTTCAAAAAACAGTTTGCTTATCCAGCATGATTGAGACTTAAGATTATGGATTTGGGATTTTTTTTTTTATCTTAGCATATGTGTTACTTTCAGGGAGCCGGCTCTTCGTATCAAATCTAACTCCCTCAATGAACAGCTGACAGTAAATACAGTGAGTATGCAAGTCTGTCTCCCTCACCCCAAGTCTGCTGAAAAGGTTTCATGTGCCTAGGGTAGGATAGACCAAAAAAAAAAAAAAGTTCACTATTTTATTAATTTCCCCTTCCTTGGAAATTAGTATAAATTAGCTTGGGCTTCTACAAGGACAGACCTGTGTTCAGATCTTTATTCTGGTAAACTTGTGGCCTTGAGAAAATTATCTAACTTCTGGTCCTCAGCTTCTTCATTATTAAAGTAGATATAATTCTCATAGTTCCTTTAAAGGGTTCTTGATCTGTTTGTAAAGCACTAAGCTCAGAGCCTACATAAAGTATGCCTTCACTTTATACTTGAGATTTTTATGAAGTTTAAATAAAATAATGTCTGTGGAGGTGTTAGCATTGTGTATGGCATACTGTAAGCGTTCACTTAACATTAGCTTTTGTTATTATCATGATTACTGCTAACACTGTGTGGCTTCACGCTTTCATTGTCTTAGACGAGTCCTGCACTAATTCACCAACTAGTTGACTTTGAGGCAGTCACTGGGCCTCTGTGTTTCTCTGACTGCAAGATGAGAAGACTAGCATACGGTTGTAGTAGAATTTGGATTTGAAAGCCTTTGGGAGCATGAACACTGTTCTTGACTGCTGCCCTGCCTGGTCGGTGAAGGCATCTGAGTTTGCCGCATGAGGATGAAAGCCCTGGGGCCTTCGGCTCCATGCTGGGAAACAAGATAATTGCGTGGAGTGAAACTGATGATTAATTTCTCTCTAGCCCTGGTTTACTTGTTTATAATCAGCCCAAAGCAGGAATTATTAAACAAATAATTGATTTGGTATGTATAACGAGTGATCTCCAGAACCCCAAAACTTGAAGCCAGAGAATTAAGAAAATTGAAAAACGGGGCACCTG